>NW_024037058.1:7626305-8023975 GCF_015706575.1 Patiria miniata
GGCCGCTTTGGTAAATGGGCGTCTACTTCCACTAGTGAATAAAGTTTGTCTGTGTGACTTTCCTAAAGTTTCTTCATTGTTACAACTTCCTTAAAATACAATGCCCCGCGCCAGTGCGTGGCCAACGCCTATCATGATTAATGAAGAATCATAATCAACGCAATGCGTGTTCATCTTGTGGTGTCAACATGCACCTGGCACCCAAAATGTTTGAGATGGTTTGTTTTGGTTGAATCATGAATCCTGTGCTTGAATAATGTCTTGCTGACTTGCACAAACGCAGCGCGTCAGACACGAGTCACCATACCGCGTACTAAACAATGGAGGACCAAGTACGAAATGATACAGCAATTTGACATAAAGTACACCGTGAGCTTACCGTTTCAAGAGCTGAGAAATTCTCCATGGTGTGCCTGTTTCGTCTCTAAGAAAATTCAGCACTACTGCTCGTGTGTCGAGACCACGGTGCGTATTTGTAAACTAAAGTTATCAACACATGTCCGAGCAACTTTCTTGAAAAATGGCGGCGCCAGTAAACGAAAATTTCCACAGCAGTTCCCTTGCAAGGTAAGATGTCATAACAGCCACGAAATATCTCCTAATTCTGTCCAACAATAGCATGTCAACATGGCCAACACAACTCATGGCTGCAACTTTCCAGGGCGTCTTCTTTTGAAATGGCCAGCTTTTTCGCATATTTTTGTTCAACAGCCGTCGCCTGCAAACGATTCTGTCGAGGTTTTCAATTCAACTGCGTTAACTTATTTTATGCAAATTTGTGTGTGGCGTGATTTCATATTTCCCGCGCGCAAGCAAAAGTTTACCGTTGCATTGTGGGAAGACTTTGCTGTGCGTTCGGCTGATCGCTGTGGGCTGTTGAACTGAATAAAGTTCAGGAAATTGAAGTTATCAAGAAATATAAAGATTTATTTTTTTCAATGGAGAAATGAAGGGGAAAAAACGAATATTGTTGAAACTATTTGAACCTGTATACATTATGAGTTTGAAGCACTAGTATTCAATTGAAATCAATTGAAATTTACATAAATCAAGTGACATGTAAATTGAGCCGACTTTAAACTTAATTTAATATAATCTTATTCAAAATTTTAAAAAATCAACAAAAAGGATTTTATACTAGTAATACTTTTACAGATATTCATATGAAGAATTTATTGGCAAACTGTGATATATATCCATTTGAAAAAAAAAGTGGAAAATGTGCATGGTTATGAAACTTTATACTAGAATGAAAACAGTATGAAAGTTGTTTGTAAACTTCAGTTTTACGTCGTTGTATTCTTAAATTGTGTAACTTTTATAACAGCCGTTAAACTGGACTTGGGCAGCCAGATGAGAGAGCAAGATTCTAAAGGGGAACAAATTGGTGTATATTGCATTTTGGAAATTAACTCATCAATTATTCGCAGAATGAGAAATGAGAAATGATATTCAGTAGAAACAGCTGTAATTTTATTGTGACAAGAATACGAGGAAGTAAACTAATAGTTCTAACCTTAACTTATTCTAATTGAAAGGGAAACAATGTGTATGTAATACAAGTTCATTGACCTTGTTCAATATCATGAAAGTTTGGGTTGTGCATAAATTGTAAGCTGATCTTACTTTGAAATGTGAGAAAATGAATACATCAATAATTCAAGGAAATAATTTTCCACAGTGTGAGGAATTTCTTAAGTAGTTAATAGGCTTCTTTAATTTTTTTTGTAGGGAAAGCTTATTTGAGTGTAATATTTCTTTGTTTTTGTGGTGTGGATTTTAGATAAATTTCAAGGAGTTGTAAACCTAATATTGAGAAATTATATGTTTTTTTAAACATGAAAATTAGCATACAATAGTTTATTGCAAAATACAGGAACAGATTAAATTCATAATGTAACTAAATCTGAACTTCACTAGGTTTGAAACGTGTCGATGAAACTTTAAACTTCACTCACGGTGAGCGACAGAGTTCAGTTTCCCTTATCAGTATTCAACACAGGTGTGTGATAGTATACTTATTACTCCTTCCTTTAGTGGCGGTGAGAAAAACAACCCCTTTGGGTCTCTTTCAGAGGGAAATGTCGAAGGGAAAACCTCTTGTTGAGAAATAATTTCCTGGTACTAGCCTGATCTGGTAGGGTCTCTTGAGGGTTTGATCACATTCTTTGGATGTGGAAATTCAGTCAGTGAGGATCATTTACAGAATGTGGATCATTTTTTGAATAATTGGAGCATGCGAGCTAGAGGACTGAAGGTAATTGTACCAACTTAGCTATGAAGATTGAATTTATGTGGAGTTTTTGGCCAGTTTTGAAATAAAAGTGGTTCAGATCATGTTTAATATAACTGTCTTGGTACTTGTGAATGGCAGGTTAATATTTGGAGTATTCATTTCATGCACTCAAAAGGTACTGAGATTCAAAGAAAAGTTGGTTTATGTGCACAAAATTGAATTCGCTGATTCAGTTTTGAAGTTGCACACTTGCTAACCAATCGTCAAACCAGAATATAATAATAAAAAAAAATTGCATTCAAAAACTTGTGTGAAATGCTGCAGGCAAATGAAAAAAAGAACAGAATGCATATCAACTTGTTTTTGAGCATTTTGTTTTCAAATGCATAACATGTTTTAGTCAGGATTCTACACCATCAAGTTATGACCCCAAAAAAAATGCTCTTATGTTTTGCATTATTGAAGAACTTTTGTTTTCTTTTGTTTCTCTCCAATCTATCCTTTTTTTTCTGCCTGTTATTTTCATTCTCATCTTTCTCAACCTCTTTGTCCACATTTTTCTCTCTGATTGGGTTCTTTCTAATACCTTTTCCTCAAACTTTACACCTTTTCTCCATCTTCCTTTTCTTCATCCATCCTACCCTTTCTTTCAAACTTCACTTTCTTTATCATTTGCTTGGTTCTTTCTAATGTTTTCCATGGTTCTTTCTAATCATCTTTCAAATCTTGTTTCTCAAACTTTATACCTTCTGCCCAATTTCCATTTCTACTCCATGTTCCCCACCATCCCCTCTACAGACTAGTGCTGGACACTTCAGATGCAATGGCTCCTGCCTCTTGCAAGAAAACCCCTCCAAAACCCATCCTCCCACGGTGCCGGATCTGCACTGACGAGGCATCCGGTATTCACTACGGCGTGACATCGTGTGAAGGATGCAAAGTAAGTAGCATATTTCATAATTGTTTTCTCAATTTTGAGGAGAAAAGTTATATTTCATATACATGTATTGAAAGTAAGCTTAACATGTACACATTAAAATCATCAATTTCTAAATTTTCAGGGGAAACGTTTGTTTCAGATCATTCAATTTATCTTTAATTTGTGTACTTTTATTGTTTTTCATTGACAGTGTAAATTTTTATTCAATTGTGCACTGTAAAATTCAAATGCACATTGACTACTACTAATGAAAAGCATGGGAAAAAAACACATCAGAAAATGAAAATATATCATCAAATGTACTTGTACTTGATTTTATATCCAGATTATATATCTAATATATTATTTTATACTTGCCAGTCAGGCCTTGCCAAATTGTGATGCTACCTGCAAACTTTCAAATTCAAGCTTTTAATTTTTTTGGACATCAACCACATCAAATGAAAAGTTGATGAAATACATTTTTTAATGGCTCTTATGTAGAACATCAGATTTAAGGTCATTCCCCCAAAAACGGAACAGTTTTCGTGTCAATTAAGTTAATTAGCACAGATAATGTCACAATTGTCCTTGATGAATTAATAAGATTCAATTAATTACATGAAGCAGGTGCGTTAAAGTAGATAATTGGTCATTAGCTTAGAGAAAGGAAAAGTAAGGGCAGGAAAAATGGGTTGATCTGCTGTGGAGCAAATTTTGTCCAATTGTCCCAGTTCAAAGTTTCTGAATGGATTCCAGTACGAAGGCATGTGTGGTTAAAATGCCTTTGTTTGATTTGGGAGGGGCCACTGCAGGGGAGATTTTTGTGGTTTGTGAAACCTCTTTGGTGTTGGGAGGATTTAGTTTTGTACACCCCCCCCCCCAACAAAAAAATGGTGAGACATTAGTACTTTAGGATTTTACAAGGTGTGTTGTTGACACTATTAGAAACTGTGAATATCAACTTGGGGGATGTGTTACAATGTATATAACTTAAGCAATCACAATACAAAATATTTGAACATTCCACTTGTACCACTTCATAATCCATCAATAAAAACTAATAAAAAGGTCCACAAAAAAATTAATAAGAAATTCCTTCAAAAGCCTTCAATAAAAAGTTCAATTTTAAAAAAAAAAATAAGCATGGATCAACCTTTAAACCAACATGAGCCAACAGCAAAATATGTTGTTGAAGTTGTTGAGCTGAGAAGTGGAAATAAACACCTTTTTGATTGAGGCCACATGAATGTTGTTGGAATTAGCATTTTGTTTGAAGATCTTTTATTTAAAAGACAAATATTTTGTTGACCATAGCTCCCCAGGTATTTTTTCAAGAAATTTTTTGAATTTCCCTTAACCCACAACTGTGCAATAATCTGATCATGGCACATAATTCTAAAATGTTTGTATGAATTTTCAGTGCAAAAACTCGATGAGTATTATCTGGGCTTGGCCTTTCCTCTGTCCTGCATAAACTTCCAAAAACCCTCAATTTTGAAGGATCAAGAGAGTTTAGGGTTCAATATGTTTTTTTTGTTTTTAATTTTAGGGATTCTTCAGACGTTGCATCGGCAACAAAACGTTAATCGTTCAGTGCCAGAAAGAAGGGGACTGCGACATTGACAAGACCAGCCGAGGGCGCTGTGCGCACTGCCGCTACCAAAAATGCCTTGCGGTCGGCATGTCCGTTCACTGTGAGTATCCGGAACAGAATTTTTCAAATTTACCTCTTGGATAAGTCCCCAATACAATTAATTAAACCGGGTGAAGTTTGTAGAAACGTGGCATACTTCCGGTTTGAATAGGTAATATAAACTCTTAGTATGACTCATTATGACCTGCAGACATATTGGCTTTTGTGAGGAAAAACCATTTATGGAGTTTCAAAACTAGTACGTTAAACCTGTTGTACACCCTTTTTTAAAAGTATATTCTAGCCTTTTTTTCCAGTCATTTGTTAATTTGAACTCAACAAAATATAGCTTTATGAAAGCATGGTGAATCACTGTTAGGTATTGTCCGAAGCTAATGTACCATTTCTTGTACATAAAAAGAGGAGGAACTCCAGTGGAGAAATACTTTACAAATCAGTATTGTGAAAAAAAAGTCTTAAAAAAGAATACAAAAAAGTTGATTCATGGAATTTGTTGAAAGAGATGGCAAAATATCAACACTGGTCGGGGGAAACTTAATGTACTTTTTTTTGTGGAAAAATGAAATATTTTCAAAAAGAAAAAAGTTTCTGCTTGAAATAGTTTTAAAATAAATTTGCTTTTCTTGGTTTATTCTTTAAAAAAAAATTAACCGATTTAAAATTGTATTCAATGTGAAGGCAGCACAAGGATTTACCAAATCAAAGCAACTTAAAATTGAAAAATCTTCCTTTTTTTCTGATGTTACTTTAATCAGCTGTCAGGGTAGGCCGATATTCCAAGAAACAGAAAGCGAGGAACTTGGCAGAGATCCAAAGCCTGTCGACCAACGAGAAGATCCGAGAGCGCGAGCAGAAGGACCGAGAGATGTACGCCCTTATTCAGAAGCTAGTCCACGCCTATGAGGGGACGTGCTTCACGAACAACACCCATGCACACGTGAGTGGAATTTTGTGGCTATGAGCTCAAGTTCTTGACACTGACGGCATTGGTTACTTTCAGGACCCCACTATTTTTGTTCACCATTGCAATTTTCCCCATGCTCATTAAAAGAATGCGTTTTCTTTCCCTTATATAAGAACAGGGTCCTAAAGTAACTAATGCCTATTGACAAACTACGGTAAATAGCCATAGCCGTAGATGATAATGTCCATTGTGGCTTCGGTTTTGCCATTTGCAAACTACTGCAAAAAGCCATACCCATAGACAAAAGTGCCCATTTTGAACATGAGCTGTAGGCTGGTTCATAATTGTCACAAATTTGGGACATTATTGCAATTACAAAGCTTTTGTCCTGTAAATGTGTAGAAGTTGAACACCTTTCAACCTAGTGAACTTTGAGTGATATCATAATGTAACGGCACCCCATCTTGGACAACCAAAGAAATTGAAAGAATAGAAAGCAGAATATGATTTCCAAGAATTTATGAAAGACAAAAATAAATAGCAGTCAGAGGGGAGCTAAATGAGATTGAAACTGAAACTTACATGTTAACACATTCAGCCACAGCAGTGCAGGCCCATCTACCAGTACTCGTACATGACTGCATAAAATTACAAAACAACATGCATGGCCAACGCCCAGTCTGAAAGTCCACATGGGACCCAGGGTTTTTATAGTGAAGGAGATTACAATTAAAGGAATTTCCTTATAACAAAAAGTAACCCACTTCACCCACTTGTGAAAGTTTTTGCTTAACAATAGAGATCCCAACCCATGCTGGAGGGCGAGGGCTCTAATCTGCTCAAACGTTTAAAGGCTCTTAATCCCCGTAGACAGGAGCAAGGGCTCTAATCCAGTGTAGTGCCCGGTATATAATTATTCAAAAAAAAAGCAATGAGATTAATCCACTGTATGGCCACCACCAGGGCCCTACTTGGATGAGGCTATACAAAGAATTTGGGGTATTACAGTAATGTCAGACACAGTTGTTCATACATCTGGTATAAGCTTGTATAGAACCGGTTATTGTTACAATAATTACTTGAAATGAACTGGCCAAACCCAGATGTCGGGAATATTGTTTTAGTGAAGTTCTGCATGTAGCACTTTCAAAATCTAGAATACTCAAGCCCAATTCATAAGCTTTCTTGTAGTACAAGAATCATTCAAATCACTCATGAAACTTTCAAGGTACAGAATTTTAAACACAACCTCCGTTTTTAAAGTTGTGTCCACGGATCACAGAAAGGTAAGAATGTTCTTTCAGGAAAATGAAAACAAATCACATAGTGATGTGTGTGAATTGTTTTCATATCCTAGATATAGGCCATATCATATCCTAGATTTTGAGAGTGTTACATGTTGAACTTCACAAAATCAGTAGTCCCGACATTGTGGTTTCATTTTTTTTCTTAACTCACCCTGTAGGTCTCAAAGCCTCAGAAACATTGGCATCAATTAGAAATGTAATTGTTCTCTCTCTTTTTGTCGCTTTTAGCTGAAATTGAAGCAGTCATCATTGGAGAGTGACGTAGACATGATTCAGGGTGATCTGTCCTTGCTCGCGGCCCAGGAATATGCTCTCCTGGCACCTCAACCAATCGTAGACCCCGAAGCTATTTATGCCCAGATCTGTGCCGTCCGATCATTCCTGACGGACGTGATCACGCCCTCGGTGGTCAACGTTGTCCAGTTCAGCAAGAACCTGCCAGGCTTTTGCGATCTTTCACAGGTAGGTTGTTTTTTCTTTAACAGAAAAGATCTTAGTGCTCTCTTCAGTGTTTGTGTTTGGAATTATTCTAAAAGGAAACTTGTCAAAGTGTAATGTTTCCAATTTTTTATTAACCTCCTTATATGTTCTTCTGATTGATTTACTCAAAATTCCTTTGGGTTACTTTGAACATTTAATTGACAAATATTTCCACTCTATAGTTGGTACCCAGCAGGGTCATCACTATTTTCTTTGGTTTCTAGATGGCCCGCACTCCGAACATCCCATATATCTTAAACTATTGTTGAACTGTGAAGTAACATTGCACACTTGAAACTTGAAACTTGAAACTTAATCTGGTACTTAAAACTGACTTTTCTTCGGTGTCTCTTGGAATATTGAAAATCATATAACATGTAAAATCAAGAAAACAGTAATTCAATTTCTAAACAAGTAGAGTGCGCGCTTTACATTTGAATACTAGCAGTATTTGTGTCAAGTGCAAATTATTCTTTTGCAGACAAAAAAATTAGGACCTCTCACTTGTTTTAGATTAATATTTCAGGTCAATCCAGTCAGTAAGCATTTTGCTTTTGCAGCACGGTATTCATTTTTTTTTTCAGGCTGCCAACCAAGTCACAAAAATATTTTCACTTTTTATTTTTCTTCTGTCATCAGGGTGACCAAATGACCCTCCTCAAAGCTGGTTTCTTTGAGATTTGGCTCATCCGCACCGCCCCTTTCCTCACACTCATCGACGAGGACACCCTCAGCTTTGGCGGGCCCAAGGGCTGCGACGAGCAGTACACCTTCCGACTGTCCAACCTCCAGGGCTTGGGGCAAGAGGAGCATTTCTGGGAGACGCTCTTCGACTTTGTCCGCAACTTCAACGCTCTGGATTTGATCAAAGAGGAACTGGCAATATTTACGTCTATTGTCATCCTCTGCAGCGGTACGTTTATTTTTCTTTTTTTATTTTTCCCCTGATATGCCCTGTATAGAGAGTAACAGGCAGGGCAGTTTTGAGCAGTACAGGGACTAAATGGGTTAAACCCATTAATTTTATTTGAAAGTGAAACAAAATGACACACTTACGCATTCTGAAATGAGTTCATTTGAAATGGGAGCATGCCATTACTTTTACAAAGTCTCTAGAACTGAAAACACAATCTCAACCTAATGAGTTTTACAGCTGGTTCAGACTAGTAAATGTCTTTATCTTTATAGACAAAAGATAAGGAAATGAAAGTTATTAGTATAGATGCATTAATCTTTGGATTTTATCAATCATGCTTCAATAAAAAAAAAAAAACGTTTAGTCTTTTCACTTCAATTAAAAAAATAATAAAATTGTAAAAATATAATTTTTCAAATTATAGCAAAAAAATATGTAAACATGCGTCAATAGCCTGAAATTGTTTCTTTGAACTCCCACAAAATGGCATTTCAGTGTTCCCATTTGCTTTTTTTGACTTTGTAAAGTGTCAAATGGTCAAAGTTTGCATGAACGCATTTTTTTTTTGCAATTCGTATGACTCCAGATCGTTATGGACTAGAAGACAGCGCCCGTGTGGAACAGCTGCAGGGAGAACTTGTCGCGGTCTTGAAGCGCGAAGTCACCCGGCGGGACTGGAAGAACAAACAGCTGTTTGCACGGCTACTGATGCAGGTCACGTCAGTCCGCGTCGTCTCCATGCTGTTCAACAAGTGCGCGAACAACTTCCGACGCGCGTGGCCCCACCTCGAAATCCCGGCCCTTTTAGCGGAAATCCTCGACTACGAGTACTAATGCTAAAATCTTATCACGCACAGATGTTTCTTTCTCAACTTTTTTGGGATTATCTTTCCTTCATTTTGCAAAGAAATTTTTTTTTTCGGGAGTGATTATGTACAGAGTTTCTTTTTGATTACAAAAAAGTGTGTGTTTTTGAGTGAAAAAAAAGGAGGATATTTTTTGAGAATTTATTTCAAATGTGGACCAAGAAAAATTAATTTACGTGATAATTGTGACTATATGTACGTACTTACGACAGAAATATTTTGTACCTGATGATTATATTTGTTCTAAAATTAACAAACAAATTGAGGTATGATGTACAATTCAGTGTTTAATATGTCTATAAATTATGAAAGTTTTTCTATTAAGTGTACGACACTACAGTGACTTTGTGAAGCACTTTTATTGCACAATGCCAAAAAACAGCACTTGTATGACATTCCTATTTGTCTCAAATTGAGTATAAAATCTTGGTTTAGTTTCACGTTTTCTGACACCGCAAACATGCACTATAACTTCAATATTCACTTCAACTTGAGTTAATGCACATCAAAATGTTTGTTGCACCCAGGGGCGGATCCAGGATTTTTTGCAGGGGGGGGGGGGGACTTCATCTGCAAATGCTGAAATGTAGACAGGTTTTTTCTCCGGTCAATTGGCTCCGTAAAATCATGGGGTTTTTTGGAGGGGGGGGGGGGGGGGGGAGGGGCAGCTCATGCCATACTTTCAATGGGGGCGTTGTTCAAATCACTATATTACAGAATAGTGTACATGTACAAAACAAATTTGAGTCAGAGCTGGGGGGGATCCACCCCCCCCCCCCTTCTGGATCCGCGCCTAGCACCACTGCACTATTTTTCCCATCTAAAAAAAAAAATTAAAGTTTAATGCTCAAATGAGGCAGGCATTGATGTGATGTTACAAATGTGCTTAGTTATACATTCCTACACTCTCATTGGTGAAAAATGCTTTAAAATGCATCAACTAGAAAAGAAATCTGAGTCCATTTAAATTTCACTGAAGTTGAAAATCCATTTATGAAATGATTTTTTTCTTAAATTGATTTTAAGAAGAATAACACCATGAACATCAGTACAATAACATTAAAATAGTTCAGAATATGGTATTTTTTACAATACCCCAAATGTTTGTTAGGTAGCATCAGAATAGTTAAGTATATTCGCAGAAGGTGCTTGGGCGACTGGTCGTTCATTTAAGTTTAAGTCTAAATTTTGGGCAGGCCGGACCTTCCATTTTCAGATCTTTTGCCAGTACTCCAGAGTCTTACTATTGAAAAAAGAAAATTGTACAGTAACTGAAAATATCATTTATTAACGCAACCAAAGAAAAAGAATTGAATTCTCCCGTTTATTTATTGTGTATTTTTTTCTCAACATTTATGGCAAGAAAAATGTCAACTTTCACTTTTGCCACAAACAATTAAATGTTGAATGCTATGATTTTTCTTTTACAAAATGACAAAAGCTCTATTTTGTGCACTTAAGGAACTTAACCATCTTTAACACTGAAAATATGTCTCAAGATATAGACTTGGGCCTGAATTTGTTGGATTCAAGAAGAACATTTACAGATCGCATCAATATTTCTGGTTTAGTATATGATTGTGTGATCATATTACAAAGACAAGAATAACTCTCTTTCCCTATTGATGTATATATTTACAGTTCGATGCTTGACAATTTGACCAAATTTGGTTTCAAACTGTACATGCACATTTGTAAAGGACTGTTGATCTATCTCGCTTGCCCATTGATAAGTGCTTTTTCAATTTTTGTTAAATTTGTAAATTTTTGTTAGTGATCTTAACACTGTATGTTGAAAGAAATGCTTTAAAGTGTCATATCAAGGCAAATTAAATTAGCTTTGACAGATGATAAAACTCCAGAAAAATCAACTAATGATAATTTGTATTAACTATAAATGGATTTTCGTGTGCATAAGCTTCAGAGCATACCTGCAATGCATGGTCACAAAATGCATACCGCACACTGCAGAATAGCCTTTTGTAGCACACATGGACAAACTTAGAGGCATATGTTGTTGCCAGAAAGATTTGAAGCTACATGAATTTTTCATTCATAATTTGTGAAGAAACAAATTGAGTCTGAAATTGGGAATTGGAAAAGCATGTTGAAAAAGAGGCAGTGATTTTTCCCTAAACGGAAAGATTAATAGAATGAGTAACTGTTATCACAACAGACTGATCTTACACAAGGATTGTGTATCATTTGCATATTTAAAAGCACTTAAAAATTTAACAGTAGAAGTCTTGTGACTAACTGTTCTTTTAGATGAACCAGTGACATGACATTTTATTTCATTTGCTACAAAAAATGTTCAGAACATGATGTCACCACTGTTTGATTTTATGAATACATCCAAAAGGTGAATCATGAGTCATTTCACGTTTTCACAAAGTCCGACTTGCCTCGATCTGTCTTGTAAATACTGTACAGCACTTTTACAAATTACTAACAGAAAAATTATGACTAAAAAAAGTAATATATATTTTTATTCTGGAATAACTTTATCAAGTGTGAAATTGGTGTTCTGAATTGCTTATGTTTTGTTGTTAACATTTTATGACTTCTCTTCTGCTGGACAGAAAAGATGTTTAGAAAGTCGAGTGTGGAGTTCAGTAATTTTGGTTTAATATCATGAATTTCCTTTTTTCGTTTCTTTTTCATTTACATGCTCCTTCGTTCAAAAACAAAAGTCGTTTTTGACTCGATTGGAGTAGGTTCACTTTTATTTGTGAGTGAAAAATAAATTTCTGATTCGCTTTTGCTACAACTTATTGTGAACATTGTTCTAGTGTGTGAAACGTTTCATGTGTTAAGTTTGACGTTACATACAAGGCAAAAGTGAAGCTAAGAATCAGTGTTTTTTTGGCTCCTATCTTTAAAATTTCATTGCACTCTAGTTTTATTCCCGTTTCTTTGTCCAAGAACCATCTTTGTCTGATTTCAATTATCAATTGCACACAATATTTGCCAATATAATGAAATTATATGCAAAAATTTATGCAATGCTTTTTTTGTAACTTTTTCTTCAAGGGAGACATATAAATAGAGAAAAAAAATGATTTTATCATCTGAAGATCAACATTACGATTGGGAGGACAGAATGCTATATTTAGAGAACCAATCTTTTCTAGTGTTTATCTTTCAGAAAGACACATGTGCAATGCATAATGGATAGTAGAAAGTAAACCACGTTTTATACATTTACATGTACCTGCATAACTTTCATGATGGTGGGTGTTTAAAGGGAAGATACAACATTTGCAAACATCAAAAAATGAAATGATCAAATTATCACAAAATACCTTACTGGATTGTTAGGGAATGACAGTCCAAAGCATCCTGTAAAATCGTGGCTGACATTTACAAGAAAACGTTCATTTTTCCAACGCTGGTCGGCCGACCAGTTTTATAACCAATTCTCATATGCATGCATGAAAAAAACTTTGCACCTTTGCACGGTGGCAATGGGACTCAACTGTCTACAATCTCTAGTTCCTTTTCCCCATTGTGGGAGAAAAAGTTTTCCCAGTCAACAGCATCACAGGTCAAGTCAAGTCAAGTCAAGTTAAATTTAGAAATGACACCACTCAGCGAAGCTGCTGAAGTAAAAAAGTAAAATGGTGGGACCAAGATTATTATTATTTTTTTGAATGATACTTCCTTCTCGACCACCGAAATACAATTTGGACACGGATTTTCCGTGAAAAAGGCCCAAGGCGGTAAATAAGTCAACAACTTTGTAACTGGAGATTATCTCCACATACTTTGAAAAGCATACACAGACCACAATGAAGAGAGTTGATCATGTTCCAAGTCCGTACTTCCTCAATAAATGTCATGCTGGTTTCAACCGGTTTCCAAGTAACTTGACCCAGAAATGTATTCAATATGCAACCAGTCTATATATCAACCTGAACCAAAAGTTTTAATGGTATTGGAGAGAGCTAGCCTATGGTCCTTGTTGTATCTCACGAACTGACTGACTGACTGACTGACTGTCACATGTGAGTCGGGCAGTGCTATTGTATAGGATTACCCCATAACGCCAATAAATAGGCTAAAATCCAGCCCATTGTGTAGCACACAGACGCATTCAAAACATTTCCAGTGAATAGCCGTTCTGAATCAATTGAATAGAATTTTCTGGGCTCTAGGACGAGCTTTACTAGACTTGCCTCGCCTTTACTAAAATTCCTGATTTTCTGCGCTTCAATTATGCACCTGGGAACTGCAACATGTGTACATTTAGCATTAGGATAGATGTGCCAGAAAAACTGTTCCTTAACATTTGGCCAAAAGTTGAAAATATAGTATGATTCCTCCACCGTGAATGAATATGTTCAAGCAAATAAAAATATGAAACAAACCATTCTAAAGATAATAAAAGAGGTGTGCATTTACATGTAATTTAACTAAACGAGGAATTACAACAACAGAACTTGTAAACGAAAATATATTTCTATCATTAAAAATATCACTTGGTTTTATTTCAAACAGCACACAATACACGCAGAATACAAGAATTTTAAACAGTGTCTGTTGAACCAGGTGGTCTCCATAATGCAAATCTAGGTTAATTACAAAACGGCAAAAACATTCTGATAGGATTTCCTTATCAATTTCCTTAGAAAAACAAAATAACGAAACAAATGGATCAAAGTAAAAAAAAAAAAGGGAAATTAGCGACAGAATAGAAGATGAACAAATGGCCTTTAGAGCTTTTCCCCATTTTGTGGTTGTACATTGTCCACTATCTTTCTTATCTGCAATAATGATAAATTGTGCCGATTAAATTACCTCAGAAAACATCTGCGGGTAGGTTAAAGCAAGCATGGATGATAACGATATTGTCTATGGATTGTTTGTTTCGCCTGAACTGCAAGTAGAGTTTCAATATATTTGGAAAATTCTCTGAAACTACTTGTCTCTTCTTTTTCTCTTCTTTGCTGGTCAGCCGACAGTGCTTTTTATACCTTTTTCACTTTTTCACTGACTGACTGTCACTTGTGAGTTAGACTTGTTTAAAGGGCCCATGTAATGCAATATGTTGAATGCAATCCTTGGAAATGCACCTTTGTGATCTTTTTCAATTTTCATTTTGCAATTTTTAAGGGAATTTTGGTGCCTTTTGGTTATTATACTAATGCAATATGTATATTCCTGAGAGAAAAGTGTGACGTCATTTCATGCAGAAAACTCAATGTAACAGCTAGTTCAGCATCAAAATTTGCCAAAATTGTTGGATATTTTGCTGTCGTACATTTTCTTTTCTTTGGAGATTCATTGTAGAACATCGAAATGCTAAAATGTTATTGTACATGTAACCATAACGTTACTGAATGCATAAAAAATCTATTTCTGTGCAGATATGGATGTAGTTAAATACAGTGTACTACTTGAAAACAAAATAATTATGTAAATTTGCGCAATCGAAAATAATCTCTTAAACTCCAAAATATCACACACATTCCGAGATAAATAATAAAAACTGCAATCAGTGGCAATTATAAAGTTCACTAATTTCATGTGGGGTGTATATTTTTTTATGTAAAAAGTTTTTAAATATTATGTAGATTCTGATGAAAACTGCCAAACATACACTTTATTTCTGCAAAACATTCCTGTAAAAAACTTGCTTATATTGGAACATTCATTCTTCAAACCCCCCCCTAAAAAAAACCAAAACCAAAAAGTGGGGAAAAATCTTATCGTTGAGAGAAATTCTTCATTACATGTCATGCAAACTAAATGTATACATCAGCCATTCTGCATTGCTGTTAAACCATGCCTCTATTCAAAGTATAGTAAAACGATGTTTGTCTTAAATTTACTGCCTTGGAAATAAAAGTTTCTGTCGGAGAAATTTGTAAACTTATCTGCAGCTTGGAAGATGAATAAATCTGAGGGTCTTTCATGGCTTGAATGCATTTGTAGTTGGCCTGGTTTGATGCATCGTCACTGAATACCTACAAATAAACAAAAATAAAAACAGTCACTGTGGCGAGCCCATATCAATAAGTGAAATAAGCGAACAATGACCATTTTCAGTGTTGTTCTTTACAAACAGAAATTTTCAAAGTAAAGTGTGATTTTCCAACCAGTAGAATATCCATGCAAGGATCTTGACATAATTTGGTTGGTTTAAATTTGGGCCATTCAATAGAGTTTTACAGAAGCAAGGCTCACTTAAAAGCAATTAACCCTCCTATGCAAACAAACTTTCTATGCCAAGTTGTCCTTGCAGTCAAAATCAATCAAGTGACTGTTTTTAATAGTTAAGAGCTCCCAGCCTACATTAAGCAGGATTGACTGGCTGTGACTCTTTATGTAACTTGATACGGCTATGCTTTGAATGTGGGTGATTGATATCCCAGTTGTGTCCACAACTTGCCTGCTTAAAGTCTGTTGACTGAATTTGACTAGTCAAGGTGCTTGCTTAACATGTGATCTGACTGTTGGTGACTAGCCTGTGTAAAAGGCATGGCAGGGAAGAGGATTGAATTTTTGACTGTCTGTGACTGTTTAAATAGCAGGAGGGGTAATGGTAAACAAATGCTTCTTGATCATCAACTTGTGCTTGTCCGACAGGTTTTGTGGAGACTCACCATGCGATACCTTGCACTGCTTGAGCGCCTCGTTGAAACCCTCGCACAGCGTGATGTCGTGCTGGCTCTGGGCACAGTTCAAGAACTGCTGCAGCTCGTAGCGGCAGCCTCCACCCTGCAGCGAGTCCTGCTGCTGCTGGTAGGGTTGCTGGTAGGGTTGCTGTTGTTGCATCGGGGGTTGTTCCTGATAAGTGACGTCAGGTTGTTGCTGCCCATGACCGCCTGTCATGGCTGCACCAATTGTATGACCCTAAAGGTTAGAAAAAGACAATGTAAGCCTAGTAGAACAACTTGGTTACGGTGTTGGACTCATGTACGATGGCGTGTTGGTTCAAACCCTGCCAGGAACATGGGATCTGTGCCCTTGGGCAAGACACTTAACTACAATTGCCTCTCTCCACCCAAGAGTATAAATGGGTACCTGTGAGGATAGAGGATGCCCTGATATCGGCTGCCGGGTGGCTGCCTGATGAACAGGGTAATAATTGTAAAGCGTTTTCAGAACATTGATACGATGGAAAGCGCTATATAAGCATTACATTTATCAATTTGTTTAGTAAAACTGACCCAGAGAACACAAACGTCTATTCACTTGATTCAGAATGGTTATTCACTGGAAGTCTTTTCCTGCATCTGGTCTACACAATGGGCCAGATTTTAGCCCACTCACTGGCATTACCAGGTTATCCTATATAAGAGCACTGCCCGGCCCACAAATGACAGACAGTCAGTCAGTAACATAGGTGAATAGAGGACAATTGACTGACATTCGGTTTTGCTATTCGTATGATTTTCTGCAGTCATGATCTCGGTCAGAAAACTTTCATACATGTAGCTTTGGCATTTCTTCAATTTCTTTTATGAATGAAAAAGAAATTTACCAACACATTTTCCAGAATGTACACATGAAATAACTGTCTCTAACTTGACTGTTAAGCCAAGTAAACAAATGAAATAGTTTCTCTTCTGGCTTTTTGGAAAAAGGGAGGAGATGGTCCCTTCAAAACAATTTCTAAGATATCAATTTTTCCAAGACGGATTCTTCCATTTTCTCAACTTTTTTGCTGATACTTTTGTGACCAAATGAACCTTCATCCTTTCTAACAGATTTAAACTTCCAGATATAGCTCCAATTTTGCTGGAAGCACATAAAAGACAATGTATGATTTTCAATTAAAAGGAGGCAGACAGGAAAAAAGCAAGTGGTGGGGATGAGAAACTGGTTATTTTTTTTTACTTGGCCTAAGAGCCATTGTACATATCCTTACCACAGCAGACCCAATGGCAACACCGCCAGCAGTGGCAGCCATCTGGCCTAACAACCCGGGCCCACGAGAGGGCGCCATTGCACTGGGCTGGGCCTGGGCTGGGACGGGAGCTCGCTGGGCCACAGGGGCTGGGGGATTGGCCATGGTGCGTGGCGGTGCAGGGGCTGGGGCTGGGGCTCGCCTGTTGGTTAGAGGGAATACAATTATGTCAGTTAAATGCCTTGAAGTTTAAACTCAAAGCGTTGAATTTCACTCATTGCAGGACCTTAAGTTTCGATCCCAACATTTATCTAAATGGAAAAAAAAATGCCTTTTCTGCCTTTAAGAAAAACTAAAATCAGGTCAGTTATTAAAGTCAGCAAGCAATTTACAGCAGCATTTTGTTTAATTATAAATAATTTGTTTTTGCTTTTTAATTTTTTTTAATTGGTTTAATTTATTAACTTCATCACTTTTCAGTAACTTTTTAGATTAAATTTTGGTTCATGAATTTTGGTTTTCAATATTGCTTTTCACTGCATATCTCTGGTGTAATCTTTTTATATTAAAGAACTGAATGCTGTCTAGGAACATATGCGAAATTCAATTTTATCGAAATGAAATGCATTAAAAAAAGTTATTTATGTAATGAATGAATATTTTATTTGAAAAATGAAATATTGTTATTAGTTTTTTAAAGGCAGTGTAGGCCTATATTTCAGTGACCATGATTTGGCGCCGATTGTTTTCGCTCTTAGTACTATTGGAACTGCGCTGAACATAAGCAATTGTTTTTGGCTCTTAGAACTGTTATTGCGAAGAATCTTTGTCTGGTTCCGCGCTTACACTGTCGTTGTGACTTCGTATTCAGGAGACGAGAGTCAGACCTATTGCAATTTCGGACTTTTCCCTTTACAAAAAAATCTTCCACAGCCCACAAATCAGAAAATAGATGAAAACATTCTGTAATTTAGGATTCTATTTAAAACAATAAAACTAAAACTAAACTAAGTAAAAGAAGACAATTCTTTACACAAACATGACAAAAATCATAAAAATAAAGTTTTACTTTCAAAAATTCTCTTCAATAAAATTTGCATTTCGACTGGCTACATTGAAATAATATGTCATTGTCAACATATTAAGAAAATAGGGTGAACATGTAGCATCGCCACTGTTTTTTTCTCCAAAGTTTTACTACGCTACTAGTAGCTGCCGTGCAACAGCGACCAACATGACCAAGCAACGGCATACCGACCGCATATCGCATGCCGCACGCAACGCTATTGGAAAGTTACATCAGCATGCAGCACTCGATCGGCAGATCCATGGACATGATGGAGATTTCTGCTCGAAAAGTGCTCACACAAGCATTCATCATTTTGTCTTCTAAATCCTCAGTTTATTTACCTGACGGGCGAAAAAGATCGCCCACGACTTCTTCCACCACGAGGCATTATTGCGAAGTTATGATCAATAGAACTTCTGTAGTTTGACTCGAATGTTTTCCTTGGAAAAATCTTAATGTTGTTGTCGCACGTTTTTGCGTTCTCGAACAATCGCCGGTACCGGTAATCGACCCCTGAACTTTGACCTGACCTATATTAAGTAACTTAACAGTCGCCGTTTCATTTCCAGCGGGAGTTTTTGAAAATCAGTTAAAAGAATACATGCTATGTGTACTTCGTTTTTCCAAGTTAAAAGTATATGGTTTAGGGACAAAAGGGACATAATTAAATAGAACTTCCACTTTATTTTTCTCTCAGTGGTTAGTGCCTCATGTAGTATTGATCGACATACCCAAAAAACCTAGAGCAATGGAGTAGCTATAATTAAGCTCGACAATAAAACAAGGTGACTTTTAGGTTTTTGCCCCTTCTTCACATTTTTGCTCAGCTATGTACAACCATGTGGAAGAGTCAGGAAAAAAGTCACACACAAAAAGTCAGTGTATTTCAAGGGTGTACAACATTCTTTATTTGAATGATTTATTATGTACAACTTAATATACATCTCATTTACACGTAAACTATATTTATTTTATACATGTACATAATGATTGCAGCAACTGAAAATGTGCCTTGGATTTTCAACACTGAATGCATAAGTAGTGGCCCTCATCACGAGACAATAAGTGCGAGGTCACATCTTCTGTTTCCAATCCCAGTTCTTATATAACTGTATCACCCCCTGTTACATCTTCTCTCCATTCTCAGCACAAATCTCCGGTACTTTTACTTTCCGGCACAAATCTCCTGTATTTCCTTTCCCAAAATTTCTTTAACTGTGTCACCCCTGGTAGTCCGTTCAGGTGGTATCTGTGTTTCCATTCCCAGCTCTTATTCTACTGTGTCACCCCCTGTTATATTGCCCCTTCATTCCCCAGCGGGTATCTCTTCCGTTTCCATTTCCTGCTCTTCTTCCGCTGTGTCACCCCCTGGTAGCACATTCGCAATGATGTCGAGCAGCTGTTCAATCTGTTCCTCTGTCAGTCGCTCTTCACTTTCTTCAATCATCTAAAAAAAAATTAAAAACAAAAACAGTCATTTTTCCCAGTACGATTCACCAGTTTCTTTTAGAAAATTGTCACATACAAGAAGCACTCTTACCAATTGAATCTCTACGGCAGTGCAGGGTCTGTTGTTCAGAAGTTGTAGTTTCTCAGCCCTAAAAATACCAAAACAGAGTAAAATTGTATTCAGAACAGCAATACGAATCCACGTTTGTCCATGACAAACTTTTTTAAAGTAGGTCTCTAAAAAACTTAACTTTGTTGTTACAAAATGGCCAACCTTTCTTTACGGCTTGAAGTGTTTCTGCAATTACTAATTTAGGGCCCGTCTCAATTCGTATCCGGGACGTCTTCCGGACACGTTGCAGGTAGAATCATTCACTTTGTCAGGAAGAAGCTCTGCATTTGTTCCGGAGATGTTCTGGAGAAATTTTCATTAGCAACTGCTTGACTCACCAATACTGATAACTTCGTTGCAGGAAGATTGCAGGGAAGTTGTTCAGATTCCTGCAACTTATACCCGATGCAATGTCCGCAACTTGTCCGAAATTGTCCCGGATATGAATTGAGACGGGCCCTAATAGAGGCTTGTGAATTTGGCAATTATAAAGGTTGAAGAGAACTGGCTGTTTTTGTACGAGTGTGGTAACACCTCAAAAAATGTCTTTAACCTACTGGGATTGGAGTGTCATGGCCTAGCGGTTAAGAACGCCGGACTCATGCTCTGGTGTTTCAGAGGCAATGGTGGCGTGGGTTCGAGCCTGCCGGGTGGACACTTGTGCCCTTGAGCAAGGCACTTATCCATTATTGCTTCGTCCTTCGGATGGGACGTAAAGCCATAGGTCCCGTGTGTTGTGTATTCCAATGCACTTAAAAGAACCCAGTGACACTTGTCGCTAAGAGAAGGGGTTTGCCCCTGTGTTTCTGGCCTCCTGTATAAACTCCCACGCGGAGTGTTTAGGAGATGAACCAACCAAAAACCAAGAACCAAGAATTGGAGTGATTTTCTTACTTGGTAATGTTGAACTGTTCTACTGATGTCATGAACTTCTTGATGCATGTTGCATTCTGATCTTTACAAGGCGTATTCTCTAGGTACTTGGAGGTCTGTGGAACACAAAAATAATAGAGCAAAGTTAATGAACATGAAGTGTTTGTTTTCACAAAATGTTGCATTAGCCCTAACCCTCCCGGCCCAGATTCTTCCGATTTGAGAGATTTTGCAGGATTGAAGAAAGTAGAGCTCGGCCATCTTTACCTCACTTGTTTGATGCAATAAATGTGCCACTGGTTCGCTGTAGGGTGGAGGATTTTGTTTGATTCAGAGAGAATCCAAGCAAAAATCCCAGGAGGGTAAAGGCTACGGAGTGTCTCATAACTTCTGCTCTTTTTGGAACAATTCATTATTCTGGAACATTTCTTTTCTTAATGGGACACTTCCGTTGGAACAAGACTCAATTGGAACAAGCAATATTCCACCGTGACTGTATTCTCACACATGGGCAAGCATTCCCGTTGAACCCCAGCAAATGTTATATGATAAACTGCAATAATTATGTGAATTTCTTACCTCGTAAGAGATTGTAGCCAAGTTCTGCTGTGTTTTACTGGGCTTCTTCTGTTGACTGCTTTTCGACTGAAGCTCAGTCAGAAGAGAGTAAACCTGGCAGGGAAAAAAATGATAAAATTACCAATTTATACTGTGTGACTGTATTTGAACATAAAAATTACATTACATGAAAAAGTGTATTTGGAAGAAAAAGAATTCTCAGAAAAGCCCTAAAGTTCTCAAAGAAAATGACGTAAGTTAAAGGTGAAAATGAATTTTAAAAATACATTACTGGTATGTGCTACTGTGTTTCCGTACCTCATAGTTGCTAAGCATTGCTGCATTTCCGTCCACACTGAAAAGAAAGTTAATAAATAAACAAAAAATGTTGATTTTTCTTACAATACTTTATATAGCATGTATAGGGAGGCTGCAACTGCAAGAAATTTCTTTAAATTAAATAAGGAAACGTAGAAATGTTATACATTTGTACATGTACTCACAGTCGCAACGTTACGACCACTATTCCAAATTGAGACACAAAGACCAGTGCATAGAAATTTCAGCCGTAAATAAGAGTTACATGATGTTTTCCTTACAAACTGTGTTGTCTACGTTATTACGTAACATTTAATAATAATAACAGTATAACCCAAAGAGCGCCCTCTAGCAACAATTTCTACTTCACACACGCGGTGACGTGTTGAGGCGGTTGTGAATATTTTTATTCACTTAATTTAGGCTTTAACATAAAATATTCTACTGTGATCTTCACTCTATGAAGAATACTTACACCTCCATTGCCGCCACCTGTTAAGATGTGTAAAAATAACTCGATTTCACTTTTTTTTTCAGTAAAAAAAAAATGTATTGGTAGGAGACTAGCAGACTAGGCATGAACTGTCACATCGAGTTCACATCTAGCTAGCTCGTGGCACCGTCGCTCATTCCATTGCACAAAAAAGGGAGTGTCCAATCTTTACAAATTTGCACACAGACATGACTTTCAAAATCTCATTTTGATATTCAACTCTACAGTAAATAAAACCTATTACTTGACTTTTAAGAATAATTTCAGATAAGTTTATAATTATTTTAAGGACAGTATAGCTCTTTTAATAATAATTCGCCCCCCTACGAATTAGTGGAATAGCTGTCTGCCATGATATCGCGATATCGACTGATGACCGGGTTGAACTCTAAAATTGCATGCACGTGTTATACATACAGTACATGCACCCCAAGTACGTGCTTGTACTATGCGCTCAGCGCATACCAACCTCAGATGCAAGCGTGACTTATCAAACTCGTAAGTTCATTGTAATGTAAGATTTCATCAACAAAAATTTATCCGATTGTCAAGTTTTCAAATGATTATTAATCTATATACATTAGTCTTCAGGCTGTGGCATTAGCAGCCCGTGACGACCTATAAATCTGTGTGAAAATACGAAATAAAAACTGGACCGATGTGTGGATATTTTTAGTTTACCATGGCGCCTCCTTCAAAGTTGAATGGGCCCATGCGCCGTTGTCTTGCTCGGTAATGGTGCCTATCTGTCTTCTGCTGAGTTTACTTTCGAGATATATGACCTCATTTTAATGATAACCCTTTGACCAATTTCATTCATACATTCAACTTGCCTTTTATCCGTTTTTTAGGTATAGAAACTGAGGGCAAAATTGGACCATCCCTGAACGAACTTCGACCCACGACCTCTCCTCCTAGATCCTCAACGATCGGCCCGCTCTTTGCGAGTTCTCGCCCCTTCTAATTTTATAATATTCTGATGTTGCAATTATCTGAGACAAAAACATTCATTTTGTAGTAGAATTAGTCATAATGTGTATCTTCTGTGTTTTTCCTTCAAGTTCACGTGTAAGTGCACCGACGGACATATGTTTTACGGAAGCTTGAATTTGCCGCGCTGTCCGTGACGTTGCGTGACATCGAGTGAATCATCAACCCAGCGGCCCCTGACCCAGCTTCTGTACGGTGTAACGCGGCGTGAGCACGGCGGCCATGAGCCAGACCAACTCGCACAACACATCCAGCTCGCTGAGTTCCGCGGGAACCGTCTCCAGCATGGAAACCCTACCGACTCAAGACGTTGTGGACGGGGACTTTGACTACCACGACGAGGTCGAGGAAAATCCGGAGATCGTGTGGGGCCGGCTTTTGCCCGTTGGGAAGACTTTTTCGGCTGTGGGTGGGTATTTTTTTGTGAATGAATTTCGTGATCAAATTATTTTTTTTTGCAAGATAAACAAACATGGCCTTTTATCACTTAATGTGTACATGCTGTACTACATTTATGTGTGTGGGTGTTTTCAAGTGGTTTCTTTGACCAAAATGAAGATAATGTGTTGTAAAAATTGTTACAATTTTTTTTTGATGATTGGCCCATGCTTTCTGCACATAATTTATTTTTAAACATGAAGTCATGAACCAAATGATTCTTTGGAAATTAAACATGAAATATGTCTAGCTGTATAGCACAGTACAGTATGTTGGTTTCAATTTTCTTTGCAATTTTAAATTGGAATTGGGCTAGATATTAATAAAAAAATGTATGCATTTATGATTTGATAATAATGGATTGTACATGTGTTTATGCAATGTATAAATGCTTGATTACACTCTTATGACTGATCTTGATTACAAAAATATTGTGCTAAATATTTTTTTTCAAAAAAATTGATTTGGAAGGATATCTCCTTATTTTTAATACAAATGAAGTCCATGACTTTTATGTGTGTTTCTTAATTCCTGTAGACTTGAAGGAGACGCGAGATCAGCCTAAAGATGAGTACATCTTTGGACGAGACTCGTCCTGCGACGTTGCCTACAGCACCCAACAGATGGTCAACAATCCATGCTTCCAAGCCATCAGCAAGAGACACTTCAGGATATACAAGGTTTCTCTTTTTAGCAGCAACCTTTCAAGCAATGTTATTTTTCATTTTCATGATGTGAGATTTAGAAGACTTGTGGGTCAGTTTTAGACCAATCTGGGCAGTAGTTGTTTTGTAGAATTGTACAACATTACAATGCTTCTGCCATTAATCCCAGTCACTGACTGATATTTGACACACTTATCAACAGGAGAAGAAGAACAGCAGTGTCTTTGTTTTCATCGAAGACTACAGCTCCAACGGCACTTTCCTGAATGGGGAAAAAATCGGGAAAGGGAGGAAATCGCCGCTTAAAAACAATGATGAGATTGCCTTGTCACTTCCCAAAAATAAAGGTACAGAATTCAAAAGTTGATTACATAATTGTAGTTTAAATGTACAGGATTTTTTTCAGTCAATAAAACAGAATAATGTTATCAAAATTCACTTAAAAAGCCAAGGAGAAATTAGCTAAAGGCCTTCTCACACGAGACAAATCTCGGGGTTGACGGTTGTATCTTCCCTTTAAGTCAAGATTTCCACACGCAGAAATTGACTGTTTTATGATTTGATTTCAGCCTATGTGTTCATGGACAGCAGCAGTGACACCGAACAAGAAGACTTGCCAGAAATTATGAGGGAGAAATACATCATGTCCAAAGTACTAGGAAGGTACGTCTACATTTCTGCCATTTAAGTCTTATAAGCTTTGAAACAAATACTGAAAATCAGCGAGGTTAACTTTTTAATAAAATTCAGAACACATTTTAGTTTTTAGATGTCCCTGTTTTGTTTTTAGATAATCCAAACATGCCTATCAATAGTGTTGGACATTGATGGCAATTTCACGTTGCAAATAACTTTTTCTACTTGTCATAAACATGTGGATTTTTTGTGTGTGTAAAAATTAGAAGAAAGGTAAAATAAAAAGTCGGCGCAAAAAAAAGGTTTAAACATCCTTCTGAAAAGCAAGGGGGTTCTTTTTATTCCTTCGTAATGGCACATAAACATAGAAAACCATTGATTTATTTTTGTGGAGGGACGTCATTTTTTTTGGGAGGGGGTTGTTTCTTTATTAAGATTATCTTTTTCAACAAATAATGGCTTTCAGATTTCATTGGCTTGTCAAATATTTATCTACGTTTCCTCTTGTATGCATATCGTTTTGGGGAAGCGAGTTTGGATGGTAACTGTAACGCAGTCATCTTTTTGGTGGCCTAAGTTTGGCCACTTCTTTTACAATTATAGAAGTGAAGAAAAGAACGAGATATCAATTGCAAACAGTTTAATTTTTATAAATGTTGATAATGCTACTTTGAAATAAGCATGTTCACTTTGCCACATTTTTTTTATCGACAGGGGAGCGTGCGGTTTAGTAAGGCTAGCTTTCAAGAAGGGTAGCTGCGAAAAGTTTGCCATCAAAATCATTGAGAAGAAAACATTCTCCATTGGAGGGTCTATGCTAAGCGTAAGTTGATGTCAAGAACAAAATTCAAATCACAAGAGATAGCAGCCCTGACATTTTGATGCTAGTAGGATATTTTACAAATGCATAAGTGACAACTTTCCTTTGAGAAACTCCTGCTGAAACCAAAACATCAAACTAACCTTTGCAATTTGTATATATTTCAGATCAATCTAATCGAATAGCTTTAAAAAAAAAAAAAAAAAAATCCAAAATGGCAATTGTTTTTTTTTTTGGGGGGGGGGGAATTTTTGAAACTATATTATATAGTTTCAAACCCCCCCCCCCAAAAAAAAAAAAAACAATTGCCATTTTGGAATTTTTTTTTTTTTTTATAAATATATAATATATTTTTTAATAAAAATTAATTTCATTTCTAAACAAATGGCAGCTTAATTGATTGTGTGCGCATTCAATGTACTTTTTTCTTTTTATGTTTAAATTTTAGAATATGGAGAAAACGGTCATGGAGGAAGTCAACATTTTGAAAGCATTAAATCATGTAAGTTTCCTTGGCTTTTGTCGTTGAATTCAGTTTCTGGAAGATTTTGACATCAATTGTTTGTTAAAAATTTATCTAAAGTCGTTTGTATTTATGTGGTATTGCATGTAAGCTAAAATATTTAAGTAAGTAAAGTCTGTCAGGAACCAATATGGCCCAGCCAGCATTTTTTATCTGACATGACTGAGAATATTTCTATTTAATGCCAGTCCATAGCAAGTTACTCCCCAGCTAATGCTGGCACCCATTTATATTCCTGGATGGAGAGAGGCAAATAGAGGTGAAGTGGCTTGCCCAAAGACACAACATATGACCAGCAGCTGGATTCGAACCCCTGACCCTCTGATCATGAGTCAAATTGAGAATAAAATTAACCATGGATACATTGCATCATTGTGCATGTTTACCAGTGCGTGCACGTCCATATGCAAAAAAAACCACATTTGAACTTGAAAAATTGTCACATTTAGGCAAATGCTTGGTGGAACATTGTGTAGTAAAAATTTCAAATCTGTATATTTTCAGCCGTGTATCATAGCCATTGAAGACGTCTGCCACACAGACGATAAACTGTACATCATTCTAGAATTGTAAGTACGATCTTCAACATCTATGAACTAAACAAAAATCATATTTTTGTGAAAAGTGTTGCTATACCTTTGGTGATGATTTTACCTTTACCTTAAAACAATACAGGTTATTAAGAAACATTTTCAGGGGATAGCATGCATGATAATTTAACCTCGGTGTTTGTGTTAGCTTATTCTGTAATAAAACTGATCTCAATTCTGACTGTACAGTGCATTGAGATCTTAGGCTGAAGTCATCATGATGCCATCTTGAGATGCCTCAAAGGCATACAACTCTGTGTGTTGAATCTTGATATTGTGCATTTGTACTGTACATGTACATATGGAATGAATGCGGTTGAGAAATCACAGACTGAAGTCAAGACGGTGCCATCTTGAGAGGCCTAAAAGTTATACAAATTTGTGTGTTAAAATCTTGATACATGTATTGTGCTCTGTAATACATGTGCTGAAGGTGCAAAGCGGCGGCCATTGGGGGCCCAAAAAGTGATTTGGAAGTAGCTTCACTTATTTGTGCATGGCAATAGGCATATGCACTTTGTTGTCAGTATACAAAAATCAGTGCATGAAGCAGAGTATTACCCTAACCCTGCTGAATCCAACAAGATGCAACAGCAAACAATTTCTTTGGATTTTACAGAGTCGAGGGCGGTGAGCTGTTTGACAGGGTCATCTCGGTCAAAAAGTTTGACGAGTTGACGGCGAAAGTCCTCTTCTATCAGATGCTGCTAGCGACGAAGTATCTCCATGACAACGGCATCACTCACAGAGACTTAAAAGTAAGTATTGTGTCAAGTTTATCACCAAAAAATATACTCAGTTAAAGATTTCCAGAGAACAATACCTTGTGTTAATTCGTTTCTGGATTCCTTGGTTTTTTTCTGGACAACAGCCAGAGAACATCCTCCTCAACAACGATGAAAGCCACACGCTGATCAAAGTGACCGACTTCGGCCTATCCAAGTTCCTGGGCGAGAAATCCCTGATGCAGACGCTGTGCGGCACCCCCACCTATCTTGCCCCAGAAGTTTTGACCAAAGCCGGCAAGACTGGCTACGGAAAAAGCGTCGACTGCTGGAGTCTGGGAGTTATTCTATTTATTTGGTAAGATTTACACTTGTTTCCACTTTCTTTTAACTGGCTATGAAATGAACCTTTACACTAAATTATATGTAATTTCTTTTAAAAGTTGAACAAAGAAATTGACTGGAGCGGGTTTTTGAGCCTGCGACCTCAGGATTGCCACTCAAGCGCTAACATAGGGCTGGATGGCTTAGTTGGTAGAGCACTGGAACGTCAATCCGGAGATCGCAGGTTCACGTTAAGTGTGAAATTTTATATTTTTATTCCATCAGCCTTGGTGGCTATCCACCATTTACTGAAGAGGTCACCGCTATGCCACTAGACGACCAGATCAAGAGAGGGTACTACAGTTTCCCCGCAAAATTCTGGAAAGGAGTTTCGGACGAAGGTGAGAGCTTTTATAGACCTTTTCCATTCAGCAGCCATCTTGGAGGACCAGTCTAGTGTGTGAGATATTGCAGAATTTTCCTGATTTCAGGAATTTTTGTTTCGATTTTCCCGATTTCAGAATTTTTAAAGAACCCTTTTGAATTCCAGAGGTTTTACAGTAAAGGTGTTTTTATTTATAAAAGTTTACATAGAACAAATGCAATGGGTATTTTAAGGGGTGCTGATAGGCAAACACGAACGTATACCATCGACCCAAAATTGGTCTCAGGCCCTCGAATGCCGTGCTGATTGTTTAGTGGATTTTTTCATTTTCCCCAATCTCACCCTTGGGTAAACAAACCAACTTTTTTTTGTTTTACATTTTCTCTGTAGTGTAAGATGTGGATTTATTGCGACCCAAACATTCAAAGCAACCAAAAGCACCAAGTTGATGCAATCTGCAGCAAATATGCACCTTTAAGAGATGGTGCAAAGTTTAATGCACGCTGCACTTTTCTCAAATTTAAATTTGAAATTGTTTGCTTATGTTCAGCTATGGACCTCATTAAGAAGCTTCTAACAGTCGACGCACATCGCAGATTCACCGTGCACAGCGCGCTGGATCATCCCTGGCTCAAGGACCAGAAGATGAAAGAGATAGTGGAAAATCTCATGTACCCGCCTTCCAAGAAGATGCCCCCGCCCCAAATAAAGGTAAATATACTAATTTAGGCCTATATTATAATTGAAATCCTCCGCACTGCTCCAGGATGTCACTGGCTCTGCCTCAACATATTGACAGTGATTGCCGGAGGATTTTGCAGGATTGAGGCAGTGGTCACCCCTCCAAGAACCACATTCAAGAAATAATCAGAGGATTTTGCAGAATTGACGCTGTATGCTATTTTTACCTGAAGGCAGTTGGAGAATTTTACAGGATTAAGGTAACATCCTAGCAAAAATGCTTAGGGAATTTAACTAAATAACTACTCCATGCCAAAAGCACTCAAAATTTAACTAGGGCATTAGCTCATCTTGGCAAGGTTTTGCCTTTACCCAACATTGTGATGTACCATTTTATGATGTACTATTTTAAGCACCAAATCTCCGACATACCTCCCTTTTCTTTTAAACATGTTTACAGATAATGTCAAAGAAGAGGCCTCGCGACAAAAACAGTGACGATATCAACGGAGAGAACTCCAGCGGAAGCAACGATTCCTCAAAGATTTGTCGGTTGTCGGACAGCAGCGACGACACCACAAGAAGCATCTCTGATGTGTCCCTAAATTAAACTCTGCGGCAAATTCTCAGCATACAAAATCAACTCTATCATAATTTTTTTTTAAATAAACATTTGTTCTGTACAGAAGACCCTTTTGAATGTGAATTTCAATATAAGGTTTGCCAGTCACGTACATAATTTCATACCCAAGATATTCTCATCAAGTTTGTGAGAAAACAAATTCACAGTCTTAGTGGATTGGGACTGAATTGGCAGCTGAAAGATCTCTACACGCAGAAATCTACCGAAGCAGCTCTGAGAAACGTTATCTTCCAGTAAACTTGAATTCTTGATCCCTATTGGTCAATCCATGGCAACAATGGGGTGGTAATATCTTGTGTTTCACAATTTGTACTGCACAGCATGGATCACAAGAAACTCTTAAGCCGCTTTCGCATTGGATTTAGTGACTGCGAGTGACTAACATTCCATTGTGGTTATTCTAACGTGCGTTCCCCATTGGTTTAATTTTGGCGTGTGGAGAGTAATTTGCTACTTAAAACTAACAATGCAATTCTTCCGTGACCAAGTTGGCCCTGTAAAACTTGCAGTTGCGGAGCGTAAAACTTAAAAACAACAGTAGACAATCAACAATTTAGGAAGTTTACCTACTGCCGTACTGGACTTAATTTGGTTTTATAAGCCGACAACAGTCTCTGTTAGTTTTCACCCAAAAAAGTCCAATGCCAATACGGTATACGACTTGCAAGTTTTCCTGCTGCACACCTGTTATAGGATATTACAGCGTTGCATTGTTTCTGTGCGACAAGTTTGCATGAAGATAAATTAGGTGTGAAGATAAATTTGTTATCATTCTTGCACTTGTGCAGCATGAAAAACGTAGTACGTCTGTGTCCAATATATACCACTCAGCCTTCGGCACAGATGCACTACATTATTTCATGTTCTGTTTGAGAAAGAACTAATGATTTCCTCGAGATATGTGAAAAGTAGAGGTCTACATTTTGTGTATATGTAAATTATTTTTGTAGGGTTTAGAACTTGAAAAGAATCTTTGGAAATAATAGTCATTTTCTTAAGGCCCCCCAAAAAAGTCTCCGGTTTCTGGTATGCGCGCGTCGCCGTAGCCATGCGCGTCGGCAAAATGAATTTTTTTTTTTTTAATGAAAGATGATGTCTCAAAACCGCCAAACTCACTGGTTTGACTGGAATCCTGCTGCTGCACAATTTTAACGATTTTTTTTTAGATGGGGTTATGATTGAGAATAAGCTTTATGTGGCCTCTTTGGACTCCCATATATTTGTACTAGGTTTAGTCGGGCACCATTTGCAGTCATCAGCCGACATTTGAAGGGGAAAAAAGGTAAAAAAAAAAAAAAAAATGCCGCGGCGCCGCACCACTTTCTGGGCAAGCTCCATACCAGAAACCGGTGACTTTTTTGGGGGGCTTATTGGATGACTTTTTAATAACAGCTGGAAGATGACATGTATTGTTTTAATGACTTTATTTTTATTTGCTCAATTTTTTTATGCAATATTATGCTCTTCAAAGTTGGGATGAAAACGGAGTTTGCACAAATGACTGTGATGTTCATGGATTTTTTAAAATTTAAAAAAAAGTGTTGGAAGTTTGGTTTAGAAATGCACATGCTGGGGACGGAGATTCTTAAGGTATTCATTTGAACTCAATCATGCATACCTCACTAACAGTTTAATTGCAGTGACCCAACCACTTATTGTCAGAATATCATCATGTAAAAATTGAAATTCTTGAGCTTTTAAATATCCCAGCGTAGTAGTATTCAAATATTTTTCAATAATTTTAAAGCCTAATGTATAATATTTGGAACAATTCACGTTAATAAAATATAAAACTGGAAAAGGGCTTGGTAATTTCTTTAACTTAATTATATACAAGTAACAACAAAGTCTTCATCGTCAGAAATGATTTTCTCTCAAGTTTCATAATTTATTACAAACTTTAAAGAAAATATTTGACAGTAATTACATGAATTCTTTACAAAACACATACATGGCAATTTTGTTTGGACAAACGCGCTGAAATCAAACAGCAAATTCGAATGTTTATCATATTACATGAACTAATATTCACATGAAGTTGGATAATAGATTTGAAAATTATATAAACTGTTGCTTATAACATGATACCATAAGCTTAAGTGTGTCCCTGGATGGAGTCTCATACTACCAATAAGAACATTGGTAGGGCCAATAGGCACACTTATTGACCAAGGGATGACCTTAAATTAAATCCACATCTTTTTAATTAATAAGGTCATCCCTTGGTCAGTAGTTGCGCCCATTGGCCCCAGGTACATGTTCTTATTGGCTGGAAAATGGCCAACATTTATTGAATCATGTTTTCATTTACCCTTATTCTTTTTGATTGATATTTACCTCATAATCACAATTTCCATTAAAAGCAGAATACAATGTGTGTACTGTGTGAATAGTTCACATGTAGCAAGAAATTTTGGCTCATGCCCTGCAACCATATTTCCTAATGAGAATCATGCATTGGGCCACACTTGGTAAGTGCCTTAGGGCCCCTCTCAAGTCATATCTGGGACAATTTCCGGATACAAGTTCCAGACATTGTATTATTTATAAGTTGCAGGATTCTTAACAATGAATCTTCCTGCAATGAAGTTTGAAGTATCAATGAGTCAAGCAGCTGGTAATGAAAATTTCCCTGGAACATGTCTGGGACAAATGCAGAGCTTCTTCCGGACAAAGTGAATGATTCTACCCGCAACTTGTCCGGAACTCGTCCCGGATATGATATGAGACAGGTCCTTAAAATCTTGAGCAGCACCCACACTTTAGTAAGCCAAAAGTGCGCCCTCTACAGATCCTACACAGAGCCATTGCTGTTGGAGCGTGAGTGATGACAAATTGATGAACATGAGTGGAATCTGGTCATGACGTGATCATAGATTTTTATTTCGACTCTCTCTAAAGGATGATGCGATTTTACAGTTTTGCCGGTGGAGCTTTCTCCTGCATGTTCTTGTCCCGCACCCGGTTCAGCAGCACAAACACCTCGTTGAAATGCGGGCTCAGGTCCGCTTTGACGCGCTCGATCCAGGCTGCGAGTTTCGGATGGCCTGCGGTGACGTTGCGTCCCGATGCCGTGACTTGCAACACCTGTGTACGGCAATCGAGAAACGGCGACTTCAGGAATTTGTAACTACTTGTTCATTGTTTCTTTTTTGTGCAATGTGAGATTGCGGCTGTTAGTTTTTCTTGCTCCTGTCTCTGAGTTTGTGCATGAGGCTGTGAACTTCGTCAAAATGGGGGGCGAGGTCTGTCTTGACGCGATCGGTCCACGTTTGAAGCGTTGGTCGGCCTGCAGTGACCACTCTTCCGGACGCTACTACCTGCTCCACCTAGATACAATAAAAGTCTTCCAATCAGGGGCCAGTTGCTAATTTGCTATGAGCTGAAATAAAATGTTGCTGAGCAAAAATGGGTTAACAGCCAAAATTTCATGCAAAGCATATAACTTGGACTGCATGGTACTCGTTGCGTTTTTGATTAGCATTCAAAATTTTGCTAAGCATTATTTGCTGTATCATGAGATCGACCGATTTATTAAGCTCCGCCCACATGATGCATTGACCAATCACAGCCATGATTGCTGAAGACAGTCGTAGAAGCGCGCACTTACGCATGATATGTACAGCGATTGAGAGGCGTTTGTTTTGTTGTCCACGTGCGCGCAGTGGGCGGGGCTTTAATGAATTGGTCTCTTACCTCACAGATTCCGAGCAAGTCGGCGATGCTGATTTTGTCTCCGCAGAGGTAGGGCGTGTCCTTCAGAAACACGTCCTCCATGGCCGTCAGTGTGGTGTGCATTGTGTTGACGTGTTGCTTGAGTTCGTCTTCATCAGGGGGTGTTCCAGTTGCTCTGGGTAGAATCACCTACCAGAAAAATCAAGCCATTCAAACTTATGTATATTCTATGTCATTTCATTTCAATCTTATTGAGATGGAAATTTATTCAGATTCTTATTCACTCATGTCAATCACAACATAAGCCCAAGTCTGTGAAAAGTCATCACATGTCATCACAATTCATCATAAATCAATCGCAGATCGATCACAAGTTATCACAAGTTAACTCAAGTCAAGTGACAAGCTTTTTCAAATGACCTTCAAGTTAACTGTGAAAAAAAGATGTAATCAACCACAGTCCATCCCCTTGGAGCATCGACCAATGAGAGAGGCCTATTCGTCTCATAAATATGTATGAGGTGTAATAAAACTTGAAACTTGATAAGTACAAAGTACCTGCAATGTCTTCTGCTGCCTATAATTTTAAAAGAAAATACAAGGTGATCATGAAACTTTTAAGCAGGGAATATGCTGGCAGTCTACCTCGTGAATGAAGACAGTCGCACAGTGCATGCGCGTGTTCATGTGCTGCCACGCCATGTATTCTCGCACTTTGCTGCGAGCTTGCAAATCTTTCGGATACCAATGGTCGGGAACGTTGTACTTTTCTGCCAGATACTGCAAAATTGCCACACTGTTGGAAAAAAGAACAACGATAAAACCTCAGTCTTATTAATTCGCACTTGAGATGAGGACATGTCCACATTTTTTGTGCTGGTCTCAGAGGGCCAGCCTGTAGTCCCATTTCTACCTCTCCAACTAAAGTGAGCCGGGCAGTGCTATCATATAGGATTACCCTGGTAAGCCAATGAATGGGCTAAATCTGGCCAATTATGTACACACAAAAGCGCAAAAAGAATTTCAGTGAATAACCATTCTGAATCAATTGATACGGAATTTTGTGGACTCTGGGACCAGCTTTAATACTAGGATTGCCTAGTCTTTTATTTTCTGCCAAAATTGTAAATTTATAGGAATCTGTGGAGCTCATTGAAAGCAATTTTGGTTGTATCGATCATCATAATGTATTTATTGTAAATTCACAAATCACTTATGTGTGCATCTATACGGAGCAGAGAGAACCATCAATCTGTCTCCTCCCCTCAAAAAAAAAAATATAAAAAAATATAAAAACGTTAATATTCTGTTTATTATTTTTATTATCATTATTTTTATTATTTTTTTCCCTATTCTCTTGCTATTGTATCACCTTTCAGTAAGCTTGAAATCACCATCTTGTATGGTAGGAACTTTTTGGAATGGGTTAATGCGCTTGTACTCCTCACTTTGCTGCTCATCTAAAAATAAATGACACAACAAAGGTAATTTTTGTTATAAATAAAATACACATACGAGTAATATTAAAATGTTCACAACTCTAATTTAACTATATACCATGTTAACCATTAACTGATCTAACTAATCAAATATATTAAAGCTGATCAAAAAATTAATAACATGACACTGGTTAGCCCCACTAGTGTGGCTGTCGGTATGCTGCGCAGAGGTTCAGCGTAGCATACCGACGGCCACACTAGTGGGGCTAGACCATGTATACTCGGACTCCCTATTATCGCGGCATCCCTATTATCGCGGCATGGGAATTTTCTCTTTTTACAGTGTCAAAACTCCTTTAAGTGGCGATTTTTATCCAGTTCACCAGTCATCAAGGATTTTCTACCAAGTTGTATAAAAAGGACGATTAAAAAATGTTGTGTCTTTCGGGACTTTTAACGATTTTAATAAATATTAACGTTTTCCAAAACTTGCAAAATTTTCCCTCACCGTGTCTGCTAAAAGGTACCGTTTATATTTTAACATAAATCTTTAATTGCGCTCTGTCCATGAAAGTTCCATTGTCTGGTTCCCATTCTTCAGCTGCAAATGTAAAATGAAGTCGAACGACGATATTTGCAGCGCGAAATCGTAACAACTTTTACGGGATCAAAATAAGCACCGCGCGTTAGCGAAAATAAAACGGCACACCGTGTAAAGTGAATGGCGCCCTCAATCGCCGATCAGTAGACTTGCCTCCGGGATTTTGTTCTCCTTTCGGGGGAAGGGCAGGGTCTTAAGAAATCATCCTGCAGACATTTTGTCTTTAATCACCTTGAACGTTACAGGGAAAATATCAGACTTTATTCAGGGGGTGTTTTGGTCAAACATAAACTATGAACAAAAAAGTTGGGATCATTATAAAAACCACTTCCCGCATACCGCGATAATAGGGAGTCCACCTCCGTTCGCACACGCCGCGCAGGTCTATTTTCACAGGCATCGTACACGGAATAAACCACACACCCCGTCAGATTTTTTATATTAATTTAAAAAGGAAGAGTTATACTACACATAAGACAGGACAATTCTGGAAGGTTAGTGGGCAATCTCTATTCCGAACGAGAAACGTGATAAGTACCGCGATAATAGGGCGTTCCATCCTAGACACTGGTCAACTGATCAACTGATTTACAATTTACAAACCATTCAAACGATCAAGATATATCAAACTTGCAATTGCATCCATAACAAAACAGATCAAGGTTGAAGTAAGAACTTAGCTTGAGTAGCTCCAGCTATCATGCTCATCAGGAATTCACATGTAAATTCCTGATGAGCATTAGCTGGAGTTACTCTAGCTTGAGTGACTCCAGCTGACATGCTCATATTCATTCACATGTAGCGCTGGAGGAAGGCCTGTGCGTTTCCATGTGGTAGCAAGAGACCCTAAAAAAATGGCCTCTCCAAAAATTGTTCATTTTCACCTCTAATATCCCACCCCAGAGTTCACCCACATACCTCATAATTTCAGCAGTCATTTACGAAGCCTAATGATCGATTTGAAACAAGACCAACAAAAATGTGAATGAATATGAGCATGTCAGCTGGAGTCACTCAAGCTAGAGTTACTCAAGCTAGTACTCCTAAGAAAATATGGCATTCTTTCCTTCATTTCCTGCAGATATATTTCCTTAAAAACACGACACATGAAGCACACCAATTAACTTAAAAACAGTTATTTTGCGTGAAGGTCTACTCACATTTTCTCAATGCAATAGGTTTTGGCGTGAAGGGAATCTTGTTGACTTTACAAAACAGCACAACTGCCCTCGCCGGCTGGGACATCAAATCGAAGTACACTTTCAAGCTCATTTTTACAGCATTTGATCCTCCTGCCAAATACAGTTTAAACGATTACTGCTTGAGCTTCAGCCAAAGCCTTCCCAACGAGAAATTAAATTTGTAAAGCTCAGCAATATTTAAGGGCGTTTTCGAATCCCTGTTAAGTGTATTGTTAACCTGGGTTAACTCGGGTTAACCCGACACGAGAACAGCGGTCTCGAACGTGACGAACAGACCCGAGAGGGCGCTCGTGGATCAATTTTTTTCACTCCCGGCCCGGTTGACGTTGATGGAGGGTTCGGCGAGGTGCAGCAGACTGTGCAGATTCGTAAATTGTTTTGTGTGGTTTTTTTTTTTGCTAATAGTTAATAGATCGGCCATTTTGCATTGCTTTAAATCGATGTGACACGTACCCGTGCGTTCGTAACAACCAGCTCGAGAACACGTTCTCGTGTTACACGCGTGTTAATGTTGTCAAGAACAGGGATTCGAAAACGCCCGAAAAAAGTCTAAAACAGAGCGACAACTGAGTTTTGAACTTTGGCCCTTTAAATCTAAATACACACATCATGTAGATCATGTCATAATTATTTGTGTCGAAAACTCCACAATGCAAGCAGATGTTAATTTTACAAAAATTAAAAATTCCATCATCTGAGAAGAAAATTTCAAACTTGATGAACTTAGATATTCCACAAATGTTTTTAACAGCTTAAAAATATAGATTTGTTCTAGGAACCAACTACATGATTAAAAATATAAACTGGCGAGAATTCGGTCAATGAACTTTTTTGACTGACGTTGCCAAATTCCAAGATGGCAGCCTCCATGATCGCTCGTTCTACGAGCGAATGCTCCGAGGGAAGTGGCACAAATGACGGGTTTGTACAGTGATTTCTTTCTCAATGTTAATATGACATGTTAGAGAGTATTGGTGACCCATCTACGAAGAAATCAATGCCACAAAATTGTCTGAAATCTCGCTTCTAATTAAGCCCAAAGTTAGTCGCGAGAAACGTCGAAAACACTGATGTCGACCAACTGAGGGCGCTGTCACCTATATGTGGTCCGTTGTTTAGAAGTGTGTTTCCTGGGTCTTCTGATGTCATCTTTTCACCATAAATAACCTCATTAGTTAATGATAATTATTCCGACTGTGTAAAAAAAAATTTAAAAAAAGAATTTTTGTTTAACATTTTGATTTTCAATTCAAGACAGTCATACTCATACTAGTACTCGTACTACTAATCATAGGAAGACACAAGCACGGTGAAAACATTAACTTGTTTTGGCATAAATTATAATGGGTTGATGTGTGTGATCGGTCGATCGCGCTGTGCTATTGGGCGATCCTGACGGATATCTTGGACTTTTAGTGCTTACCTTTAAAAAAAAAACTCTATAGTCTTTGAACCAAACTTGTTTGAGTAACTCCAGCTCATATGCTTTTCAGGAATTCAACATACATGTATGTTGAATTCCCAATGAGCATATTATGAGCTTGAGTTTCTCAAGCTAGTACCGAAACAGCAAAGTGAATGCATCACGATTAACTTTGAATAACCCAGCTCAAAGGCTCATGCAATGGGAGATTGCAAATCTTCCCTTTCATGAGAGCTGGGTTATTCCAAGCTAGTCGTCATGAGGATGCTAACACATTCAATTCCAGTATACTTTAATTTCCACTCTGCACAATAACGGACTGATATCAGTGGTGAAAATATGCAGAACAAAACCAAACAAACTTTCAAATTTGTTTTTCTCATTACAGTGAATTACTACAAGAACTTGGGCTGTTAGAGGCAATTTATGTACATGAGTTGGACGTAAATTACACCGACAGGTAAAGTGTGTCATCATGATGTAGCTTACTTAGGAAACCCTAGTATAAATGTATTATATGCATATTATGAGCAACACAGCGATCAAGCTGAACTTCATGAAAGTTGTGTTCCCCAATTTGAAATCTAAGCTGTTTTTCCACTCCATGTTCTGTATGAAAGTTACTTTGCTTTTTAAAAAGAAAAAAAACAAATCAAATTTCTAGATGTCTATTTTGTAAAAATTGTGCCGTCAATCAGTGGGTCAGTCAGTCAGTGGCTCAGTGGGACAGGTGGCCTGGCCCTCTGGGACCAGCAAAATATTTTTCCCCTATCATTAAACGTCCCAAAGTCCAGGTGAGCTTAATGCTGTTACGCCCCAACTATTAATGGCCCCAACTATAGTTGGGACAGTCCGAAGTCCCACCAATATTTTGGAAAATTCCTAACTATAGTTGGGACGATCCTAACTGTAGTTGGGATCATCCCAACTATAGTTGGCGTGATGCCATATAATTGTGGCGTAACAATGCCTAAAGCAAATCTGCCATAGAGGGCGTCAGGTTGGCGTAGCGCTACTTTCCGCGCCTTCCACCACTGTGACCCGGGTTCGAATCCCGCCTGGGCCAATATGTGGATTGGGTTTTCAAGTCCTACCTGATTCCGTGGGTTTTCCTCAGAATACTCTTCTTTTCCTCCCACCTCTAAAACTGTAATTTCTTCACATTGTCTTCTCTTAATACTGGGACCCATGGGAGATCAGTGGATTTCACTGAATGGGCTACCCAGTTAAAATAATAAATAAATAAATAAATAATACCTTAATTAATTTCTCAGTTTTAATGTTATTATTTCATTGTAAATTCTTCTTCACAGCGGAATTCCTACTGAGTTGAGCATTATCTTGCATCCAGCTACAGCAGGCAATCTGGATCAGCAATACGTATGCCTGACACTTAACATAAAGTTACCCGAACAGGTATTTTGAAATTCTTTTCTTCTACTTTCGAATTACGAAATCTACTGCAGTAATATTAACCATTTTTGTCTCTTTGTTGTCTTTCACAGTACCCACACAGTCTGCCAGAGATCACCATAAGGAACCCACGAGGGGTGTCAGATGAACACCTTGCTAGGTGGGTACTGGGTACTATTGGGTGTATGGCAACCCTATTGGGTGTATAGCTACCCATTTGGTTTACTTGGTAGAGTCAGGAGGTAGTTACCCAAAGTTGGAAAAAGCGGCAACCCAGTTGAGGTGTCATGGGGTAAGGGTTAATTAGTCATAGGGCTATAGTACTGGGTACCATTGGGTGATACTCATTTATTGGCCACGTTAATATTGGGTAAAAATGGGTAGTAAGCACTTGGGTCCTTTTGCACCCACTGGGCAAGTCCTGTTGACTTGCACGGGAAGGTAGATGTTCCCGCCCCAACTCTGAGCCATGAGCATCAGCCACTTGCTAAACAGAGCTCCCCAGTTGTATAAGGGCCACCCATTGGGAGTTGAATAAAATGAGAGATAAATTGGCAAAGGTTTTTAAATTTTTTTTATAGATCTAGCTCCTGTGGTCTCTTATAATAGTTCGTGGTTGACCATGGAAAAGTGTTCACTGTTTAAATTGAAAATGTCCTCTGTTTTGTGTAGTCTTGGTGCCAAGCTGAACCAGATAGCTTCAGAGAGGCAAGGCGGAGCCATGCTGTACGAACTCATTGAGGTAAGAATTCACCCTGGGAGAAAATCAACAAATTGACAGTTATTGATAATTATAACATCTTATAGCGCTTCTCGGAGGAACTGGAATACCAGCAGCATGTTGGCGTTCTAGTGATGTAAGCAGTGGACTGTTTATTTGGCTGCTGACTGAATGTACTTTGGCTGTATTTGTGTAACATTTTGTCCCTGTGTGATTTTCTGTTATCTGATTGGTTGCTGTGGCCCAGGTTGCCAAGGAGAGCTTGACCGATAACAACACTCCCAGTTGCCAGTGCGTTATCTGCTTGCATGGTTTCACCGAGACGGACGTCTTCACCAAAACGCAGTGTTACCATTACTTCCACAGTCAGTGCCTGGCCCGCTATCTCAAGCATGCTCAAGAAAATGAAGAGGAGGTGGGTGATAAGCTGCTCAGCAGACAATATTGCTTAGCAGAAAAATATTGCCCAGTGGAAAATATTGCTTAGGAGAAAAATATCTTAGTGGAACAAATGATCCCTAGTAGACAATATTGCTCAGCAGATAAATATTGCCTAGTAGAAAATATTGCTTAGCAGAAAAATATTGCCTAGTAGAAAATATTGCCTAGTAGAAAATATTGCTTAGCAGAAAATATTGCCTGGTAGAAAATTATTCTTAGCAGGAAAATATTGCCTAGTAGAAAATATTGCTTAACAGAAAAATATTGTTTAGCGGGAAAATATTTGTAACAGTCCGTTTCAATTTATTTATTTATTTTTCTTTTATTTGATGTGTCCTTTCCTTTCCACCTTACAAGGAAAAGTTCCTATGCAAATGTCTTTTCTTTTCCTGTGTGAATATTCAATAGCAATGTGCATTCTTAGACATTCTTCAGTTGGGTGTAGTTCTTTTGTGTTTGATTAGTTGGGTGTGTATGTGTGTGTGAGTATATAAGTGTATGATCAGTGTGACTGCAGCCCACTCTAGCTATCAGATATGAGAGCTCTGTAGACACCAAGACAAATTGTCTGCTGCCTGCTGCCTGCTGCCACACATTTTGCTGAGCAAAGTATTCAGACTCTGATGCAGAGCAATACGTATTAGCAGAGCCAAGCCGTGTACTGCAGCATTGCCATTGTATAGCTCAAATCAAATTAGGTTTTGCCCTTCACCGACGTTTTTTAAACACTGTATACTCAGTGTGTTACCTCCCGAGTGAAAGTTGGAAAAATCACTCGGGTGGGACTCGAACCCACGACCTCCTGCTTTCTAGTGCAGATGTCTTACCACTCGACCACCGAGCTAACGGGATCGGTTGGCCGGTTCGAATCTGATGTACATAGCAGTGGGTACCGCATAAAATATAAGATGGAATCCATCTTATAATCATTGTATAGCTGTTAGCTGGGGCATTTTTGCTCCACTGTCTGCTGGTGAGCTGTAAAGCCAGATACGGAGAACCTCGCTGCAAAACCGTGAGTTAGATTAATTTATTTTTTCTTCTAATTTTATCTGAAGTGGTTTAATTTCTTGAAATACGTTAATTTGTTCGAAGGATTATTTTGCCTACAAAATATAGTGACTGCTTAAACTTGCATAACCTGTGTACATTCATTATGTTAAACAATTAGGATTATTATTATCGGTTATTTTAATTTGACTTTTCCAGAAAGTATAACTGGGGATTTCAGACAGTTTGGGAGTCCTTCCACACCGCATGTGCATCCATTTGAAGTAGATCGGGGCAGTCGCCTGCTACTTGCTTGTGCCAAGACCTGACCTCGGGTACTACCCCAAGAGCCAGACGAGGACTGGATTAACCTCGTGACAGTTCAGCTGCTCAACTGGAAACCAGAACTCTATTGCTAAATACCCTGAATACATTTATTGTCATCGAGTCAAAGATAGAGTGAAGTCAATCAGTTAATTTGAGTCCAAGAAATAGTGAACTACTATTGTAACGAGTGTTTTTTTTTTTTATGAAATACAAAAAAGGAAACCGTTCAGTGTTGATTCATATTCAAAGAAAAAGCAGAAGTGATTCTGCTGGTGTAGCAACTAAAATGTCAATTTGTTAAAGTAAAGAGGAGTGTAAATTGAGTCGTGTACTAAAAACCTAGTGTAATTAAGTCAGTGTATAGTGCACATAAGCGCACTGTGTTTCAAGCGTATACGACTTGAAGATAATCTTGTTAGTTCAAGTTAAGTGTAACACCGTTTCCATAAACGGAAGTGTAATAAGGTTTTTGTAAACAAAAAGAAACTTAAGTAATCAAGCTTGGAAACAGAAGTTCAATCAGAGTTTTATTTATTAATTTAATTTTAGTGGTCATAGTCACAGAAGTATCAGTGTACATTTTTATCAATATAATTGTGTAGTCCTTCATTGAATGTTTTTAATATTAAAGTTTTGTAAATAATTGTCACTGAAAGAAAATTCTCCGTGTTGATTTATTTGCGTTGACAACAGTCTGACAATATTGCCTAGTGCAAAATATTGCTCAGCAGACAAATGTTGCCTGGTAGATACTATTTCTCAGCTGAAAAATATTGCCTAGTAGAAAATATTGCTTCGCAGAAAATATTGCCTGGTAGAAAATAATTCTTAGCAGGAAAATATTGCCTAGTAGAAAATATTGCTTAACAGAAAAATATTGTTTAGCGGGAAAATATTGCCAAGTGCAAAATATTGCTCAGCAGACAAATGTTGCCTGGTAGAAACTATTGCTCAGCAGAAAAATATTGCTTAGCCTCATTTTCACCATTTAGGGAGCACTAGTGCAAGGAGTCCATAGTTATCCAGAGGCCCCAAACCTGAACCCTACTTTAGTCAATTTTCTTTTTGGAATCAAAGAGATTTGTTGGGTGGAATTTTATCTTAAAAATTCAATAATTCTGATAAATTGTGATTTTCTTCGCCAGTCCGTCTGTCCGGTATGTCGCGAGCCTGTGATCTGCGACCTCGGCCAGCTAGAGGGCGCCCCGCCTCCAAACTCCATCCAGGAGGTCTATACCCCCAACCAGGTGTTGCGTGACATGCAGCGAGAGATGGCCGCCCTCTATAGGCGGCAGAAAGAGAAGGGCGGAATCATCGACATTGAGGCTGAGAACAACAAATTCCTCATTCATATTTCACAGGTACATTTAGTTTCCTTAAGCCCGGTTCATACTTCACGTGAAAGCAAGTGCGAAGCGAAATTCATGTTGTCAACAATGGTGGACGCGCCTCAAACATATTGTTGTCGTCAGGAATTTTGCTTCGCTTTCGCTTTCGCGTGAAGTTTTAACCGGGCCTAAAACAAGAACAGGCAGCCTAGTAAAGCTTGTGGCAAGTGCAGAAAATTCTATTCAATTGATTCAAAATGGCTATTCACTGGAAATCTTTTCATGCATCTGGTCAACAACAATGGGCCAGATTTAGCCCATTCATTGGCATCACAGGGTAATCCTATACAATAGCACTGCCCGGCTTACAAGAGACAGTCAGTCTGGGAATAATTACAATGTAATACAATGTATTACAACTTCTTTCTTGAATTTTTGGTATTTACAGACACCAAGTTTGCCAGCAAATTTTGGGATATCACCAGTCATAGCACAACCACAGCGGAGTACCGTTTCACAGAATGACACAAGCTGCAAAGTCCCGCCCACAGAAAGGGAATCCAGCAATCAAACTGTAAGTTTTGTGAAACCACTTGCGAATAAAGACGTTGGCCAATATAAAGGGAGTCGGCCAGGGTCGTCCCAAAGGAGTGACTACAAACAAGGTGGGAGGGGCTCAGGGCGCGGTGAGGGGCGGGGCAAAGGGTGGAACCAGGGGCGGGACCAGGGGCGGGACAAGGGGCGGGACCAGGGGCGGGACCAGGGGCGGGACCAGGGGCGGGACCAGGGGCGGGACCAGGAGAGGGACCATAGGCGTGGTCAGGGGTCAGATGGCAGAGGTCAAAGACCTTATTCCTCAGGTGCTAGGAATTATTACTCTAGAAACCCAGGCAGTCTTAAAGGTTCAATGTTTAATGGGAAAAGTTCAAATGAAGAAGCGTCAGCAAAGCATACAGATAGTGAGAACACAACTGACCAATCAGATTCCAAGACTGAAAATGTAGACGCTGTTGACCAATCAAATGCAACATCAGAAAATGGTCCTGGAAAAGTATTGGTTGAAAGGGGAAATAAGGATCAGCGCAATTGGTCGGGGAGACAAAGAAAAACTGGGTCTGATCGGAGGTTAAAGGGAGAATATCATGGAAAACTTGGAGAATCTACTGAATGCTCCATCAAACCCAACGTAGACAAAACCAAAGATGAGAAAATCACCAAAAATAATGAAAAAGCAGAGAGTCCTGTGCGAGCAAACAGTGAAAATAAATCAATTAAGAGAAACGCAAATGTGCAAGAAATGGAAAAAACGTCTGCCTCGAAGACTGACATTGACAAGGAAAAAACTGCTGTGGACCGCGACTATTCAAGGTCAAAAGGCAGAGGTCAAGACAGCAGTCTGGAGTCGGGCCACAGGAGTGACGGAGGCCGTCGTCCGAACCGCAGACCTGCCGGCAGAAGCCACGCCCCCAGAAAGGAGGGAGGATCTCCGACTGTGGAATCTGAAAGGAGCAAAGACAGTGCACAGAGAAAACCAGACGAGAACTTGTCCGAAGAGTCCGGTTTCCATGACAACAAGCAGTACACTGGCAGTGCTAAAACTAGCAACCATGCTAAAAATAGCACACCGGGGAACATCCGTGAGAGGGAGTCGGGACGAACTCGGAACAGAAATCGAAACAGAAGAAGGGAACCTGGCCAATTCAAGGACTCGCTTCAGAGTGATAATCAGGGTACGGTTCAAGGTGAGAGGTCAAAGTTCAAGGGTGAGAGTGAACCAAACAGGAGAGACCTCAAAGGCAAAGATACGGACAAGACGAAGAGCGCTGCCACTGTTGAGATTGGGTCTCGCGAGGGACGACCCAGATCCGACAAATCCAAATTGGAACGAACAGCGCCCCCAGGCTTCGGCGAACCTGCCCAAGCCAATAAATCAGACGTGGAACCCAAGTCGGTGAAACCCCCACCAGGATTCGAGAATGTCACGTTATGACACATGGCCCACACCGTCAGAAGAATATTGCCCAAAGTGAGGAACACTTTACCGAGAGTAAAAATAAAAAATAAAAAGAACAGTTCTTGCAAAATAGGTTAGAGCTCAGACAAACATTATCATTAGTTGAAAAATTCTTTAGATACCCTCTCGATTGTCTAAGATCACTTTCTTCCCCCCCCCCCCAAACTCGCATGCATGTACTTTCCCAAATGCTTCTTGTGACAGTTTTGGTGTTACAAACCGTAACGATGGCAATAATTCAGAAAAATGTTGTCAGAAATATTTTGGGGTAATATTTTGCATCACGGTAAATTTGTAAACTTTATATGTTGATATAACTGTCATCCTCCTGTGCAATTGTTACAAACTTCAATGAATGATTTAAACCAATTGGATTGAAAACAATTCTAAATTGTGCAGTATGTTGTTCGAGTTGGGACATAATTTATTTTGGAGCTGCTAAGAAGAGAATTTGTTAAACACAGAGTAAGGGTCATTCTATAAATTTAAGGTCCAAGTGTGACAATTGTTCCTGTCCCTGTTACCTTGGTACTTTGTATTTTGCCATTCAAGTATCATTAGGAATGACTTCAAGCTATTTTTGATTTGTTGGGTAGGTAGTTTGCTATTCATAATCACTCTTGGAGGACGACTGCATTAAGGAGTGCTTCAGAATTATAAAATCAAAGATGTCAGATGTAACAGGGACAGGAATAAAAAGTGGACCCCAATTTTATAGAACGGCCCACATATATTTGCTCATCCAACGTAGGTTACCAGCTAAAATATATACGATCATACATGTAGTTGTGACTGGTTCTCGTGTTATTTTTGTTAAGCTAAAATGTTTGCTCAGTAATTTTGTCTGCTTAGGCACTCTATAAAATTGGGCACTGAAAAATAATTCCTAGGTATTACCATATTGGCTGAAACAAAACAAAAATGTGATTATCTAATAAGTATCGAATATTAAATATAGAATAGAGAATAATGTTCAGTAAATCTACAATATTTTGCAATTGATGAATTGAATAAATGTGACATTCATGAAGTTATAAAGTCCAATGTCAACATAGTAATTTTTGAGTTTAATACATGTGGTTCCAAGCAGTGAGCGAGGAATTAGATTTTTCGTGGATGTCCATAAGACATTCCTTGACATATAAAATGCTTGAAACTGTTTTTATTCACAAATTCAGAAATCTTAAAGGGCAAAAGCAAACTTTGAAAATTTTAACATACAAGCTTGATAAACTCCATCTATGTCTGTTGCACAGCTTTGGAAATTTAACATGAAATTACATTAAACAAAACAAAAAAAACCCTACATTTTCAACATTTGTTTTCACATGAACTTTTTCAAATTGGTTTGAATTTAGGAATTCGTGAAATTTACATGTAATTTACATGAATTACTAGATTCAACAAAGAAAAAAGGACATGTAAATTAATTACATGTAAATTACATGTAAAATACATGTTGATTAAATGTAAATGAACAGATTAAAAAACAAATTTCCAATTACAGATTACACAACAATACACGATGGTGTCCTTTTTTCTTTGTTGAATCTAGTAATTTCCGTGCAAAATGTCCTGAGAAATGAATAATTTGAACTCCTTTTTTTGTTCATCAAAGTGAAACAGCGCCCTCTATTGATATGAGAAAATGGGAAGATCACTTTTAAGGAAAAAATGTATGAAGAAGGTTTACTTACTTTTCCCAAATTTGAAATCCTCCGAATCTCCAAAATATTTTTGTATTTCCTTATTTCTCAGCACACAACTAACGTTAATAATAATAATAATAATAATAATAATAAATTTATATTGCGCAGATTCCACATTAGTGTTCAAGTGCGCAGTACATACATGTAAAATCTAACTACCCAGATACAATTGAAATTCACAAGTGGAAATTAGAATACACAAATAAACAATTAAATACACAAGTATCCACGATAACACCTTTTAACCTCCCGTCCCCTACACCCAAGAAAAGGAGAATTAGAAACTAAGAAACCATTTATTAACTACATGTACAAACAAAATTCTGGTAAAAACAGTTCTTTGTTGCGTTTTTGTATTCATTCGCCCTTTAGTTTTCTTCTTCTCACATTACAATCATACTGAATGCTATAAATCAAGTAGCTAGGGGTCTAGCCGGTAACTTTGAAGACTAATGTGGGTCATCAGTTGGACACATTTTTTTCCCCCAAAGGATGAAAAGGAATGTTGAATCACACAGAGATTAAACTTTTTTTTTCAGTCCCAGAAAATAATTTGAAAACATTGAAAACACAAGTTTCTGACTCGCACAGACTGGAATAATAAATTGTATTATGTCGTTTGTCGAACCATATTGCATACTTTTCTTTGAACTTGCAACGTTGCAATTTGCGTGTGGGTCTGCGTCATGTTCCATTTCGAAGAACTCTTTTTATTCAGGAAATAAATCACACATTTAAAGGGACATTCACAGGATTACCTGGGGAAATCCTGTTTTGCAACAAGGAAAAAACTGAAACTGTACCCTCCTGGTTGCAATGAATGTACAAATATTCCATTCCATGAATAATTGAATATTCAAATTTTTTTGTAGTGGTATAATTGGGTCAGCCAATTGTGGCAGTCCACTTTAATTTTTGAAATCATAAAAAAAAAAATTGAAAACCACAAGTTGAAAATAAGGCAAGGCAGTGATGTAAAGCAGAAGTTGTTCAGCATCTTGTACAGCTTATTGGAAGCGAGATGCAAAATGAGAAAGTACAGTTCCCTAGAAATCAAAAGAAAGAGAAACTTAAACTAATATTATTACACTAATATTGTGTATTATTTAACCAGAACTACCTGTTTTGAATCACTATCACTTTCATAACAGGCACTTCTTGGACTTTACCTTGTCATGATAAATATTGAATCTATTTTAAGTAAAGTTGTTCTTCTCTTGTCATTGAATTTCTCGACCTGTCCCTTACGGTACAATTTATCATCAAAATTGCTCAAAATCTTAAGTGGGTAGGGTGCTTAACAACTAACCTGTTGAAGTTTCCGCAAAGTGGCAATTTTTTTTTTTTTTTGGAGAAAATAGTGAAAACCTGCACAGACAATTTTGGTTGCGTAGGGGGATTCCGTTGCTTGAGCACTTCCCATCCAAAAGTTTTGTATTGTGAAACGCACCCTCTTTTGTGCAATCCCTAAATCAACACTCATTCAGCCAGTTTGTGCCTTTGAGGTCCCAGTAAATGGGTAATCCTAAAAGTAGGCCTTATTAACGGATTTTGTAACCCCCCCCCCATTTTATTTTTTAACCACCTTAAATGTTTGTTTTCTTCGAAATGATACAATTTCAGGGCGGACTAATTTCGCCGGGTATTTTCCTAATTAAATTGGTAGATTTCTTTATTGATAAGGCCAAAAAGAAAAAATAAGTCGGTCTCTGGTCAGCGCGCGCGTCAATTTTAATCATGTGCGTCGATCTTTTTTTTTCTCCAAAATGTTCCGCGGTAGCTCCAAAAGCGCCCTCTATTTCCGCACCTCCTCAATTTTTTTTACCAAAGAGCACCAAGGAATGGGAAATTGCACCAAGGCAAATGATCGAAAGCACCAAGGCAAATTATGGAGGACACCAATGTACATGAGGACACCAAAAAAGCAAAATAGTACCCACCTTGTCTGTACAATCCAAGCTTGAAGAAAAGAAAAAAAAAGCCGCGTGGCCGCGTCAATTCCGGAACTTTGGTCTGACCAGAGACTGAATATTTTTTTTTGTGGCCTAATCACCAATGTTCCATTTAAGTGAATCTGCACTTTTGAAAAAATTCCTTGAATAAACACACATGACATAGCAATTAAAGAGTCAGTATATTAAAAAGTATTAGCCCTTCCAAATGAACATTCGCTGAATCATGATTACTTTCGTATTTCTGCAAGACAGGAACTCGTTTGGCCCTGTCATGACAGGATAACAACTATTTGCCTTGATCCCTTATGCAATATGATCTAATAGTGTTATTGGCAGAGGTTGTTCTCACAGTCCATAGCAGGATATCCTATATGTTTGTCTAGATCCAATGTCATGATATACTAATGATATATTACATGTTTTGTTAAGCTTCCTAGTATTATATTTGATTATCTGTATAGATAAACACAGTGTGTTTTGAAATCAGTATCATGGTATAAAGGTGAACATAACTGAAAGTAGTATAGTGGAACAGGAAAATTCAGGGGGAATTTTCAGATAAAACAAAACACTAATTCCATTTTAGAATGAAAAATATTTTGTACTTTTTATTTTAGCGAAGTATAAAACTGGCAAAATTGGCCACATGGAAAACATTATGATATAATTTTTGTGTATGGCCCGGGCATATGTTATTTTATAAGTATGCATTTGTTAATGTCCATCAGAAGGTGAGAAACAAAAAACCAAACAAATAAGCAAAACAAACAAACAAAACCAAAATAAAAAACAAACAGTGTGAGTGACGTACAATTTTTAACAGATTTCATTTTTGCAGCTAGTGGCTAAACTCAAAACATTAATAATTGTGTCACCGAAATTATAATTTGTTCTCGATTCTGTGTTTGTTTTTCATTTCAAAATTTAAAAAAAAATTATTTTAGGCAGTATCTAACCATTTATGTTACTGCCATCCCTTCCACAATGTCTGTGCTGCTCAGATTTCATGGCTGTTGGACATGTTGTATCAGTGATGTTTCTGGTTGAAAGAAACTGAAAGTGCCTTTCAATTTTGTCCACCTAAAACCCCACATCTTGATTAACTCTCTTTACAAGAGTTTTCTACGGTTTAGCCCACCATTGTTAGGCAGGTTGCAGCATGGAGGAAAGAATTAAGTTAATTCCTTCCTCCATGGTTGCAGTAATGCCATAACGCTCCCCTTTCTTTCAGTTTAAATTACCTTCGTGAACAATTGTCCAATCTTCACAAGCTGGTATGTCTCATTCAAGCTATGGAGTTTGTCCCCTAGTGATACTTAAACGGAGGAGTGCCTTTGTTATAACGCCTGTTTGCCTGACATGCATTGTTAACAAAAGGTGGTCTCATGTTGAATTTGCTAGCTAGTTTAGTTTCCCCTTGCTTAACACCCCCGCCCCCTCCTCCCCCCCCCCCCCCTAATTTCAAATGTTGCAACAAATTTTGCCTTGGCTACGTATATGGTTTTAGGTGTTGAACACACGTATACACACACCCAGGTCTGTGTTTATCTGCAATCGGGGACCCCCTATTATTATCCCTTTTTTGTTTGTTCTTCAACTTTTTAGAAAGACCACCCATAATTTTGTACAGGATCGCAAAATTGGGGACCTTGGGAATTGGGGACCCTATTGTCCTCTATTGTTCAACAAATCCCCTACTGAATGCAGAAACAAACTCAGGCCTAGTCTAGTGTGGACATTCCTTAGTCTTCGTGTATAATTGGGAAAAAGTGGAGGAAAAACATTTTTACTCGCACTGTGAATTCTCTTTCAGCTCAATTTTTTGTATCATGATTTTCTTGAGTGTTTCTCTTCATTTTGCATCTAATAACCCATTAACCCTTACCCAAAAATGCCTGTGAACCTGTTTTCCAGAAAGGGGGAACCTTGTGTGGACCTGGCTTTAGTCCACAGAAGGTTCACACAACCTGCATCGTGTGAACCTGTTTTGTTTTCAGGCCCACACAAAGATGGCAAGGTTGGCACACAAACACAAAAATATCAAATTTGCACTGTAACATTCTTGCTGTTTGCATCATGTGTTTTTTGGGGTTTTTTTTAACCAGTGTCCTGAACTAAAAGAAAAATACAGCATATCATGGGATGTGTTACGAAATCCCCATCCTTATCAAAATAGTTGCGTCCGGGAAATCTTTTTGGGATTTCCACTTGTTGGTTTCAAGTTGGCCTTGCGTTTTCCTCTTGAAAGTGGCAGGACAAACTTTGTGGGAAGGGAAGTTACAGAAGACAAAGAAAAATAATCGTTTGATTTCCTTCTACCTGTCAGTGCAAAGTACAAAAGTTATAAAACAACAGTGTTTTGTTTTTAATAAGCAATGCACAGTATTACATTGTATTACACTGTATTACAATGTGTTACATTTTATTACCTTGTATTTATTCACTGATGATATATGAGTGCTTGGGCAATTTTGAATTGTACAGGGAGTACTAGGCAGGGTGGTTGGGGGCGATACAACCCATTAAACATTTACCTTATACATTTTTCACAATACATATTGAAAGTACATGTAATGAATCGGGGTTTGAAAGATTCTTGATATTTAGAAATGTTTTGTGTCATTGCATAATATGTTTAGAGGTTTTTCTTGGTGTTTGTACTGAAAGTAGTTCAAAATTTAAACCTTTTTCAGATTTTCTCTGTCCCTAGTCTTCTTAAACATGGAATTTGTATCCTTGTGGAGACATCCCCTTGAGCCCCTTGTGTACTCAGTAACATTTTAGAGTGTGAAAAATCTAGTTCAAATGCCCATTGGGTGTAACCTCCACTAGAAACTTCTGAGAGAAAACAGTCAATCTAACTGTAAACTGTCCAACCCTCTAATCTATCTTATAATCCTTTGTCCAAACAGTGGCTTTATAATCCCTATTAAACACTTATAAGTGTAATTGAGCCACATGCATGTGCTAGTCACACAGCCGATATTGACAAGTGCAGGGGATTAGCACCAGTATCTGATAACAGGGGCCAATTTGTTGACAAAGTGATTAACACGATAAGAGTGTACCCCCAGAAGTACTGTCGGAGTTTACAGGCCCTCACTCAGAAAGCTGCTAGAAGCACTTACACCTGATGCCCTATTTAAACCAGAATTGATTTCCGGGGCTGAAATTCGGACCAAATATCCCTTACATAAAATACTTCAATTTGCGACACATGAACACACCGTGGAAATTCCTAGTTTCTGAGTAAAATCCATGTATCTATTTTGAGAAAACCTTGTGGAGATGTATTCACCTATAAAATTGCCTGGCGGAGACCTTGACAATGTTTTGTTCCCTATTGTTCACGCGTCTCCACAAGGTACAAAACCACAATACATGCAGTAAGAAAAAAAATTTCACATTTTATTTTATATTATCGTACATCATTCATTGTTGATTCAGCTTCTAGCATTTTGCCTACTTTTAGTTCGGTCAAACTTTGAACAAAGCCAATTTTTGGTTCAGCAAAAGTGGCCTGCAAATGCACTCTAGCAACATTCTGTATCTAGGTCACATAATGGTGTTCAATGTTACGCCCCCGCTTACTGTGCTGGATAGTCCAACATAGGTGCCATGTTATGCATAAATTAGGCAGCAACTGACTTGAATGTGACCATGTAATAGTCTGGGATGCATGCCTACCACACCTTTAGGTAGGAGGAACGTGCATTTTTTTCTTGAACGATGGTGTGCCATTGAAGTTGTTCATTGTAAAATATTTTTCGGGGAGATGTGTTGTGCCCACGTGTGCTGGAGCGCATTTGTATTAAAACCCTAAACTCCCTTGGAATTTAGGGTAAAATGTAAAATCCTCATTTATGAAGTTCTGCAGGTATAGCTCTTTCATACTCTAGGATATGAAAGACCAATTAATAAGCTTTCTTTTAGTACAAGAATCGTTCAAATCCCTCATGTACTTTTCAAGTTACAACATTTTAAACACAATCACCATTTTAAACTCCTGTCCACATAAGGATGTATATATATGTGAATTGTTTTCGTTTTGCTGAAAGAACACACACCTTTTTTGTGATCCGTGGACAGAAGTTTAAAACGGTGTTTGTGTTTAAAATTCCGTACTTTGAAAAGTACACGAGTGATTTGAATGATTCTTGTACTAAAAGAAAGCTTATTGATTGGGGCTTTCATCTTAACATTTGAAATTTAGTTTCTGATGTTTGCAAATGTTGTATTTTCCCTTTAAACATGAAGAAATTTGGGAGAGTTTAATTCTTACTTTGCCACTACAAGTACATAAATGCTTACTTGACACCATGCAAACCTCCAAACCCTCTAACATTCCAAATGCTCATTGACTCTGTTATCCTTCCTGTATGGGTTATTTTTATTTGTCTGGTTTGAGAATGACAGCTGACACAGTTGATGTGCATCAGCAAATAAAGTCGTTTCACATTTGGGTCAAGTTTTGCCAAACAGCCATGACAAAGCACTTTAATTCCACACTTTGTCTGCTTGGCACGCAATCCCGTGCAATAAAAACGGGGTCAGCTGAATCTAAGTCAGCAGAAGTTTGCTTCGTCCTTTGAGGAAATGCAAGAAATGAAAGCAAACATGTTGAGCTGAAGTGTACAGGATGCCAATAAAACATAGGCGTAGGGGGGGGGGATGATTTACCCCTCCCCCTTCAATATTTTGTACCCCTTTTTCATTCAAATGCCTTTTTTTTTCCAAAAGCCCTTACCCCCAATATTTGTTAACAAGTGCACTATTTTCTGAACAAGTGCCCTTTCTAAAAAAAGAAGTCGTGCCCTTTTTGTGCCAGCGGCCGTTACGAGTGCATTTGTTTAAATTTCGCGCATGTATCGCACTGAAAAGCGCCAAATATTGTCGTCCCCCCCCCCCCCCCCCTCCCCATTTGATTTTACAGAGGCCAACTGTCTGGAGAAAAATATGTGTCTACATTTCAGCACAGATGTTCAAGTACCCTTTTCAAGAAATGTTTACCCCCCCCCCCAATAAATATGACCTTGCTACGCCCCAGTAAAAGTATGCAAGTTCTCTACTCCTCTGTATTGTTGGAACAGTATTACGGAAAATGTACTTTAGCCCGCTGTTTCAATAGGGAAGTTTAAATGGGGCGTGGCAAACAAACATGTTGAAGTTTTTATGACCACATTTGCCCGAAAATGGATCCCCCCTGCTGAGGGATAAAACAGACTTTTTAAAATATTAGCAGATTATGGAGTTTGGACTTTGTGGAAATAAAAGGAGGAATTATTTCAATGATTTTTTTCTATGTGGGAATTTCATGCAGGGAATTAAATAATTATCCAGTTGTACTTAAATTCAAAATTCTGAGCTCAGATTTCTGTTAGGATCCAGAATTTCATATTCCATTCGTTGTTTGTAATTTAAAGACATAAACAGTCTGGTCAAGTCTGTCCTAATTTAGCCACTTTGGCTCACCATTGTTAGAGTCTGTTTTCATTGGCATGAAACAACTGAGAATATTTCTTTTCCCTCTGAATGGGATGCCCATCACAGGTTACTCCTAAGCTAGTGCTAGTACCCAGCGAGATAGGCAATTGGGTTAAAGTGGCTTGCCCAAGGACACAAATCATCATGAGTCACAAGCCCTAACCAGGCCACACGCTATTGAGTATGTGTCCATCATGCCTCATCCCCCTCCCCCCCCTTTTTTTTGGGGGGGGGGGTGAAATTAGGGGAATGTATACAGGGTGAGTTCAAAAAAATGCATCCCAAATGGCAGGACAAATTTTTGAATGAAGTTTTGTCTGTAGCACTTTCAAAATCAAGGATAAGAAAGCCCAATCAATGAGCTCTCTTTCAGTACAAGATTCATTCCGATCACTCATGTACTTTTCAAGTTGGCATTTTGAACACAACACAGTTTTAAAGTTCATTCCATGGATCACAAAGAAAGGTACGGGCTCTTTCAGCAAAACAAAACAACGTGCATCCCTATGAGAATTGTTTTTGTTTTGCTGAAAGAACACATACAGTACCTCTTTTGTGATCTGTGGACAGAACTTTAAAATGGTGCTTGTGTTCAAAATGACGTAACTTAAATAGTACATGAGTGGTTTGAATAATCCTTGTACTTAAAGAAAGCTCGTCGACTGGGCTTTCTTATCCTAGATTTTGAAAGAGCTGCAGGGAAAACGTCATTTAAAAATTCGTCCTGCCATTTGGGATGCGTTTTTTTTTATCTCACCCTTTATGGGCCCATGGTCAAAGATTAATGACAAACATTAGCAGCCCAGGGCCCATGGTCAAAGATTAATGACAAACATCAGCAGCCCATGCATCCGGCCCGACCCCCATTGCTGTGTGCAGCGCGCACCACTTACATCAATGATTTATCAGCCATCGTAGATGTCTTTTAAAAATTAACTTCTTCATTAAATATCCTGTGGTTTTTTTTCTGCTGGTTGTCTTGGCGTGAGTGAAGAGAAAATGGTCATCTTGCAACATTGAGTTGACATTGGAGAAATGACTCATGTATGTTTAACATGAACTAGTCTAACAATGGATTGCTTCATTTGTCTTCTCCCATGTGCCTGATGATAGAGCTATTAACCAATCGAATATGATTGTGACATTTTTGTGAATATTTTTGTCACCGTGTACATTGTTTTTTTCAACATTTGACTGTAATTCTGTTATATGATAAATTTATTGCAGACCAGCTGCAAAGCCAAGTAGAAAATGAAAAAAAAAAAAAGAGCAACTTGTAGAAACATGCGAGGCATGTTTCTAGTGCAAGCTGTCAACCCCTTTTCTTTTGGAATCTTTCAGTTCGTGAAGTCAGGCAGTGGGTCAAGTCATCAGTGAGATGTGGACTAATGCTGGCCCTCTTGGCCCAGCAAGAATCTATAGGCCCTTTAATTGTATTAATATATGGTCAAGTATTCTGTGCTACGATCGATCATTGATCAAGGGCCAAGTCCATCGTGTCCTGTGTCTCGTTGACATTTGAGGATCTAATTGGCAATGCCTTATAAGAGGGTCTCAGTAATGCAATGCAGCAGCTGAAGAACTTGATTGCATCTGATTAATTGCTTGCCTACGGCTTAAACAATTATACATGTGCCTATGAAAGCGACTGAAGTCAGTCAAGCCACTACACATAGGTAGACATGCGTGTTACTGCCGTTGCCAGTCTTAGGTTGCCTGTGGCTATGGAATGTAACACACGTGAGGAATTAAAAACAGTTTATCATAAATCTTATTATTATATCTGTGCCCAATTTGATGGCTCTGTATGCTTACCACAGAATACTACGCTTACATCACCATTCTGTGCTTATATTATACAGAAATTCTGCCTTTATAAGCACAGAATCCTTCATTATAAAAATGTGTTGCTTGGTTTGAGTTATATGCTGTTAGCCCGATAAGGGTCATTCTATAAATCTAGGGTCCATTAGTGTTACATCTTTCCTTTCAAATAATCATTAAAAACGACTTCAAACAATTTGTTAGTTGTTGGGTAGGTAGTTTCACTCTAGGAGGATGAGTTCATAGTTAGTTGTAAGATGTAACAGGGACAGGAAAAGTAGATCCCAAAATTCAACATTGGAAATTACCCACATAAATGTGTCACAAATACTGGAAGTCTTCCAAAGTTCCATATTCTGAGCCAGTACACAATGATATTTAACCGGGTAAAAATAGTTTCCAGTTGGAAAAAAAAACAGTCTAGATTTCAAATTCAGGAAACAAACTTAATTGTTAGAAAATTTAGTATGCATTGTGTGTGGCTCACTGATAATATGGAGGATGTCTAGTATTTGAGCTTAGTATCACTGAACAACTTGGAGGGGGATGGGTACGGTATACATGAAGGCTGTAGTGCATATAGATCAACGTGCCATGCATACAGCGCAGTAGTCAATTCATTGATCTGCTCCCATCTGTCAAAAAAGGGTCTTGTTTTCTTTTGAGGGTCCATGTGAGATATGCCATAGCATAGGGTGACCTAGATTACTAGTCACATTGATCTTCTATTGATCGAGGTTTTGGAGACCTAGCTCTGCTTTAGACAGTATGACCTACCCTGAACACTGCAGTAACCCTGCAGTTGTCTGAGACCTTTAACTCGGACAATATGATCCCCTGAATGCTTGCAGTAACCCTGTAGTTCTCTGAGACCTCTGCCTTGGACAATGATACCCTTCGAACACTGCAGTAACCTGTCGTTTGTTTTAGACCTCTGCCACAGGCAATACAACCTGAATGCTTGAGCCTTGAGTAACCCTGTAGTTCTCCAAGACCTTTGCCTTGGACAATATGATACCCTGAACCCAGCAGTAACTGCTTTTTTATCACCAATACCCTTTAGAATAAACAGAATACATTTTTTGAACCATTCTCTGAAAAAAAGACAGTGGCTGAAACAATAGAAATTTGTCAGCGCGATAACTTGAGAAATACTTTACATATGAACTTCAAATTTGGTTTGTGGATTGTCCTTGGCAATCCTAAGAAGCCTATTGCATTTGGGGCTAAAAGGTCAAGGGTCAAGGTCACAGTGGCTAAAACAGAAATTTTGTCAGCGTGATAACTTGAGATATACTTTACATATGAACTTCAAATTTGGTTTGTAGATTGTCCTTGGCAATCCTAAGAAGCCTATTGCATTTGGGGCCAAAAGGTCAAGGGTCAAGGTCACAGTGGCTAAAACAAAAGAAATTTTGTCAGCGCGATAACTTGAGAAATACCTTGTGAACTTCAAATTTGGTTTGGGGATCGTTCTTGGTCATAGGCCTATCGCATTGGGGGTCGAAAGGTCAAGGGTCAAGGTCACAGTGGCTAAAACAAACGAAATCTTGTATTTATTCTGAGATCATAGGGATTAGGGATTAATTCATATAAAACCTACACGAACGTGTTTGCTTAATTTTCATTCATACAGATGCGAGTAAATGCTTCAAAATTGGAAGTAAAAGCAAATGCCATGTTTTATTCATACGAACATGGTATCATTTGTACTTTATGAACTTTGTTAATATTAATTTTTCGCGATTAACATATAATAAATGCTGTAGCTTTTGCGCAGAATTATTTGCTTTATAATTTCAAGGTTGCCCCAACCCAGCCTTGTGAATGACAAGTGCATATTTGAAATCTGAAGCATTTACTCCTTTATATTCATACGAAACATACAGATGGGAGTAATGCAAATGCCAGTTTTTATTTATACGAACTACCATATGGTATTATTTGTACTTTTTCGCGATTAACATTAATAAATGCAGTAATTTTTGCGCAGAATTATGTGCTTTTATATTTTCAAGGTAGCCCCAACCCAACCTTGAAATATGACAAGTAAATATTTAAAATTTGTAGCATTTTTCTGGTAATGAAACCAAGGATCCTCAAAGTGCATTCCCCAGGTACTGTAGCTCGCAAACCCCGAAAAAAAACGTAGAGAGAAGACAATGAGAAGAAATTACAGTTTTAGAGGTGGAAGAAAAACCCCAGAAGAATAGTCTGGGGAAAACCCACGGAATCAGGTAGGGACTGAAAACCCAATCCACATGTAGACAATGGGTGCCGATGCACAGCGCATTGTGCACGTAAACGGCATTGCGTTCGTCGCGTTTGATGCGCTTTTTTTGTATCTGTCCTCCAGCACGTGACCCTCCCCGGTGCCGCTTTCCGTTTCGGTTATGATAGTTTTATTTTCTGCAAACTTATAAACATGTAAATCTTTACATTTTGCAGGCCATTTACTCAAGAGCAAATGGTTTTTAGTAAAAGTGTTTGCTTAATTTTCATTCATACAGATGCAAGTAAATGCTTCGAAAGTGGTAGAAAAAGCAAATGCCATGCTTTATTCATACAAACATATGGTATCATTTGTACTTTATGAACTTTAATTTAATGAACTAAAATGCAGTAGTTTTTGCGCAGAATTATTTTGCTTTATAATTTCAAGGTTGCCCCAACCCAGCCTTGTAAATGACAAGTGCATATTTGAAATCTGAAGCATTTACTCCTTTTTATTCATACGAAACAAAGAAAACGATTATTAGGCCAAAAAAGGCTCTGGTTTCTGGTATGCGCGCGCGTCGCCATAGCCATGCGCGTCGGCAATGTGAGATGATGTCTTTCAATGTAAGATGATGTCTCAAACCACCAAACTCACTGGTTCGACTGGAATCCTGCTGCTGCACAATTTTAACGTGTTATTTCTCATAAAGTTATTTCTCATGTCTAAGTTTATTTCAAGCATGAAGAACAAAGGAAAATGGATGTTAAATACAGTTTTTCTGAGTTTTTTATTTTTTGCACTCCCCTTTTTGAAAAATCAAGCTCCGCCCCCCAAAATTGTGCAAGATCCAAGATGTGTTCACCTCTTAAAATTATTTTCAGCCCATTTTAACTGGACCTGCCAATTTTCAGGATTTTACTACCAAACCGAATAATGTTTTCCATATTAGAACCAAACTGCTAATATATACCGCCTCTTTTGTACATTTAGGCCACGCCCACAAAATGGGTGGAAATTAACTGGTGTTCGAATGCTAGAATGTTATATTTTATGTTTAAGTTTATTTCAAACTATAGAAAAACAAGGAAAATGGATGTTAAATACAATTTTTATGAGTTTGTATTGTTTGCACCCCCTTTTAAAAAAAATCAAGCTCCACCCCCAAAATGGGCAAGATCCAGGATGGGTCCCGATCTTAAAATGAATTCTAGCCCATTGGGACCCCACCTGCCAAATTTCATGCTTTTACCACAAAGTGCACGATTTGGGCCAAAAATGGACCTAAGCAGCTCCACTATATAGGTTTGTCATGGAACAACTCATAAGGAGGGGGAAGGGTATACACACAAAGGCTACATACACAGTGCATACAGCTCAACATGCCATGCACTCAGTGGCTTCTTGTTTTCGTTTGAGGGTCCAGAGTGAGATGTGCCAAGCTAGGGCGACCTAGTAGTATATTCTTCTATTGATAAAGTTTTTGGAACCCTCTCCTGTAGATAGATGATACCCTGAACCCTGTAGTTCTCTGATGGGACCTCTGTTTTAGACATGTGTATAGTTCTCCTTGACCTCTGCTTTAAACAATATGATAGCCTGAATGCTTCTGTAGCCCTGAGTTCTCGGAGACCTCTGCCTTTGACAATATACCCTGAATATTTAAAAATGTAATTGTCTAGTCTACTATCTACCCAAAATTGAAAAGAAATGAAAAGATGAAGGACAACACAGTAATTTAATTTTTGTTTGAGAAACCCCAATGATGTCGGCTTGCATATTAGGCCCATAACTCTGTTTTCAATGGGGCTTGAATTAGTGCTTCCATATTATATCACACATCACCCACTGACCAAGTGCCTGAACCCTGACCTACATGTCACTTCAGGGATTAATTACTTTAAGTACCTGGCCTTGCTGAGACTGAAATCAGGCCATATTAATCTTTTGATTCACGGGGATTAACTTGTCGAACTTCCAAATGTATGACCTCCTGAAGCAGTGAAAGCAATAAATCATTGTGGCAGGTCCCTTAAGAAAAATGGACAGCGGATTAACAAAACAAAAGAGTTGTACCATGGCTGGACCCCGACAAAGCAGGTGTTTTCATAGGTGTTACCAGAGTGCAAGAACAGGTCATATGCCTTTCGAGATATGTATTTGTGACCTGACCTAATAAAACAAGCTGGAAGTGGCCAGAACTTCTCGTGAGAAATGGGCCCAGTGGAAATGGGGTCTACGATGTTCCCCAAAATACTATTAGGGTTAGGGTTAGGGTTGGGCAACATAGGTATTGGGGAACATAGGTTTGCACCCATATGGACATCAAAAGGCCGGTCTACAGGCTTATAAATAAACACAGTATAATTATGTAACATTGATTAATTTGTCAAAGTGATCGGGGCAATAAGTGCTTTGATCTTAGTTAAAAGTGCCATATAAGAACCCGTTATTATTGTTATATATTATTATTATTATTTATTATTATTATTATTATTAGTGAAGAGCAAGGTGTTCTGTTTGTAGTTCATATTAAAAAATATTTCCAAGGGTGATATTTGTCAGAATTGTTCCTGATTTCCAAAAAAAAATTGAAATCTGGAATTCCTATTCAAGGTTTTATTGTAAAGGTGTTTTTATCTACAAAAGTTATAGCCCCCCCCCCCCCCCAATTTCACCCATCTATTTTGTTGGGAAAAATCCATATGAAATTGTATAGGTTCTGGTCGCATTTTTCACCAGCTAGCCATTTTTGGAGAATTTATGAACACAAAATAACCAATTTTTTTCCGGAGATATGTAATAAAACACCAATTCCAGTGAAAACAATTTTGGGAAACTTGCACTGGAAATTACAGTAAGAATGCAGTATCCAGCCGCCACTTCTTTAGTTGTGTACAAAGTCTATAGAGAGTCAAGCACATTTTCAAACTATTTTCTAACAAAATTGGAAATGTTTCTCAGTCCCAAATTCATGTTTGTTTTTTTTTTCCCAACTTTTTTGCAATTACTGACCTTCAGTTAGATAATATGACAGAAAAAAAATGGCGTCAGGATGCAACATTTTTTCCAAAATTAGTAACATCTGTTATTTGTCACTTTTTGCAATTTTTCAACAGTGCAAATTTAATGTTGACTGTCGGTCTCAAAATTTCAGAAAGTTTTCATGGAAAACTGTTCAACACCAGGGTCTATTGTAATCAACGAATAATCAATTGGAGAAAACTCTTTGCAAGTAACAACTGTTTTATTGTCCTTTAAACTATCAACACAAAATATCCCAAAACAACATAAATATTTCATACACCACACAAATTTACAATATAAATGATTGTCATCTGTTCTGCAAAAACTCAAGTCCAAATCACATGTCCAATTTATACTGTTACAACAACAACAAAAACAATTTCAAAGGATTGTTATGTAGAAAAGGAAAGGGTATTAAGAAAGTTAATGTTAATTTGTATTTTTTTTAAAACTTTGGTTTAAACTCAAACAAGAAAACTAGTCCAAACCGCATGCTACGAACCCAAGTTTTTTTATATTTAAAAGAAAAAAGGATAGTTAAATTTGAATTGTGCGAATGATTGTGTAATATGAAAAGAGGGCGGGGCAAGAGCGGACAAAAAATACTTGTTTGCGCACGTATGAACGAAGAGTGCACGACTAATTTGATTGCGAATGCGCACAAAATCCACAGTGTCTTCCAGTGAGTGTCGGGCGTCGTGAGCAATGTCCCTCCGTCCCAGTGGTCTCCCCCAACTTGCCCTTGGTAACCGTTGAGGGCGCACTTGTGCACGAAGTGCATACATTTTTCGTTGCTCATTCCTTGCCGTGAATACATGCAAATGCAACGTTCATAGGGATTGAAACAAAAGAACATTTCCCAATCTGTTACATACATGCATACACGTATTATAATACTCAGCATAGAGTTTGCAAGTCATTTATCTATTTGATATCAACTACAACATTTTTACCGCTGGTAAGTACAAGTACTTGACTACTCGTGAGTAATTTCTTTTCGAGTACTCGAGTTTAATAATCACTACTCGTCCAGGACTAAACATTTTTGTACCAAAAACAGATCTTAACAGGAAAAAACTACATACATCAAAAACTTGTAAAGATACACTTAAATCCGAGAATCGTCATAATTCAGAACAGTTAACATAAATGATACAACACCAAATCAGCAAACTTTTGTTTTGGATTGTATCAATTAATCCACTCATACAACAATTTTTTTTGTTGGAATAACATGGAAGAGCAATCTCACAAAATAAATGAATATATATTTTCAGACCTGTAAGTGGTTTGTTTCATCATAATTGGTGCTACTGAAATGGGGAAAAAAAACTGAACAAAACTCATAAATTGTTTGCATGTCCCTGTAGTGTATAAACCTATCAAGGTTAAGCCTTTTCTGTTATTTAGAATCCTTCCAAAGAACCCAAAACAAAATATTGCTTTTTATTAGAAACTTAAGTCACTTCTCAAAACGTTTCTTCTTCGTAACCAAAACACAAAACCTGTTTGATATTTGGAAATAAAACAATCAACGAAATATGTTACTGTTGAATAAACCAAGCACACTACATGATACCAAAAGTCAAAAGCCCTTAGATGCCTTAACTCCCTAGGGGGTGTGCAAAATCGTATTGAAATTGGAGGATTCAGGACTGTTAGGGCTATCCCTAACAGAACTCAACCGTCAACCCATCAAACCCCAACGGCATGTTTTGTTGGAATCTGTCAGGATGGGTACAGTACCCCTAAACTGACAGTCTTTTACATTGGGTTGGCACACCTCCAGAATCAAAGTCAGAAATATGTGTGTACAGTTTCCCATATGGTGTTGGAATTTGCAAGAATGGGTATGGTTCCTAGTAAATCATGCTAGGGAGTTAGGGTTAATTAATGCATAGATACTAATAGATATAATTCTGAAAAAAAATTACAATATTTTGGACCAAATTACATATTTTTCCACCACCAGTACCCAAATGTTTCAAATAACGTCAAACTATCTCCTCAGGTTATACTTGTTTTGTACTGATATTTTACTTGTTGCATATGTACTGATATTTTATTTAAAGCAAATATAGAAAATATCTCCTTGAACTGTGTAGTGAATAATATGTACACACATACATGTAGTACTGTTTTCTAAACGAATAGAAGTTCCTGTTAAGCAATCAAAAATATCAAATTTTCTGTCCTGATTTTTACCCCTACGAAAACACCACAAACATTTACACCACTAATTGTTTTTTGGTATTAATTACTATATTTTGCATCACAAAAGCTGGAAATATGTAATATACGTGTAACTTGATCCAACTTGAGCCTGGGTAAGATGTGTGCACCTTGGAAAAATGGCCGGGAAGTTTTTTTTAGTCTTTAGTCCTCCAAAACTGAAGCCAGTACCTTGACGAGTACCATGGCGATCAGGGAATACGATGCGACTAGGGCGGCGGTGCCGCTGTTCATGTAGATGGTGCGATCGTTGACGGGCTCGACAGGGCGGAAGGTGTCCACTAGGCTGATGTTGGCTGGCGCGTCTTGTTCGTTGGCGAACTGCCTACGGAACAACATCAGCTACGCATGCAAAAATGGAAAGAATAACGGGGTGAAATTAAACATGTGGTCACAGTTACATACTTGCTGTTCTAACCCTCCTATGCAAACATACCATCTGTGCCAAGTTGTCCTTCCAGTCAAAATCAATCAAGTGACTGTTTTCAACAGTTAAGAGCTCCCAGCCTACATAAAGCAGGATTGACTGGCTGTGACTGTTTGTGTAATTTCATACAGCTATGCTTTGACTGTAGGCGATTGATAATGAGCTGTGCGTACCACTTGTCTGCTTAAATTGTCTGCTGACTGAATTTGACTAGTTACAGTGCTCGCTTGATGATCTCAGTGTTGGTGACTGCATGGCCTGTGTAAAAGGCATGGCAGGGGAAGCGGATTGATATTTTGATTGTCTGTGACTGTTCAGATAGCAGGAGGGTTAATGCATGGTTTTTTTCACGTTTTGACCGTGAACATAAAGTGTTTACAAAATATTGGTTTTGTCTCCAGCTTGAGTTCCAGAACCAACCCTAACCGCCCCCAATGCTACAAAATACCACCGAGTAGTAACCTGTAGTATTAATTTCTTTCCATACAAGTGTGCACAGCATGTTTTGTTGGAATTTATACAACACCTGAATAAATCCCCGTCATCTGATTGGTGAATTGTAGATCACGTGACATATTATTATTCGGTATAATGCACGGTGCGACCATGCGTTATACCCATGCGTTATACCGTTTCACTTTGCGCTTGTTCCATGACGCGGTATTTGCGTGCAAAATGCATGCTGGTGTGCGCGTTCAGCGTAGCGCGTATTGTTCCAAAGAGCCAGCGCTACAGCGTTGGGTTCAAACATTTCGTGAAGGGGTAGTTCAACATCTTTAAAATCAAAATAAATTGTAGTTTATAATTTACCAATCAAATGACGAGAATTTATTCAGGTGTTGTATAAAACAAATAACGAATGTTTTACGTTCGTGCGATGGAAAGAATAATTTCATTCGGTGACAGATTGAATGTTCTATTCCACTCGGCTTCGCCTCGTGGAATAGAACATTCAATCTGTCACCTCATGAAATTATTCTTACCATCACACTCACAAACATTCGTTATTTGTATACTGTCAGGATGGGTACAGTTCACTCCTATAAAACTGACAGTCTTTTGGTTGGCACACCTCCAGAATCAAAGTCAGAGATACAGGTGTTGGAATTTGCCAGGATGGGCATGGTTCATAGTAAATCATGCTAGGGAGTTAGGGTTGATGACCTGGGTATGACCTTCTCACTAGACTGGTTTTCAAATAACGGTTTTTCCAGATGCACAAATAAGGCCAAGTCAATTTTCAATGATACCATTGTCAGCAACATCAAGCGTTTCTCCACCTGTCTGACCACATTTGGTTGGCTCAGTTTTTATCAATGAAATTCCAACTTTTTTTTATATGTTAGATTTTTTTTTTTTAAATCACACACCAGATGGGTTCATTCAAGCGGTTAGGTGAACCTCGAGTCATATTGGTTTTAAAACTGATTATGCGTGAAGAGAAGCCAATTTTGTGGTTTTTTTTTTTAAATTTTAATTAACCACTAACAGTAACATAGGGCTGGATAGCTCAGGTGGTAGAGCTCCGGAAAGGTAACCCAGAGGTCCCAGGTTCAAAACCTGCTCCAGTCAATTTCGTTGTTCAACCTTAAAAATTAGTTTAATTTTAGTTTGAGTGAACAAGCAAACTCGCTGTCTGCATCTCTGATTTGTTCACCAGAACTTTGGCGATTTCTGCAGATGTCGGTTTTCAGTACATCCCTTAATTGTCGGTTATTTCAATATTATTTGTAATCGTGCATGGCCTTCCGTAACGTGGAATTTTTTGTTCATTAAAGACATGGATCCTCTGTCATTTTCATTGAAAAATTGTAAATTCTTAAAGAGGATATCTTGCTATTCCATACTACTTCCAATTTTTATCTACATTTCAAAAATTGTCACTCTAAACAAACCCCCAAATGAACCCTTTTTGTTTCTCTTTCTTTCAAATAGCCATGTACAGCAGCTTCCCTCCTCTGGCCCACCATAAAACCCAACATTTTCAAAGAATGAATGCAATGATCAAGAATGCTGTAACAATATACACCCAGTATACTACACATAGGCTGCCTGTCTCCAATTTAAGGAAATCTAGAAGTTCATGTACAGGTAGATGGTGGCAGCCCCTATCTGTTCAGAATTTTTGAAGGCAAAAGAGATCTCTGACTTGTTTGTGTCACCACAGCTTCATGGTGTCACCAAATGAGTGCCCTCGTGAAAAAAAAGGTAACCCACCCTGAGAATTAGGTAATGCAATCGCGCTTGAAAGCTTGTTTCCATGACACAAGGTAAACAGTTTAGCAAATCTATCTATGCATATTTCTGCCTGGTCAAAATTTTGTTGTGGGATCAAAAGGAACTTTTTGTTGTGTGTGACCCATTGAGTGCCTCCATGAGGTCCCCCTAATCCCCCTGCAAATTTAACCCGGCTAGACCCTGCATATATGTTTTCCTATCCTATAGGTGCCCAACCATAAGCACCAACTCCAGCATTGTGTAATGTCCATGATAGAGCTTTTTTAGAGCTCAGTGTATATGAATAAACCCGAAAATGCATTTCAAATCATATACATCTGGCATACAACACTGTCCCAATTGATTGAGAAGAGACACTATGTTATGTAATTAATTACGTTGGCCAGGCCGACTTTTGTATGAACCTGTTATTCTGTTTACAATTGAAAGCAATGAATACAAAATACTCTCATTGCCCTAATGCATTCCAAATTGCAAAACGATTATCCTAGTTTTTGAGAAACCACATACAAGCCCAAGTCCCCATTGTAAACCAGTACTTCCAAAGAATTTTGCAACAACACTTTGTCAATGAATACCATCTCTTACATCATAACCCAGTTTCAAGGATCTTGAGGTGTGCCTTTATTATAGAACCTTTACAAGAAATCGGGCCTATTCTTCCACACAACAAATCTCTATTACGCAACCGACAAGGTATTCAAGGAACAGGGATATATGACTCTAGTTAAAGGGAATATACATCATTTGCTTTTGCTGTAATTTTCAGAAATGGATGGAATTGGGGGGTTGGAAATATAAAGCAAATATAGTTACACTGACTTTTTGGAGGTTTTGGGTTCGAAAATGCTATAAAAACCAAGAAAAACGATCATTTTCCTGTAGTCTGGTTCTCTGACTCCATATAAGAAGAAACAGAGCAGTTTACATACATTGGGGAATTGTAAGGTCAGGGAACCAGTCTAGCTGGCTCGTACCCGTTCATAGGTTTGTAATCGATTGCAAACAAGTGCAATGGTCAATTGGGGCCAGTATTTGAAAAAAAAGCCAGTTGTTTCCAACGCTGATCGGCCGATCAGCGTTGGAAATTGATACAAAATACCACTTTTCTTGAAAATGACAGTATACCAGGTGCCATAATTTTACAGGATGCTTTAGACTGTCATTTACCAACATCATGTTAAGGTATTTCGCAAAAACTTGGTAGTTTTATTTTTCGATGTTTACAAATGTTGTATATTCCCTTTAAGCCGGTTTATAATCCACAAATGGGAGTCTGTATCTATAGCTTTCAGGGATTTTACATGCAAGGTCCAGAGTACATGATACTTAGCACTCAGAGAGCGCAAACCTCCACCTAGGCTAAACAATTCCCCGCCATATTGTCGGTACACCCCAAAGAAATACTCACATAAATGGTGAAAAGTCCTTAGAAAATATCCTGGATCATGACTTGGATCTGGATCACTCCCAAAATGGGGAGCTAACTTATTCAAAAACTAACTTTTCTGTGAGAAATCAGGCATGCAACTTTTCCTCCGATCCGCTGATTTCCTTGTTTTTTATTTCTCATGAATGCCATTACAAATTGAAAAACACTGTACAGAGTCTTGTGTGGTTCGGAATGTCCTCGTTTTTCTAAATTCCCAGTTGCGTGCCTGGAGAAATAGTATGAATCAAAAAAGAAAAGTTGTTTTTACCTGTGCCTCTGAAACCATAATGGGCTCGGTGAAGACATTCCATGTGACAATCTCGTAGCAAGGGGGCGTGGTCAGGGAGCCACTGTAGCGATAGTATGAGGACAGGTCAGCCGGGAAGAAGTTCTTGAAGACAACCGGCGTTGAAAGATCCTCTTCTTCATCTGCAATGGACAAGGATGTCATTTAGGTTCTAAAACTGAAGATCCCCAGTTCTAGAACTAAAAGTCCCCCAGAACTAAAAGTCACCTGTGTTAAGAGAGGAAATTACTCATCATCTGCAATGGACAATGACGTCATTAAGGTTCTAGAACTGAAAGTCAGTGGTTCAAGAACTAAAGTTCAATAGCACCTGAAAGAGCATCACCATCGAAATGGACAATGATGTCAGTTAGGTTCTAACACTAAAGATTGTCTGAGATGAAAGAACACTCTTACTATCTGCAATATACCTGTAGGTTCTAGAACTACAATGTGCAAGGGAGAACTTAGACCTTGAAATCAAATCTTAAAAAAAAAAATGAGGTTTGAGACCTCAAAGTTGTTTCTACAATTTCCAGATTGTTTACTAAATGTATACAAAAGATCTCCTGTTCATTTACAGCTGTTTTGTACTCTTTTTCCAATATCAGCAGATCCACTGTTTCAGTAATGTCTTCTCAGTCTGCACAGTGAATTGTTGTTCTATTTTGGGGTTTTTTCCTTCAACAAGGCCAGTATTTCTCCTGTTAACACAGTTGTGCTGAAAGTGTTTGCAAGTATTTTTTTGCAAAAATATTAAATGCCTTCCCCCGTGAAATCTTGAATTGCACACAAACAATGTATACATTACCACCAGTGCCCTCAACTTTAAAAAAAAATGTTGCACCCCCAGATGCCCCCTAGTAGCTTAACTCTAACACTGCTGGATAATGTCTTTCTCTCAGTTTCAAAAGGTTTGATTTCAGACAATTGTCTGGAAAATGTCATGCCCGAACTATTATACCCCCCCCCCCCCACAAGGAAATGATGCTGGTACATGTAGATATGACTGCTGTTGTATGCAACAGAGGCCCAACGATTAAAAAGCGGTACCCTTTCAGATTATTAGCTTGTTTGCCAACAATGATATCGCCAGAAGCAATTTTTAAGCTGCCTTTTCACAAAGGGGCAAGAGGTCATTTTAGGTTTAGTGTGTGATGATTGCTTGTTCCTGAATCTACCATTGCTCTATCACAATGCATGACTAGCACATTTTTCTACAATCAACTGGTTTCCTCCTCTTTTATTCCCACGTCTATAAAAGTGGGGAAAAAATATTGTGCAAAGTTGTCAAAAATCAATTTCCCCCTTTTTGTGGCTTGAGGGCTGCATACCTGAATACTTGATATAAGTTCAAATTCATCCCTGGTGGCAACAAGTGACAATAAAAGGGTTTTCCCTCCAATTACCAAATTTTCCCTCCAAATCCCAGCTTATTCGTTTTGCAAAATTTCTTGCTGTGCCTATAAGTGGGCCCTTGGCACTATTCCACTTTTTCTGGGCACTGCAACTGACAGTATGTTTGTTTGAACTAAGCATTGCGTTCTTCTCAAAACACTCCAAAATTAAACAAATAACCCAAAACACTTAGTTTGCAGAGAAAACTCGTTAAAGTCTGTGAAGTGGGACTATTCTGAACCAAAATCAAACAAAATGTTTGTACTCGCTCGACGTAATGGTTTTTTTTGCGTGTGCTGGTATCACATGACCAGCCTAGTGCCCTCTTCAGTACAGGGCGAGCACCAAACACTGACTTTAGTCTTTAGTCGCAGACCCTATGTCCGAATTAACCCAATTGTTGTCTGCGTAATCGGTCGAATGGAAGTTGAGGTCAGCAATTTTAAGTTTTGCAATGCAGAAGTCATCAATTCGTAATATTTTCAATGTGCTATAAATTGTAATGCTTTCTTTTCTTTTGAAAATACCCATTTATTGCCCGTGATTGGATGGGCCCAGTCAGGACATGAAATAAATGCAAAAAGTAGATCCTAAACATGGTGCCCGGATGTGCTGTCTTTTCAAAAAAATCCTGCAAGTTTTTGAGGTCAACTTGCACAATCTGTAGGCCTAAGTCTGAGTTTTCTTGTGAACGGTGACAGTAGATTTTTCATTTCCATCAGAGTGTTTGGGAAAACAAAAACATTTTGCTGAAAAAACTTACGTTCAAACCGGATCATGGATAGCAGGTCAAAGAGTGGTGCAAGAACAGAGTTGTCCGCTGCTTGAACCTGTGTTGGGGAAAGAGAAGAGAAAACTTGATTTTGATTGGTTTGATCTTGTACAAAAATGAACAATGCTTGCGAATCAACCAATGGTGTCACAGCACAGGCTTACATCATGAATATTCATGATGAGCCATTGAAACTTGGGGCCAATCAACAGACGGCAAAGTTCTTGGGCAGTCTCAATGTACATGGAATAGGTAGTCTGGTTCCCAGACCAAAAGATTCGGACTATTCTGACAAACCTAGTTTGACAAAGGTACGTAGTTTGCATTCAGAGCTAATCGAACGGCACGGGGCTAACCTGTGTCGACCCAGGTGAGCTAAACGAACGCACCCTATTATATGTAGCCGTGGTGGCTACGTACCTAAACTAAGGCTATATCTGACCTACGTCCATTTGTCAGAAAAGTCAGCATCTTTTGGTCTGGAAACCAGACTTATGGAATGGGAATCATGGAAAGCAACCATGTTTGGAACTCAAATTTGCCGAGAGTAATTCTACATAGTGTACAATTATACATTGTGAAAGTCACACTTGTTTTGAAAGAAACTGTTGTGAAACTAGTATCCCACAGAGCAAAAAGTTTTCAGCGGCATTAACATCAAGCATAACCGTTCTACTCATGCTCTGTTGCCTTCCGAACAATTTGTTCTGCCTTGTGAATGCTAAATGCACTATTGAATGCGCATACACTTTTTGTCTGGCTTGGTGCTAATCCTCTGTGAGGGGTAGGTTTTTTTTTTCTTTATTTCTTTTTGAACTAAAAAAAGGTCCTCTTTGGGTTCAATAGTGTTGAATGCTCATGCACCTTTTACGTCAGGAGTTCTGTTAGAACGCATGACATCCAGTGGCGTAGCTCGGGGGGGGGGGGGGGGGGGAACGGGGACAAGGAAATGCGCCCCCAATAAAAAAATCATTGCCCCCAGTTGTCGCCCCACCCCCTCCCACCCCCTAGAAATTTGGCAACCAGAGTAAAGCACAGTCCTTTAAGTTACTACGTTTCACTGAATATTTGATTATTCGAAAATCTCTGACCAAGTTTTACGCACGCCAGCTGCAACTGGGTGCAGCACGCCGGTCAAAAAGTTGCACGCAATGCATCGGTTGAAAAATGTACATGCGGTGATCAATATCATGGACAGCTGGAGTGTTTTACAGTGTGGTATAATAAGAGTCAAGCTAGAGTTTGGCTATACTTGAAAGTTTGTAAACTTTATAGACTTGAAACTGAACTATCAGAACTCAAGCACTGTACTGGGCTGTACCAGACCCTAACCCGCACTTGTTCACAGGTTGACGCTTCTAAGTGTCACATCTGATAAGTTTCAAGTATCACACCTACACATGTCTATCACATCACCAATCAAATTAATACACAACATCAATTGCCTCAGGCCAAGAACAAAAATGTTGCGTTTCCTATTACATTTGAAACAAAAACAGGGTGGGTGAGTACATTTTTATTCTCTAAATTATTATTACTAGAAAAAAATAGGTTGGGATGATGGACAATTATTGTTATTTTATTTGTTTGCATGCGTTAACAAGTTAACATGTGAATCAACTGTTCATTTTGGATTTTTTGCAATGTGTGTCTAGACCTTTATCATGCTGCCACCATTTCAGTCATGTTCCCTGTATCCAATAACAGTACTGAATGAAATTTTTTGGTGCAAAAAGGAACCAGACTATTTTTCCTTTCGACCTCGCTTTGGTTACGTTGATTTGAATGGGAAAAATATTCAAGATGGCGGCAACATGATAAAGGTCTATAGGCTTCGCTGAATGGTGCATCAAGATAACACTTCCGACTGACTTACAAAAAATGAAATAAACATTTTAAAAAAATTCACCCTGAACTTTTTATTTCTTTTTTCATTAAAAAAAGATTTTTTTGCCTGATTTTCACTTTATTAAGGTGGGCTAACCGGAAACAGATATTTATTGTTCTTGGCCTATCTATTAACTGTCTGTTGTCAATGTGTTTATGGAGTATGGAGTACGGAGTAACCCCTGAACAAATACAAACGGGGTTCGACTGATAAAGATTAATCGGAAAAAGCAGTAGGCGTATTCTGTGATACAATTCATGGGGTATTTATCTTCACCCCCTTTCTGCCCTTTTCCATTCAAATGCACCTTTTCACCAGCGCTTACCCCAAATATTTGTATAGAGAGCCTTCTTTTGTTAACTAGGGCCCTTTTTTCCTGACCAAGTGGCCTTTGAAAATAAGTCAGCCGGTATGGGTATTTTTTTTAATTTCGCACATGTATCCCCCTAAAAAGCACCATATTGTCCGATAGTGTGCATGATTGTCGGTTTTGAACTGCGCCCTCATCAACAGATATTACCAGCCCCCCCCCCCCCCCACCCCTAACCCCCCCCCCCCCCCCCCCCCCCCCCCCCCCACCCATTTGATTCTACGGAGGCCAAGTGCCTGGAGAAAAAAAAAGTGTCTATATTCCAGCAGGGATGTGCTGCAAGTGCCCTTTTAAAAAAATGTTAACCCCCACCATAAAAAAAGACCTTGCTACGCCCCTGAATCACACTTTGTTTAATATCCTTAACTTCTTTCTTGAGTATTTCTAATTAAAGTACAGTTGTGAGAAATGAAATTTCTGCAAATTAACTGGTCTTTTTTTTTTTCAATACAAACCATAATGGAATTCAACTGAGATCGCTCTAAATTGCATTGCAGTGAAACAATTACTTTTAAAAATATGTACAATCGTGCATTTTGTACAATGTTCAAAATGCACTTGTTATCTGTTGTCAAGGAAATTAAGCAGCTAAGCCAAGATACAACATACATGTAGGTTGCAAAACTCATGTATAGTTCATGATGTGTCACTGCAACTTTCAGCCAATCAGAGTGTGGCAAAAAAATATACCTTTGTAAACCTGTACATCACATGTAGTTCCATGTGTAATGGACATAGATGTACATACATCTGTTGCCAAGGAAACTAAGCAGCCAATGATCTTAAAGCACAGGCTTAAAACTCATGCATAATTCATGACATGTCACTGCAACTTGAAGCCAATAAGCAGATGGGAAATTTTCTACAGATGTTTCAGAGAATTACAGTACATGTATAATGGATAGTGGTACTTCATTCTTGCTATGTTAAATTTGATTGACAATTCTGTGTTCAGAATTGAGCACATCCCAGCTGTTTTGCAGGTTAGAGAAAGGCTAGACCCAAATCGGACTGAAACACGCCACTGGAAAAAGTTAATGACTATTTATGATGGCCATGCACTGTCTAGTATGGATGGCTGGGCGGAAGTTCACAAGTTCATCACCGGTAATTTTGCAAGGCCTGGCCAACAAAAGTGGGACACCTTTTTATTTCATTTTAAACGTACAGACAACCTTGACTGTGTATTGAACCCCAAAGACTATACTGTAGGCACCGAGCGTGAAACCATGCACTAATTACATATTGCCCCCACAAGCAACCCAACAATAAAAAAATAGGTTGACTTGCCAAAATTCTTGTCCAAAAAATACAAAATCCTGTTACAGTTAAACATGCAGCGGACCGCAAATCCTCTGTCCGAGTTGGCCAAGCCAACCGGACCGGAATTTGACTTAGTCTTGGTTATGGTACGAACAAATTGAACCTTTTTGTGTATATTTTATGGGCCTTGTCCATGGTTGTCCGTTTTTTATTTGCTTTCATCTTTTTCTTCTGGGCTCTCTCTTTCTGCCACCCATGACAAATTCTGAATGCTCACACACCTTTTCAAAGCCAAATACAACAGGCCTATTTTTTACGTGGGGTTAGGGGTGTGAGGGCATTGGGGGGGGGGGGGGGGGGAAGGAGTTTGCATATTGGACTGTTGTATATCATGAAGTTTTTCATCAGGAAGGACATTGCAGTTTTTAGAGGTGGGATGGTAACACCAGAATGACATTTCTGTGAAACCCAATTATGTATGGGCAGAAAAAACCCAATCCTCCCGTTAGCCAAGGGGGTTCGAAACCAGGTCACAGGGGTGGAAGGCTAATTGTAACTTAAGATTTATGAATGCAGGCATGCCAAATTCTGCAAATGTTTACGAAGAAGTCTACAATTATGTAAACATATGTTAATGTTCCTGATCCCCCCCCCCCAGAATTCTAATCAGGAGAGAAAAAAGACCAGGCAATCAATTCATAAACACTTGAAGTCTGTTCGTGCATCTGGTCTACACAGGGTTGTCCTATAAGATAGCACTGCCCAGCTCACAAGTGACAGGCAGGCAGGCAGTCATGCTAGGTGGTTCTGTGTGCCGTCATGCCTCATAGAAAAAAAAGTACATTGGGTCATTGTGTTTTATAGGACAGTGGGTTCATTATGAGGGCAGACATTGGGTTCATTATGAGGGCAGACATTGGGTTCATTTTGAGGCCAGTTTGCGTGTAACGGTGAACTTCCTACAAACTGGGCCAGGTCTTATGTGTATAGCCCCCATCGTTTAATTGTCACCAGGATTTAAAAATATATCTCCGAGATAAACCCCCATCCATTGTGATTGATGATTTAGATCTTCGCGGACAACAGTTGCATTACGGTGCTCACGCATAACACTTTGCTAAAAGTAGATGAAAAATGGGCAGTTTGACAACTTATTTATTCTTTTTTTTTTTTGACGATCCAACGTGATCATTCCTCACGATGGGTTCAAAAGATCTCCACGCTAGAATGACTGATTTACTGCAACTTCATAGCAAGTGTTCCAACTAACAATAAAAACCAACAAATTGGCATTTATTGGCATGCATACATTGTACTATGAATGATTGATTGCATATGACAAGAAAATCTTGACAGTTGAGTAATGATTGTTGAAAGATGTGTCAAAACTTTCAAAGCTTTCCTTAAACTAAGCTCTCCTTAAGCATAATTTACTTCCGGCATGTTTTAATTCTTGTTTTACCTAAGCATCTAACATTCATCTAACACTCGAAGTAGTGCTAGGGGAAATATGTTCATCCAATTTAACAGAACGTCTAAATGTCAAAAAAATAGTGTTATTCAGCGAGGCACTTTGTACTGGAATAGCTTAGATGATTCTCTTAAATCGTTACCTTCACTATCTGTCTTTGTCAAAAATTTAAAAACTCATTTTCTCGAATCATATTCATAAATTGAAATTCCATTATTTTGTGTATTAATATTTAGGCCTTGTCTCACACTTGTCCTGTCTCACGACACGTATTGTTGTTTTTTTTGTCCCTTGGTCGTATGTTTGTCCATAGGTAAGGGCACAAAAGCGTTCTGCTTAACCTTATACCTAAATGTTGTCATTTAATTTCACACTTTATAATTAATCACTGTGTACCGTTCATAACTATCAAATATTATACTTGTGACCTTTTCTAAGTTATACATAATGGTACATAATTGTAATGAATGACATCATTTAAATAAATGTTACTACTAGCTACTCTGACATTTTTTCCTGATACTTGAGGTACATGATTTGAAGGATTTACACACATCCATGGTGCCCAATTTACAATTAAAAAAGCCTGTAATCAGGCTATTGCAGGAGGACCAACAACTGTACATCCCTGCTTGAATTTAAAACAAATTTACCCTGTGCTCTGTTGTACACGTACATTTTTCTATTCTTTTTGTGTGAGGATGACTTGAAACTTTGCACATGTAAAGAGTACAGGTTTTGTGTACGAGTATGACCAGGCCTGATTTCATGGCACTGTTATGAACTGAGAAATCCGCTAACTGATTCAGAAAATTTAGGCAAATGGTTTGCAAATCAGGGGTTGGCCTATACACAATGGACAAGATTCAGCCTATCAGTTGGCGTTACGAATCATAATCGTATTTCAAACTTTTTTGAACAAGGTAAGACTTAGAGCAAGTCTAATTCACAAGTGATAGTGAGTGTGTGGTCAGTCAGTCGGTCAACCAAAAAACAACAACAACCAACCAACCAACCAACCAACCAACCAACCAACCAAACAAACAAACAAATAAACAACCCATTGTATAAACCAAATGATCGTTTCCCCTCCTTTTACTCCTACCCGGTACTAGATACATTTCCCGTCAGAGAATTCAAATCGAATAAAGAGATATTCAGTAAATGTTTGAATATTCGGATAAATGATCGAATACACAAATAAATGGACATTTGGCACAGCCTTAAAGGCAATGTACCGTACAACATTTGCTTTTGCTGCAATTTTCAGAATAAATGGATTTGGAGGATTAGTATGTTATAGCAAATATTATTAAACTGACTTGCTTCACATTTTGGGCTCGTAAATGCTGGGAAATCCAAGAAAACCAACCATTATCTTGTAGTCTGGTTCCCTGACCCCTCTTAAGATGAAATGGAGCAATTTATAGACTTTGGGGAATTGTAAGGTCAGAGAATCAGTCTAGCAGGCTTGTACCCCTACACAGGTGTGTAATCGATTGCAAAGAAAATGCGGAATTAAAATTAGGAGCAGTTTTTAAAAAAGTTTTCTCCAACGCTTGTCGGCCGACCAGCGTTGGAAAAATACCATTTTTCTTGAAAATGTCAGCACACCAGGAGCCACGATTTTACAGGATGCTTTAGACTGTCATTCCCTAACAATCCAGTCGGGTATTTTGTGATAATTTGACTATTTTGTTTTTTGATGTTTGAAATGTTGTTTCTTCCCTTTAAAAATGCTTTGAAAGTAACCTCCAATAGAGCCTACGCATTGTACCTTTATTATTCACTGGGGAAAATATCTCAAGGTTGTATACGCAAAGAATGATTCAAAATGACTGCCAAAATCAGTTGCTTTGTGTATTTAACAGAGATTGAATTCAAAACGGGCACCCCTCAGGGTATCCTAAAAGTTCATTGAAATTGTGTCCTTTCCCAACAATTGCTGCCGGATGAATTCATCCTTGGTGAAGAGGAGGAGGGTGTGCTATATGGATGGCACTATGAGGACATTTATTATTATTTTTTTTCAACTTTAATTCAAGTCTTGTCAAGGAAACCATCACACATGGTCAACAAACTGGAAAGAATTTGGCCTTTAACCCAAACTAGGCTGTACTTTTTTTTGCTATTTGAAAGGCCCTATTCATTTCAATGTTAGAAATATAAAAGGGGTTTACAAGGAATTTTTGGTATTTTCCTCTATTTTTCCTGCCAAAGAGGGGGGGGGGGGGGGGGTAAAACTACTCCCCTTTGTAAATCCCGCACCACTGTGAAGCATTCGAGGCAAATTTTCCCAGAGTAAAAATGTGCAAGTTTTGCAAAATCACACAGGGAAAAGTGTAGAAAACCTACATGAGCTATTGGTCATTAGGGTCGATGACCTTTTAGCCTTGAATGCCAGACAGTGTCATTCAGCAAAGAATATGTTTTGCTTTTAATCATTAATGAAACCAATAAATAAGATTTAAAAATTTAAAGAGTTGTGAGTCTCGCAGCGTGTACATCATGGAAAGTAATCTCTTCGCGAAAAAGTGTGGAACTTTCACAAAAGAGTCAGTGGTGGAAAAATGTGTTGTTTTTTTTTTTTTATTATTATTATTTTGGAAGAAGGAATCTGTCATTTCATCTTTTTTAATGAGGTACTTGATGTATTAAAGTTTTCTGAAGGGGGAGGGGTGTTGGAAAGAATTCAATATAACTTACGTCTAAGAAGAATCCCAGAACAGTAAGCCCATCGGGTTCATTCAAAGCAGTCACGAAATCTGCGTATTTTGTGTTGAAGCAAACGACGTGCAGCTGCAGAGATAAAGGGAAAAGAAACATGCAAAAATCAAAAACTAGCAGTTGGAATGAATATCATAGCAAAAGTGAAACCTACACAGCAATGTTTTTCTTTTTCTGTGATAGATTCCAGTTCGGTTCCCCTTTCTATTGATTAAACAAGCAATCGGCTTGAAAATTCTGTCAGCATGTGGACTTTCCAGTTTCTTTCACCAGACCACAGCTGATTTAACTCTGTATTAGATTGTAAAACTCTCAACCAACTTCCCACCATGTTGATTATATGGAATATTATTGGTGACACCTATTATAGACTTCAAAGATAAACATTAGCAACTGTGTTTGACATATTTTCACACCTGCCCTAATCACATCGAGGGTAATTGTTATCCCAAGGGAGTTTGAAAAACATTTCAACAATTAATTCAATCACATCGTCTTTGGCTGCCTGAACTTTGAATGATTCACTGCAGCCCACCCGAAGCGAACTTAATTTGTCAAAGGAAATGCAGACGCCACGAATAATTCCCATGAAATGGAAGTAAACTTGTGTTTCCCGTGTTATTTCGAGTTTCATCCCCCCCAAAGAAATGAGTTTCCTTTCTAAATCGCTTTTTTATTCTAGCTATACAAAAGTTATGCACTTTAAAACGAGACATTGACTGAACCAAAAATCCGCCCACGTTTAGTCAAAATGAGTTATTACTTTACAAAATGTGAATTACTTGCAGACTGACAATAAGTCCGTTCTTTCAGGGTATAAACTGGTTTACGCCATAAAACCAGTACAACAAAATACTCAATATTCAAGAACCTTTTTCATAGGGTTGTTAATACCTCTCCCCTCCCCAAAAAAGGAATTTTTGGTTGGAAATAAAACATGCATGTATAATTTAGTTAAAATTAGGAGAAAAAAAAAACAATTGAATGTGTTAAAGAGCACTGGTTTTGGTTATGCAATTTTCAACTATGCAATACCAGCCACTGTGGTTTAATAGGCCAAAAATAATTTGCATCTGGTAACCCTTCCAAGTACCAGGGGTTTTTTTTGGGGGGGGGGGGGCTAAGGTAACCCCAGACCCAGTTGAAATAACCCACATATCAATCAGATTACACACAGCCAACGCTAATCCAATCAAAACTGAACAACAGGTGAGAAAAGTCATTGGACTTTTTTACTGTTTATATTTTTAAGCCTTTCGGCAACTTATAAAGATATTCGATTGGCACTGAATAAAGTGCCAGCAATTGTTTTACCGACGCTAATCCAATCAAAACAGAATAACAGGTGAGAAAAGTGATCATTATTTTTTACTGTTTATATTGTTAAGCCTTGCAGCAATGTGTGATCGGCATCGTCATGGCAACCCTCAAGATACAACTTCAATGCGAAGTGACGCTTTGACTGCAGTGGATTTATGGATGAAACTTCTAAACAGTGGGGCAGAATTTTGAGACAACTAACATCCCGGATTGTTTTTCTTTCTTTTTTGCTGTGTTAAGCAACAAAAAAAAAAAGAAGAAAGCTTGATACAATGATAAGAAATTTAAGCTTTGGTAAGATTTAAACCAACTTGAATTGACAGCAATTGTTTTACCTTTCCCTAACCTTTTCAACATTTGTTCACTTCTTTTTATATACATTCGGATTCCCCCCCCCCCCCCTCCCAAGTGATCACTTTAATAGAGCTTTTATCCTGCTTTAACGACTTTATGTGATCAGCAAAAATTAGCCAGGGACCGGTCACAAGCAACATATAAATGTATAATGCACAATCATTTAACTGGTAACCATTTCTGCTGAGCAAATTTAGTTTCTGTAATTTGCATATGCATTTTACATATTTTTTTATGAACATTTGAAATAATTGGCTAGATACTTTAGGGGGCAAGGCTAGAGATTTTTTGGGGCAGGGCTAAATATTTTTGGGGCAGCACTGGTGCATAAGAACATCTTATTTTAAATATATGGGGGCGGGGCTAACAAAATTTGGGGCAGGGCTAGAAATGTTTTTGGGTGGGACTAGAGATCTTCTGGGCAGGGCTAGAGAGTTTTGGGGCGGGGCTTGAGATTTTGTGCCGGGGCTAAAGACTTTGGGAGTGGGAAAGTTTATAAAAACATTTTAATTATAAACTTATCAAGGGGGGAGGGGCTTGACTTCAGTTTTTTGTGGGGGCGGCGGCATATTTCTAAAAAATAAACCCACAGATGGGGAAGGAATGACAGAATCTGGAGGGGGAATACAATGCTTACCTCCCCTGGGTAAGCCTTCCCATCGATGGTGTGTTCAGAACCTTGGCTGTTCACGCTGCCCCAGTGGAAATGAAACTGGACCACTTTGTAGGCGGTGGTGCCTAGCCCAGCGCCACTCACTTGATAATCTCCGGTGACACCAACTACAACTGAAAAACAAAGGAAATCAAAGTCTATTACATATACGCTGGTCTGTGCCTGTTATCAAAGTGGCAAAGTCAATCGTGCCCTCCCTTATTCCTGTCAATCAAACAGTGTGCATTGACTTGAAACTTTTGTTAAAGTGACCGAATTATTGGTCACAATTAGGCAGTGTATGTACATATACAAACAAAAAGGTGGGCGTGGCTTACAGTCAAATCCAGAAAGATGAATTGCTCAACCCCCCCCAACACACACACAAAATGTACCCAAGTTCACTTATAGCTCCGCCCATGATCTTCTCCTCCCCAGAATCCAGATTTGTATGGAGTGCCTCGTGTAAAAAAAATACAAAGTTATATCTCACTTATTCCCATAATTATATTATTTGTCTGTAAAATATTTACTGATACAACTTCACCAGTACTATTCAAGCCTCACTACAAGCAACTACTCTTTACAATAGGAATTTTTTTCCTTTTTTTGAAGAATCACTTCCTGACTTTTGTTCAAAAGCAGTTCAGGGTTTTTCCTGAAAATGCTTCAAAATGTCCAAATCCTTTGGGATTTCAACTGTCGCAATCAATTTCATCGCATGTCTGGGTGAAAGCCATTAATAAAGGGCTGAAAGCCATGAGTTGACACACAACCGATTCCAAATAAAGCTGGCGAAGTTTTGACATTCAAGCACTTAATCATTGAGGTGTGGACAGACACCAGACTGTAGTTTTGAGACCTTGGGCATTCGGAGGTGATAGCCCCAACAGTCCTGAATCCTCCAATTTCAATATAAGTTTGCACACCCCTATGTAGAAATGAGAAAATATTTGCTTGACGATCTTAAGTACTGTCTTTGTACAGTCTTGACAGTGGCTTTAACAACTTTGTAAAAATGAAAATGAAAAAACTGCTGCAAACTGCTAACTGACTGATTTACCAGAACATACAAGTCGACAAAATCAGACAGCCGAATGAGTCAATCCCAACAAAATCTTTCTCAAAGGCAAAATTAAACGATATAATTTTTCTGAAAGGGTTTTTTGTCTTTCAGATAGATTCTGTTAGGATTAGAACGTTGGGCCATTCAATTTTGTTCATAAGTAATAATAAGCAATTTTAATGGAAACTGACCTGATTCTAACAAAATCAAACAAGTTCAATATGCAAATGACACACTTTTTTGTACTTGTACCAAAATTGGGATACCATACTCCATGTTAAGTAATAGTAGCTGGGTTCCGATTCCATCAAAATCCTACGGAATCCAATTGGTTGGATTTTGGTGGATTTTGTCCTAGATGTGCCAAGGGTGACAAATTAATGCCAAACAAATGTCCAGCCTTTCATAGAATGTGTCTACCACCAGACTTACTTGAATGGCCGTTGTTTTCCAGCGTCATCTCTGCATCGACCGGTTCATCATCTTCTCCGAAACCGACAAAAGTGAAGTCGCCCAAGTCTTCATCCACCACCTTGGATGTTACAATGTCAATCGGCGACTGCTTCATGCCCCCACATGTTTCATAGTTTGTCGCCCAAGTACTAGGCCCTGGAAAGTAATACAAATGTTGGATATCAAATTAAGTGGTAGAAAATGACCGGAGGGGCTGTGAACCTGTAACCGGCAGACACCATGTTGGTGCTTTACCAACTGAGCTACTCTGCCCATGTCTATGGTTTACAGTTTTTGATGCTAGTCCACATGAATACAAAATCAATCAAAGCGCAAGTTTTGCAAGCTATAGAAATGAAATCTGATTTAAAGTTTACTTTCCTCCAAAAAAACCCTAGTTAAAGCTTATACCGTAACTCCCTGCCCCTCCCCCATTACACACCCACCTTTTATAAAATGAATCATTCCATAATTGATCTAATCTTTACAAATTTACAGTCTGAGGACATTTAATAAAAAAAATTAAGTTCTTACCTTTTGCACCATCTAGGTAATCCCAGCCAGCTGAAAAATAAAATTGGGTGAAAAATAAAAATTATTTTTAAAGTCGGGAGTTGATCAGAACTTCACCAAATCAGAAACGGGGATAGTCTTTTACTCCATTCATTTTTACTATATATTGTTGTAATTTGTGTACAATTAATTTGCTTGTTTTAAGTCTAGGAATTTATAATTGTATGTGAATAGTTTTTAGGCAAACTGTTGATGAGTATTGCACAATTTGGATCTTTTTTGCCTCTAGGTATTTTTTTGCTTAGTGGAAACAATGCATGGACCATGTCAAGGAAAAAAATAAAAAAGAGTTTCTCGACCACGCCCACTTTTCCCCACACGTACACGCCTCCTTATGTTTCATTGCAATGCATTTTCCAAATAATCATTTTTCAATATTTTGGAGAAAAAAAATGTTGCAATCTGACGCCACTTTTTCCTTCATATATCATCTCAATGAAGGTCAGTCATTGCAAAAATGATGATAAGACATGAATCTGGGACTGAGAAACATTCCAAATTGTGTAAGGAAATACCTCGAAATTTTTAAGGCACAACGCGAAACGCTGAAGTGGCGTCAAGTTGCAAGTTGCACCATTTTTATGCCCGAAGAGGCCTGCTTCATTTTTAAAGCCCGTACGAGAAACTATATTACTCGGCCATGTGTCGGCCGTAAAAAAGTTATTCATTAATCATCTGATAAGTCATAATCTCAAAAATCGCAATACACAACTGAATCAGTCATTGTTGAGTAAATAACAAGACAATTTACATATGGACCTTCCAGTTCCATGACTTGATTAAATAAATAATACTACAAACATAAATTAAATACTAACCAGCGGCTGCAATGGACAGTAACGCAGCAACGCATACCACGACACACATGCAAGTTGACGCTCTAGTTTCCATGTTTTAACTTCCCTACAAAATCCAGTTGAAAGGAGAAATATCCACAAATTTGTCAGCTTTGGGAATCCAGAATGCACAACCTACAACGACGTACTCTAGCTCCGTCGACGAGACAATTTGACTTGATGATCACTCGATAACTTCACCCGTTTTTATAAGCACGATACGATCACGCTTCCGAGAACACGTGGGTAGGCTTTTAGATAGTTTGCATATGTATGGCAGAGGCGGGGCATAAATAGCAAAACCATTGATGATACGGAGATCACTGTCGATGTCTAGTCTCAGCCGGTGTGGCAGGTAATTCTGTCCCCCGGCAGCACAATTACTATCTATCGATTTGTTAGTCTATGGTGTTACGTCACTTCAGTTTAAAGCTATAGTCCATCATTTTCAGCCATCCGAAAAAGTAACTGGCGTATTAATGTTGAAAAACATACATATACTTGGTTGAAAGATAGTAAGTGGACTCAACTCCCTGTGAAATTAATCTTTCTGGCAAGCTATCACGTTGAAGTAATCAACGAAAGAAGGCCTTTCCAACGGTGCGTCTTGAGACCTACCATGGAGGAAGGAACCCGTAGGAAAATTTAAATTAGTAGAATGCTGTTTTTTTTCGGAATATACAGCTGAAGCTGAGCTGAAACTTCATCAGGTTAGTTGTTCAGCACCCTTCTTTAGATGTTGAACACTTTTGATGCTTCAAACGAACAAAATCCACAAATTACAAATGATGGACTATATCTTTAAACCTCGCCCACTGCACGTTAGGCCAAAACAAAAAAAAGTCGGTCTCTGGTCAGACCAAAGTTCCAGAATTGATGTGGCGACGCGGGTTTTTTTTTGGGGGGGGGTGGCTGGCTTTTTTTCCAGGCTTGAATGGTACAGACAAGGTGGGTACTATTTTGCTTTTTGCTTTTTTGTGTCCTCATTATACATTGATGTCCTCCATAATTTGCCTTAGTGCCCTGTATCATTTGCCTTGGTGCAATTTCTCCATTCCTTGGTGCTCCTTGGTACAAAAATTTGAGGAGGTGCGGCAACAGAGGGCGCTGTTGTAGCTTCCGTGTTAATTTTAAGAAAGAAAAAAGGTTGACGCGCATGATTAAAATCGACGCAGGGTTTTGTTTGGAAGTTGTGCGAGTCAGAGAGGTGACATGAAGTTAAGCTGCATCAACCTGGTTTTTTTTTTAATCCAGCATTATAGTGGCAGTTAAGCCAATCATGACTCAGTCATAGGGCAATCACAAGTCTTAAGCCAGTCATGTCATAATAAGTCAATGATCATTAAATCATCATAGGTCTATCATAAGTCGATCATCATTGGGCAATATATAAACTTTATTGCATTGACCATTGTTTATTTTATTTATTTATTTATTTATTTATTCTCATCATGTAAAAACATGAAACTTGTCTCCTCGTTCTGCACACAAATATGATGTATAAAACACTTGTTCACGATAAATTATGCATGAAGCCTGTTTAAATATCACAGATATTAACAAGCCCCATTTTAGTATCAGAGACAACCTTTGTCGTCCATATTGCCCAGCGGAAAAAAACCTGTACATTTGTACATTTCAGTATGGATTATTTGTAAGTGCCCTTTTCACAAACTTTTTAAACCCCCACCCCCGGCAATCAAATGACCAATTGCTAAGCCTCTGATGAATGCCGATAATCCCCCGAATCGTGGACAAATAAAGGAATATCTGTTGTATGAAATTGAAATGATAGTCTGTTGATTGCTTGTCATGGTTTAAAAACGAAGTACATGTATTAATATCAAGGAAATGTTTCAAACAATTGAATAAATGCATGTATGACTTTCTGCATTCAACCCCCAAAAAATACTCGGATCGGGGCCAAAAGTTTCAAAAACATGTTTTGTATTTTAAAAACAATTAAGTCTGTTGATTGCTTGTGATGTTTTACAGACATAGTGTAAAAATCAAGAAGGATGGCAAAGCAGAAATAGTCAATAAATTACGCCATCACAAAATAATGGTGTCAGTGATTTGGGGCAACAAAGAAAGAGGGCGCCATAACAGAATAACGGTGCCGGTAAATACCACGTTAACTCAATAGAGGGCGCTATAACAAAATAACAAGTGCCAGTGACCGGTGATTGCCAAAGTTAACTACAAGAGAGGGCGCCATAATAAAATAACGGTGCCGGTGATTATGGGCAACTAAGATAGAGGGCGCCATAACAAAATATCAATACTGGTGAATACGGGCAACCAAGATAGAGGGCGCTATAACTAAATAACGGTGCCGGATTTGACGATGAGAACAACAGACTCCTTGGTTGTATTAAAGTTACCTTTTTATTACTTTTTTTCAAATATCTCCAAAAAAAAAACAAAAGAGTGTTTTTGGTGCGTAAAGTACAATGTACCTTAACGAAATATTGTTTTTCTCTCCCTAAACAGTGTCTTGTGTCGCAACACGTAGCAAAATTTGGCGATGGGCTGCAGTGGCAGTCCAAACGAACACGTCTTCACGCTATCTCAAAAATTAATTGGAGCATTGAATTGAATTTTGGCCAAATGATTGGTCATCAAAAGAAGACAAACTAGACAGAAGATTTAAACGAAATATGGTTTTTCTCTCCCTAAACAGTGTCTTGTGTCGCGACACGGAGAACAACTTGTCGATGGGCTGCAGTGGCAGTCCAAACAGAACATTTGCCTCACTTTTGCACAGGAACGATAGTGCAAGAGGACATGCTATCTCAAAAATTAATTGGAGCATTGAATTGAATTTTGGCCAGATGATTGGTCACGAAAAGAAGACAAAATATACAGAAGATTTTAACGAAATATTGTTTTTCTCTCCCTAAACAGTGTCTTGTGTCGCGACCCGTGGCAAAATTGGCGATGGGCGCAGTGGCAGTCCAAACAGAACATTTGCCTCAATTTTGCACAGGAACGATAGTCCAAGAGGACATGCTATCTCAAAAATTAATTGGAGCATTGAATTGAAATGTTGCCAGATGATTGGTCATGAAAACAAGACAAACTCTCTCTTAACAGTGTCTTGTGTCGCAACACGTAGCAATTAAAGATGGGCTGCAATGGCAGTCCAAACAGAACATTTGCCTCACTTTTGCGCAGGAACGATAGTCTACGACAACATGCTATCTCAAAAGTTAATTGGAGCATTGATTTGAATTTTCGCCAAGATTTGTCACAAAAAGAAGACAAAATAGACAGAAGATTTAAACGAAATATGGTTTTTCTCTCCCTAATTCACCGGTATTGCTTTTTGTTATGGCGCCCTCTATCTTGGTTTCCCATAATCACCGGCTGTGTTATTTTGTTATGGCGCCCTCTATTGTAGTTAACTGTGGTAATCACCAGCACCGTTATTTTGTTATGGCGCCCTCTATGTAATTAACCGTGGTAATTGGGTAATTACCGGCACCGTTATTTTGTTATGGCGCCCTCTTTTTTTAGTTGCCCGTAATCACTGGCACCGTTGTTTTGTGACGGCGCAATTTATTGACTATTTCTGCTTCACCATCCTTCTTGATTTTTACACTATGTCTGTTAAACATCACAAGAAATCAACAGACACAATTTTTTTTAAAAATACAAAACATGTTTTTGGAGCCGGCCCCCAACCGAGTATTTTGGGGGTTGAATGACAGAAAGTCATGACCTCACGCTATACATGTATTTATTTAATTGTTTGAAACATTTCCGTGATATTAATACTTTAACATAATATATTTTTAAACCATGACAAGCAATCAACAGACTATCAATTTCATACAACAGATGTTCCTTTATTTGTCCACGATCCAGGGGATTATCGACACTCGTCAGAGGCTTAACAATTCTTTTTTATTGTACAATTGTATACAGCTTTTTTTCCTCGGGGAAAAATGGGGGACAAATTTAGGTTGTCTCTGATATTAAAATGGCGCTTGTTACTTATCTGTGATATTTAAACAGGCTTCATGCATAATTCATCATGAACAATGGTCAATGCAATAAAGTTTATATATTGCCCAATGATGATCGACTTATGATAGACCTATGATGATTTAATGATGTTGACTTATGATGACGTACGTGACTGACCTAAGACTTGTGATTGCCCTATGACTGAGTCATGATTGGCTTAACTGCCACTATAATGCTGAATTAAAAAGAAAAAAAGGTTGATGCAGCTGAACTTCATGTCACCTCTCCGACTCACACAACTTCCAAACAAAACCCTGCGTCATTCCGTTGTTCTCCTGCCGACACTTCTCTGACAAATCAACCTTAAAAATGTTCACAAGTCGGCGTTTGACTGGATGGTCTTGCAAGAATATCCGCCCTGGATCACCAATCAGAACCGTTGTACCAACATCAGCCAGATGCTTCAGCCAATCAGTGACTGTGTCTGTGAAGTCCTTGTCATAGAACATGTCACCAAGGAGCACGACATCCCATTGGTTGTTTGACTGGCCAACCAGATTCCTGGAAGTGGTTGCCACGGTGACATCATTCAGCTCAGCATTGAGTTTGATGGTCTGTATTGAAACTGCAAAATGAATAAATGAATAAATGAATGAATAATCATATTCATGAGTTTATTTGATAGTAATTATTAGCTCTCATATCCCCAAGGATTAAGCGCAACATCTCATTGGTTGCTGACAAGCCAATCAGTGGTTGGCATTCCGGTCAGCATTAGGTTGAGGGCCTGTATCGAAACTGGACAATGAATGGAGTGAATCAAGTAATAAATTGATTAATGAATAAATAATTCACAGCATACATTCATTCTTTTTTTAGATAGCTCTTGTGAGGGTAGACTGGTTCCCAGTCCCTTATCATCCATCCCAAATTCATATTATAAGGGAGCGGGAGCCAGGCTATCATGAGGTAACAAGATGGTCATGAAGAGTCCGTATACCTCTGTCAATGTCGTTGGCAAGAACTGATCTGGCCCCGCTCATAGATGCTGCGATGGCACTCGCCCCACACCCACTTCCGACATCTAGGACATCCTTACCAGAGACGACACTTGGGTAGTCAAGAATGTACCTGCTTGAATTAAGATAAACAAAAAGGTCTTCTTTTTTGCATAATTGTAAAATTATGTTGGTTTATGCCTTAAAATTACAAAACCCCGCCCCAAAATAAAATTACTTTCAATTCCTAAAAACAAAAACTTTCTAAATTAATTTCTATTAATATGTAAAAATTGTCCTATTTGTGTAATGTTTGCCTTTTTTCCCCAAAACCATTCGCTTATATTTGTTTTCTCATAAAGTCCAAAGGAATTGAAAATGAAAACCCAGTTCTCAAAATTGATGATTTAAAATTGTGTTGGAACCCCCCCCCCCCTAAAAAAAACCTTAGTCTAGAACTGCTCATAATCTGATATATAAATGCGTTGGGTACATCTTAGTAAGTTTGTAAACTTGTGCATTTCTTTGTTCCGACTGTACATGATGTAGAGCTAAATTTTCCTTGATCATTTCACCCCTCTTGAACTTTGAAGTGATGTCCCTAATATTTTCTCAAAGTCTTTCGCTCAAGCTTGAATTTTTCAGGCACCTTGTAAGTGCCTGACCTCCAGGCCAATAGAATGCCCAGAATGGATCGTCAATCCCATGATGCTGTAGGATATCAGAGCTCTGCTGGGCCGGGGCATCCCACAGTGGACAGGCGGGTGTCATCAGGCGCAGCGCAATCTCCGGGGTCAGGTGACTTCGGTCGACCTCTGTGTTGTCCACGATGAACCGTTTTATGACGTCTTCGTCATTACTTACCAGCCCATTTTGGGACTGGTTACCATGGTGACAGGTTCTCCTTCCACTACTGCTCATTCTCCTTGCGGACAGTGGAGGCAAGTGGATGTGGTTGTCATGACAACTGCTGGCACAGTTGAGAAGTTGTAAATTGGCTCTTTGGATTGCAGAACAGTTCAACTTCAAATTGTGGTGGTATCTGTAAAAACTGCTTCCTAACATTGAAGTAACTCTGAGACATTTCCTGACAGTGACAGACATATTTATTGTTTACCATGCCTACCCTAGCCCGCCCTCTCCGTTCAACCCGGACCAGGATCCAGGAAGTTGAGCTCAGCGGGCACTTCCGGGTTCTGAACTTTGAGACCGTACCATTATTCAAATAGGGAAATAAATTAATAACTGGAAAAAAAATGTGTTGTAAAGAAAATATTCACCTGCTGATAGTGAGAATAATGGCACAAAAATATGGTATATACATGCTGAGAGCGTAAAACAGTTTGATAGTGATGATAAATTCAAGTTCTATGGTTGAATGAAATAAACATGGCGTTGACAATCGAATACTAGCACCCCCAAATAATAAGTTGACTCCAAGTTGGAAACAGTTGCGAAGTTTCAAGGCGTACGTGCATACAGTGACACTTGTTGAATCTAAAATCATCTAAAAAGTTTCGTAAAATGATAAATATGCAAAACAGTTGAATTTTTAAACAAAACTACTGACGTTTGTTACTCGGAGGACATTTTCCTGAGTCGGTTTACGAATTTACGAGCAGTAATGGATAAGAATGAATATGTGAAACGGTGGCTGTGGCACGCTTTCAATGGATTGGATAGCGAAGGAACGGTCGATCCGCAACAACTCAAGGTAAGGGGGCCCTCCTGAGAAAGGTTCTTGTGGTAGGGGCGGTCATGGGGGGGGGGGGGGGGGGAGGCGATCGTGAAGTGTAGGGCCGCTGTTTTGTTTTTATCAAATTAGAGTCAAAAATATTTTTATTGCTCAAAAATCACCTTTACAATCAAAAGCAGACTTTTCTTAATTCTTAATTCAAACGCAAATACAAAACCCAATTAATTAACAAATGTGTGGTAGAATAATCCCATTTTGTAAGACCAAATAACTAGTTTTATTTCGTATTACTAGCTCTGTACCAATATGTTTTTGTCATTTAACTCCTATCGTTTGTACTTGTACTTGTAATTAATTGTAACTGTAATTGTAATTGTAATTGTAATTGTTCTTTATTACAGTGGGGGTCTCCACTCGACAAGCTTATGCTTTTTGGAGACCTCCATCCAGCCATACACAATAATTCAAATGTTAAGTAATATTATTATGTACTTGTATGTGTTGGGAAAAATTAAAGATTTGATTGATTGATAATGACACCCATTTTACAATTTTGAACAGATTCTTGGGGTAGAAATCACGATTTTCCTGCGCGGTTTGTGCCTTGCGATTCAGCGTGCCGTGCGTGCTCACGGTACCTCGCGCGGTGATCGCCATCTTTATTTTCCGGTCGCGTGTTGTCGCCGCGCTGTCATCGTCATTTTACCCCCAAATTTCCCTCAAAAAATCAAAACCCTGCCCTCTATCTATGACATACCTGTTTATTGAGAATGTCGCCAACTAGTTTGGTAGGTCCAATAATTTTAAAGTGGATTTTGTTCCCTTATAGGAACCGGGCCCTACACTTCACGATCGCAGTGGGGGGGGGGGGGTGTTAAAAAATACTGGGGAAAAGTGTTGCAACCTGACGCCACTTCCGCGATTGTGTACAAAGTCTTTGGAGAGTCAAGAACATTTTTTAAGTATTTCATAACAAAATTGGAAATGTTTCTCAGTCCCAGATTCATGTCTTATCAGTTTTGCATTTATTGCAATGATCTTCATTGAAAAAATGATATAGGCCTATGAAGAAAAAAAGTGATTCGTAGCTCTGGAGGTGCTTTTTTTTAAGGGAAATTTTAAAGTCTGAAATTGCATTAGGTCTGATTCCCATCTCGTGAATACAAAGTCTCAACAACATTGAAAGCATGGAACCAGATGAAGATTCGTCACGGTCAAAATGTCTAAGTCCCAAAAAAACACTTGTGCATGTTCAGTGCAATGCTGGTAAAAGAGCTACAAAATTCGTGACCGGAGCACGTTCAAACCCAGACTGGGACCATAAGTGCTCAAAACGATGCAAAAGAAGATCAGGCCAACTTTACTCACTCTTCAACCAGCAAATTTCTCCAAAACTGTTACTGGGCAAAAGAAAAGTTCCTCAGTGTTTCACCAATCGAGTATGAAGAGTGAATTCAATTTTTAAAGGAGACTTTTCTTCAGTATTCGGCAGTGGCTTGCACAAGAGAGGGAAGTCAAGTGATTTCAAAATGAGGCTAAGACTAGACTTCTACATGTCCATCCATGGTCCAACTATTTGACAAGACTGACTTTTTAATTCATTGTCATTAGTCCGGTGCCTGACTAAGGAGAACTGTGTAGAAATAGTGACCTTGTACCAGACGTCCTTTTGGAACGTTTAGCCGACAGTTGATTGATGCAGTACTGAAGAGTTGTTGGACTGGTTGTTTATGTGCCAGTCTATTTTCTTTTCTAGAAAAGTTGTGAGTTTCCTTGACCTTTAAATTGATTGTACTGAAAATACAGACTTAAAGGGACGCTGCAGCCTGGAAGCCAATATTTTATTTACACAATAGTACAGGGTACCCATTTTTCAGGCGACTTGAATCAAGGCTCCATCCTGTAACCTTTTTACCTACGCGCGCGCGCGTATACTCGCTTCACATGTGCAAAAGTATATAATTTATGAATTGCAAGGGCTGATCGAGCACCGCCGTTGCTTAGTGGTTATGCAGGCTGGCTAGTAATTTGAGGTCCCGAGTTCGATTCCCTGCTCTCCACACTTCGGGTTTTGCTCTTTTATTCAAAAAGTCAAAGTTTTATCTTAGAAATGTTACTTTTCAGTAGGATGCTACTTGTATAGCAGCAATATTCTTTTTCTTGTCTGATCCGAGGCTCTGGAGGATTTTTTTTTTTAAGGGAAATAAAGTCCAAAATCCGTACCAAGTTGAAAAATAGTAGCCTCCACTCCAGCCTGTTTATTTTAAAAAATGTCCCAAAGGAAAGCGCACAAAGTACCCCAGATAGTTGTGTAATAAAAAATATCGCAGCCTGGAATGAGCCCAAGTGGGCTACAAAACGTGTTTTGAATGAAATGATGTTAATTGAAAAGAACATTTAAAACTAGGATATAAACAGTCACACCACTAGATAATATCCTTTAAAAACTGGGCGTTTTCGTGTTTGAATATTTTTGTAGTAAAAGTTTTTACACATTTTGTACACATTGGTGTACAGCACATGGGCAACTGAACATGTGATTCTTTTCCTGTCGAAGTCAAGTTGCTAAATTCACAGTGAATTTATTGATAAATATCTTTGTCACTATCCTATACTGTTTCCTGTTCTGTTTCCTGTCAACGTTCTAATCGCCACGGTCCTCGCAAATTACACATGTTTTTCCCACAACCAGGAACTATAGGATGTCATTTGTTGGTGGGACAAAAGATGATACGTGACCTCCTCTTTGAAACCAGCAGATTTGAAAAAAATTGGTGGGGAGACACAGTGACCGATTTATTTTGATTCGCATTGAAAATGCGTGTCAATTTAAACAAAATTTGCAGTGTGAAAGTACATGGATTTAAGGGAATAAATATCCCTCGCCTTCTGTTTGGGCCATTATCTGGAAACAGGCCCCTAGCGGGGTTTTTATGGTACTTGTTTAATACTGGCCAAACATATTTTATTCCCATTTATGTAATAATAATAATAATAATAATACCAGATTCTTACAAAGCGCACATATATCTACCAACACTTACGTAATCAAGGCGCTGGAAATTTTATTAGAGACAGGTGAATAAATTTTATGAGAAATATGAGACGCATTGTGTAGCACCTTACAAGGGTAACAAGGTGCTGCGGCGCATTAAGCAGCCACTGCCAGAAACACTGGGGCAAACCCCTTCTCTTAGCAATAAATGTTACTGGGTTCTTCAGCTTGCATTACACAACACAGGGGACCTACGGCTTAACGTCCCATCCGAAGGACGAAGCAATAATGGTCAAGTGCCTTGCTCAAGCGCAAGCACCATGTTCCCACGCTCAGGATTCGAACCCATGTACCACGGCACACGAGTTGAACACCGTAACCATTAGACCACAGCACCCCACATCTTTTCTATTATCATGGATGTACTTATTGTAAATACCTTTTGTCAAAGAGTCAAAACAAGTCAAAAATTCACAATTTTCCAACAATTTTTTCCAGCAATTTTACCTCATGTTTTGTGAAACACCCCTCTGGCCATGTCTCTGGTACTGGCATGTGCCTCGCGTGTATATTCTCCTTATAAGGCAATTGGCATGACTCGGCAGCATACTGCCAATTGCGTTTAAAATCAGCCGGTGTTTTATCAGCAGTTTAAAACCATCCACGAGACGAGCTCTCGACCAATTAGGAATGGGTAAACTGTCTTAGGTATTTATGAATACAGTAATTTGTTTTTGCTCATTAAAAATGTTAAGGATCCATGATAGTCTGCTATACAATTAACGAAAACAAAGTTGACGTGAAGAACATCCCTATTTTTATCAACAACAGCCCATTTGTACATGGCGTGTTTATATTTAATAAGGGCCCAACTTACAATCAAGTAGGATATATTTCATTATAATTTGGAAGTTACATTTTTGAATGTTTGGAAATGTTGTACATACATGTACATCACCTTTAACAAACATTCATGAATGGGATGTCTGATGCGATTGTACATTAAAAATTAACTTACATTATTACAAAATTTGACTGAGTGTGTATCTATTTGTATGTATGTTCTTTATATTATTAGCTGTTTGTCAATATTCTACAAGCGCACACGCAAATCCCTATCCGCGGCCATTTTACAAGTATTGGTTGGCACATATCAAACTTGATCGGCACTTTTAAAATATTCGAATATTTGATCAAGTCCAAGTAAGGATAATCGAAACCTCAATTACTCAAAAATGCACAGCACTATTTCATAGTAAGCAAACAATGTTGTATAGTGTACAACTTTAATGTCACCCTCTTTAATATGAGCATGTACATTTTGTAGACGGTACACACTTTTATATTTATGTACTCTGGAAATTGTGAAATAATTTTAAAATACTTCCTCTTCCTTAAGTCTGTTTAAAGTACTTCCCAGTTTTGGTCCACTGCATGCACAGTTTTGATGTAGGCCTACATTGTATGGGCATATTAGGCAATGACGTGGCGGATAACAATTGTGCAAACGCACGGTGCACAAAAGAAAGTTTGTTGGGGTAGGCTACAGGGAAAGTTCTGAACAATTGTAAATTCTTCGGATTTTTTCAACTGCGACCGTGTATGGACGTGTATTGTGAACAGCACAGATGCCCTAGCCAACACTGCATTATGGGAAAATGTCGCACTTTGGACCCTTGATTTACAGAATGGCCCATAGAAAATGCAATTTGCTTCCCTTTAAAAACATGTCTTGTTGCTAGAAATAAAACGTGTTATGTGTGCAAGTTCCTTTTTTGCTTCCGTGACAAAATTTGTAAGGTCAAATAAGTTTGTGCCCAAAATAGCAATTCATCGATCACTGCATTGTATAGTTTGGTTAGTCTAAACTCCAAAACTGGTGTTTTTTATTTCCCTAAAATGGCCAGTCCCTGACAAGCATGATAAGCTACCATACTGGATGAGGTCACTATTAACAAGATGAATCAAATCCAGTCTTTTGGGAACTTTGGCAGCGCTACCCAGAAAACATGGTCTGTAGGATTTGAAGACATGGTCTATAGGATTTGAAGACGTGGTCTATAGGATTTGAAGACGTGGTCTATAGGATTTGAAGACGTGGTCTGTAGGATTTGAAGACATGGTCTGTAGGATTTGAAGACATGGTCTGTAGGATTTGAAGACGTGGTCTATAGGATTTGAAGACGTGGTCTATAGGATTTGAAGACATGGTCTATAGGATTTGAAGACATGGTCTGTAGGATTTGAAGACATGGTCTATAGGATTTGAAAACGTGGTCTATAGGATTTGAAGACATGGTCTGTAGGATTTGAAGACATGGTCTGTAGGATTTGAAGACATGGTCTATAGGATTTGAAGACATGGTCTATAGGATTTGAAGACATGGTCTGTAGGATTTGAAGACATGGTCTATAGGATTTGAAGACATGGTCTATAGGATTTGAAGACATGGTCTATAGGATTTGAAGACATGGTCTGTAGGATTTGAAGACATGGTCTATAGGATTTGAAGACATGGTCTATAGGATTTGAAGGTTTGTATGGTGTGTTTAGTACCAGTACACGTGGACGTTTGCAGTCTTTTGGGAACTTTGGCAGTGCTACCCAGAAAACTATTGTGCATACATGTATACATGTACCTCACATGCACTGTATTCAAGAGGTGTGCTTGTCATTTTCGGGTTAGCACTGCCCAGCATTTTGTGTTTCTCTCCCAAATTTTGAGAAATGAATGCTGTTTTTCTCCTGATATCCCCCCTGTGTCTTTTAATTTGTGTTTTGGTCCTCAAACTGAGATTCAATTGGATTTCACATATTTTTGAGTTCAAATCAATAAAATTCAGTTCAGTTCAGTTCAGTTTTTTATGATAAACATTAATTTAACCCTCCTTTTGTTTTATCAGTCACAGACAGTCAAAAATTCCATCCTGTTCCCCTGCCATGCCTTTTAATACACAGACTTGTCACCAACAGTCAGATCATTTTTTTTTGTAGGCACTGTGACAGTCATATTCCATCAACAGACAAAAGTGGCAACTGGTAGGCACAGCTGTCTTATCAATCATCTACAGTCGCGGCATAGCTGTGCAAGTTAAATAAACAGTCACAGCCAGTCAATCCTGCTTTATGTAGGCTGGGAGCACTCAACCGTTAAAAACAGTCACTTGACTGATTTTGACTAAAAGTAAAAGGACAACTTTGCACAGAATGTATGTTTGCATAGGAGGGTTAATATGTGTTTGGCCCTCAAGTTAAAATTCAATCGGATATTACATGTATTTACTATTGAATTCAATAAATTCAGTTCAGTTCAGTTTTTTTATTATCAACCATAAAAAAGACATTTGGCACTTGCTGGTGAGTAAAACAAATCTTAAAATATTCACGCACATGAGTTTAGGGCAATTAAAAAAGCTACATACCGATACACATGTACAACACAATAATTTGCATTAGGACTCATTAGGCTTTAGATATTCAAAGTAATTAAAGTTGAAATAGGATAACAAAATATATTGTTAGATCAACTAAAAATAGGTCATAATATCTGTATGTAAGTGAAAGTGAAACGTAATTAAATGAACAGGAAAGTATCGATTACAATATTTAGAATCTGTGTGAATATTTTCCCCACCACTTCCCCAAAAGGAGACAGACTATAAGGGAATTTTTTTTTACAAATTTAAAATTATACATATTGTTTAATTGGTGTAAACAAATTGTGAATTGAAGAGAAGATAAAACTACTAGTACATACAGGCAAGAAAGCCCCCCCCCTCCCCATTTACGGGCCGTTTCTAAGGGCCAACTTCACAGTACTACTAGAATTTGCTTCTATTTTTAGTTATTTTGTGGCCAGCAGTATAACAATGCATGTATGTCATGGGCGTTGCTAGAGTTGGGTGTGGGGGAGGGGGTGTTGTATTTGTTAGCAAAGAAGTCATCCTGATATCCAAATTGTGTTGACAAATATGCTACAATAAATACATGTACATGTAGCTCCATATTGTCCAATAGTGTCTAATTCAGCCGCTTTGAACATTGAGGAAGTCAGATGTCGTGAAACACCCCCCCCCCCCTCCCCACACACACACTATTTTTTATATTGTAGTGGCAAGGTGATGTTACCTTTTAAATTCTTTGAAATTGAAACAAGCTTGTGTTTTTTGGTGTTGTAGTGTTTGGCCCAAATGAAACAGTAACCGTACAAATCAGAATTTTTGTTGCAAATGAGAAGTTTACAGTAGTTTTACTATTTCGCTTGATCTTTCGCTTTTGACATCTTCAGGTGCTGACGGCCCATGTCGGTGCCTCGCTCGGCTCTGAAAACAAGGGCAACATCGCCCACAAAGTCACAGAGAGGTACCGCTGCGAGAGCACCCTGGCCGTCTGTTTCAGCAACTACCTGGAGTTCCTGGACAACGAGGGCTTCCTGAACAACGACAAAGTCGACCTCAAGAAACTTGAAGAGACACTGTGGGCGCTCTGCCTGACGGACTACCAGCATCGGGATCACAAGATGGTGGCCGATCCGGAGCTACGCAAGCTCTGGCAGATTTTTAACTTCCTCGCCGAGCCGGATAGCCTGCCCGTCGCCATCGATCGGGAGGAAATGGTTCTCTTGACGGAGAAGCTGGTCCTGGCGATGGGCATGAAGTGGGACCTGTCCCGTTTCGATCACGTGACCAAGAACTTGAAAATGTTCACCTTCACCAAGATGATGGTCTGTTTCGAGTCGGCGTTCGCCCGAGACATGGATCAGATGTGCATCGCGGAGGCTGTCATGGAAGTTTATGATGAGATCATCGAAGAAGTCGAAAAGAAGGTAGGTCAGATCCTCGACTTGGATTAAACACCCCCACCACATCCCACCCTTTGCATGAAATTTTTGTTAGGGGTGGTCCTTAGTAAAAGTACAAATTGATTAGATTTTGGAAGTGATCCGGATCTGGGTTTGGATCCAGGAATTTCTTTTTAAGGATTCTTCACCATTTATGCGAGTATTTCTTTTGGGTGTACTGACAATATGGCGGGGAATTGTTTAGCCTTGGCGGAGGTGTGCACTCTCTGAGTGCTAGTTCCTGATGTTTTGAACTACAAGGACATTCCATTGACCCCCACTGTTTTGCCATACAATTCAACCAGCATTGATAACTACATGTACTGATATGATCTTTATGTACCAATAGTATCCACTTGTCTGGGTCAAGTTTCATTTGGAAATTTCACACCACAATGAAACTGAGACTTCCTTCTAGCTTTGAATATAACCACAACAGCCATTGACAATCTACACTAGATTTGTTTTGACTGTCAAGGTATATTTCTTCCTTTATTATCGACTGTAATCATTTTGTATTTTTAAACTGCTATAACTCTGCTGATCATTGTGTTTGATGTTATTTAGGCCATAAAAATGAAAAATGCTTCCGATTACATGACATTTGAAAATAGGGTACATGTAGGTACTTTAGGTAGGTAAAAAAAAATTTTGGGCCACTTTTTTTGTGTACAATCATATGGAGGCACCTGCGTGTAATCAAGGTTAAAAGGTAAAAATTGCTGGTTTGGGATGTTTTTTTCTCTGATGGCATCTAATGAAAGGCATTCACATACCAAGAAGGTGAAGAAAGTGGCCCAAACAGATTTTGACAGTCTCTACCAGCTTTGTCCTAACTTTTCAACAAAAGCTCCAAATCACACAGAACAAACACACTGTCAAGAATAAAGAAACACTCTATCATCTCATGGTATTTTTTCTCAGAGAAAAATGTTGTTTCACTGCTATAACAGCTTGAGATAATTTAATTTTGACATTTCTTTTTGGGTTTCTCCAAAAAGGGCTTTCTGCATAAGAAGGGACACGTGATGAAGAATTGGAAGGAGCGTTGGTTTGTCCTCAAGCCGCGCCATCTGACCTACTACACGAGCCGCAAGGAGAAGGACAAGAAAGGCGACATCCATATTAAGGCATCTTGGAAGGCCGAGGTAAGCCAGCGTCCAAACTACATGGCTATGGCTAGCAGTGACGCATATTTCTATGGGAATGGAATACAGCCACTTCAACAGTAGCGTATCCGGCTTTGGATGTCGGGGGGGGGGGGGGGCAACCGCATATCAGTGCCGGAATGTAGAAATGTTTGTTTTTTTTCGGACACTTGGTGTCCGTAAAATCAAGGGGGGGGGGGGGGGGCTGGTACCCATCTTCCAAATGGGGGCGCTCTTCAAAAATGATCATTATTATGCATACTGCAAATTATATACCCATTTTCACGGCGCATTGAAATGGTTTTTAAACGGGGTTTCTTTTGTGCCTGATGTCAGAACTCTCTAACCATTTTATTGAAATTATTGCTGAAAAAAAATTTGTCGGGAAAAATCCGCCGGGATGCCACTGTACTTCCATCTATTTTGAACTCTTTTTTTTTTTTTTTAGATACCTTGATGATTCGAATTTGAATTTTTTATTTTAGATCATCGACGATCAGAAAAACTACGATAACTGCTTTGCGATTTGGACAGATGACAAAAGCGACAAGGACAAGTCAAGATACGAACTGAGTGCAGCGGATCCGCGCACCCGGCAGGCTTGGATGATAGGTACAAAAATACCCTTTTTTGGGACACTGGGATTTGTCCTGAATTAGGTCGTCCAAACAATGCAATGTGCCCCCCCCCCCAGTCCGTGCCCAACTAGCAGATGTAAATTTGTAAAATGCAGTGATCCTCTGGTGGGAAGACCCAATTCTTCATCGGATTACTGAGGTCAAAGGTCGTGTAGGGGTCATTAGCGGTCATTGTTCAAATATGCTCCAAATGTCTATTTGTCGACAGAATTTAATGGATTTTTAATGTTACTGGGATGGAGTGATCCTTGGGTGGGGTTCATCACAACTCCTCCGAAATTGGAGGTCAAAGGTCATCTAGGGGTCATTTGAGGTCATTTGAGGTCGTCGTTTAAAACTGCACAAAATATTACCCTTTTTTTTTCAGAACACAAAACGTATAGGAATCGACCGTGAAAAAGGCGACACATGCGGATCACCTTGTTACAGTCTTTAATTTTTAAATTTTATAAGTGAAGAGACGTAGTAAACAGAATTTCTCTAGTGATTATACCCAGAAATTGGCACCCTGATTCATTTGAAGAATATTGCCTGTTTGCGACATTTAGCTGATTTCATTGTGACAGGTAAAAAAATTGGATGCGTTGAGTGTAAGGCACCAACTGAGTTTCAGAGTTAATGCCGGGCTTTGCTTATGTTGTGTTTGACAGCATTGAGAGGCATCATCACACGGGAACAGACCAAAGGGACAGGCCAGTACGGCAAACTGCTGGAGAGGCGGGCAAGGAGGAAGAAAGAGCGCGAAGAGGAGGAAGAGCAGAAAAGACTGATGGAAGAGGAGAAGAGAAAGAGGGAGGCGGAGCTCCGAGAAGACAGAAGGGTGGGTGTCATTTAACACGGGAACGGATGCGCATACGAGTATATAATAAAAATATGATCACATTTTAACCACTTCGCGCCAGGATTATTTTTGCCGAAAATTTGGATTTTCGCAAAAGGCAAAATTTTCCAGCCTACTTCTGATATAGCCAAATGCCACAAATACTGATTCACAAGAGTCAATTCAACAGTATTTGTAAGATGTTTCTTGCCAAAACCTCATAGCTTGCCAGGGTTGACACAGCTTGTAAAATTATTTTGGTGAAGGGCAAAAAAACAAATATTGAACTTCCATCGCCGCAACGCCAAAAAAAATCATCATACAAAAAGGAGAAAAAATTGGGAATGACTTTTCTTTTTCTGATTATCTCAACATCAAGAGGCAAGAAGAAGCCAAAGATAAAGCCGAAAGGGAGCTGGCCAAGACCAAGGCCAGGGAGGAAGAAGAGCGAAAGCGACGACAGGAAGAAGAGGAGGCGCGACAGAAAGCCGAGGCGGAGCGGGAGAAGGCCAACAAAGTAAGTTGTAAATGGAGAGGTAACTGGGTCTGTGCAGGAACATAGAGGGCGCTAGATGTATGAGGTCTCTTGAGGGGCTATTTTGCCAAATGTTGAGGGCGCTGTTTGACATACCATCAAGGCATCGTGAGGCTTTTGAAAAAAACTGATGGGGTAAAGCAGATGAAAAGAAAGAAAAGGAAAAACAAAAAAGTGAAAAAAGTTAGTGGCTCTGTGCATGAACTACTGAGGGCGCTGTTGGCTTGTCCATCTTCGGGTCGAAAGTTGCTATGAACATAGACAGGGATGTGTTACACTTGAAAATTAAAGTGACGTCATGATCACATGACACAATTTGTGTCACTCTCTAAAAGAGGGATGTAATCATGCAAAAAAGTCAAAAAGTTAGTGGCTCTGTGCATGAACTACTGAGGGCGCTGTTGGCTTGTCCATCTTCGGGTTGAAACTTGGTATGTACATAGACAGGGATGGGTTACACTTGAAAATTAAAGTGACGTCATGATCACATGACACAATTTGTGTCACTCTCTAAAAGAGGGATGTAATCATGCAAAAAAGTAAAAAAAGTTAGTGGCTCTGTGCATGAACTACTGAGGGCGCTGTTGGCTTATTCACCTTCGGATTGAAAGTTGGTATGAACATAGACAGGGATGTGTTACACTTGAAAATTAAAGTGACGTCATGATCACATAACAGAATTTGTGTCACTCTCTATTAAAAGAGGGATGTAATCATACATCACTATTGATTTGTATTATAATTTTCTTCTTCTTTTTTCCCTTTGTTGCGCTTAGGCCCTGTTGCAGTCGGAGGAAAGGCTTAAGGCCGAGGAGGAACTGAGACGCCAGAAGGAAGAGGAGGAGAGACTGAGGAGGGAGCAAGACGAGGCGGAGAGGGAACGCATCGCCAGGGAACGAGACGAAATCCGTAAGGTGAGGTTACGTATTAGGGTTTCCACAATAATGGTGTAGAATTGACTGGAACTGTGGGATTTGAGAAAGGGACACTGGAGGTTACAGCAAAGGCCAAGTTCGGGTAAGGACCATTAGTCGACTAGTGGTTGATTTGTGATGTACCTTACGCCTGCGCACTGATAGCAACGTGCGAACGTCTCTAGTCAAACGCTGGTCAAAATGTCATCCCAAACTTCTGGCTCCTGGCTCCCTGCTGTTATGAATGCGCGCGGCTATTGGTTACCAGCGATGCAACCAACCCCAGTAGGCTGGTTCCAAATAGTCGACCAGCGTAGTCAACAACCGTCGACTAGACAGAGTTCAGGCTAACTTTAGTCGAACTGTGGTTAACCAATGGTCAACTATAGTTCTTGCGCGAACTTGCTCAAAGCAAGATATTTTGTTTTGATTTTTTTCCTGTACATTTCGGAGACCTTACAGGGAATGTACAACATTTGTTTTGGTGCAATTTTCAGAAATAAATGAATTTGGAGGATTAGTATGTATAGAAAATATTGTTAAGCTGACTTGCTTCACGTTACTTATTCGGAGATGCTAAAATCCAAGAAAACCAACTATGTTCTTGTAGTCCGGTTCCCTGGCCCCACTTAAGATGAAACAGAACAATTTATAGACTTCGGGGGATTGGGAGGTCAGAGAATCAGTCCAGCAGGCTTGTACCCATTCCCAGGTGTGTAATCAATTGCAAAGGAAATGCTGAATAACTAAATATGAACAATTAGGAGCAGTTTTTGAAAAAAAAGCAGTTTTCAGCACACCAGGATCCGTGATTTTACAGGATGGTTTGAACAGTCATTCCCCAACAATCCAGGAGGATATTTTGTGATAATTTGATCTTTTCATTTTTTGATGTTTGCAAATGTTGTATCTTCCCTTTAATGATCATGTGTAAAAAAAGTATTTACGAAAATTGCATCTCATTTAAATATTCATAACCATTTAGGATTGTTAACAGCCAAAATAAACACTCTTTTCGTGGTCCTTAAGACACTTATATGTAGCATATAACACGGACTGAAATTATTGGAAAACGGCTGGATTATTTTGACCAGCCGTTTTCCCATTATTTTGTTCAGTACATAGAACAACTTAATATGAATATACCCAAGAAATTTCATGACTATACGTTAAAAGGTTCTGGAATTATGGCTATTTAATTATTCATATGTGCCAATGGTAAGTCTGCTTCAAATGTGTACATACATATATGGGAAAATAAGCTTTCAGGCCGCGTAACACCAACAATTGTATGTATTTGGTATCAAAAGATGCACAAGACTCAAGGCTAAAAAGTCCAGAAAGCTGGGTCGGGAAAACATTTTTTGCAAGGGTATCGTGGACAAATTTGAGGGGGGGGGGGGTGGATTCCCCGGCCCGTTTAGGGTTAATTCTAGTAAGCAAGGTAAAAAAACTTCAGGGTGCAAGGTGGAAGAAAATTGGAACGTACTCACAAGACTATGCAGACCACTGAACCCTTTGGTGTGAAGAGTAAAAGTACGTAGTGTCTTGCACATGAACAAGGCCAACCTAAACTAGGCTTCCACCTTCAGCCATGATACACATGTAGAAATCAAGGAACCAAAATGCACACCACCATTCACCACCATGCCCTAGTCACAAGTCCACGCCCTACTGGGCTTTCAGAGGGGTTTTATAGTGCTGGGTCAAAATATGCATAAGGAATTTCAAGATTGAGAATACTAATGCAGTGTGGCTTTCATACTTAGAGGTATTTGCATAAATTCTATCCCTAACACTGTGGGAATTAACAATGAAGGCTACAATGAGAGCTCCATCTGTGGTTTGACTGCAGCCCAAATACTATCTATTGTGGTTTGAAGTAGGTTAAGTTGGAAAAGTAACAGTAAGCTCTGAAATAGATTGCAGAGTGACTATGCATTCAGAGAAATAAGTGACTTAAGAACATGTGCAGTACATGACTACTAATTACTGTGACCAACTTAGAAAGCACTCTCTAGATAGTTTAAAGGTGCAGTTGGAAAAGCAATCACATCAGATTGTTTTACAATTTTGTAAAATTTGCCTGGGAAGTCTTCAAGTTTCATTGAGCACAATCCTCAACAATAGGGTGGGAATGTACAAGGATAAAATAGGACAAACAACTTGATATTATTATCCTGCTTTTGTGCCCCTTTTATTGTGGAAAGACCCTGATAACAATGTGTGGGAAAGCAATGCAGAATAACTGGTCCTGAGATGGACTATACCTCTTGACTTGTCATTGACTAGTGATTTGACTTATGATTGACTAGTGATTTGACTAGTGATTTGACTTGTGATTGACCAGTGATATGACTTTTAACTGACTTGTGATTGACTAGTGATTTGACTTATGATTGACTCGTGATTGGAGTGGTGATTGACCAGTGATTTGACTTGTGATTGACTAGTGATTTGACTTGTGATTGACCAGTGATTTGACTAGCGATTGACTTGTGACCGACTTGTGATTGACTAGTGATTTGACTAGTGATTTGACTTGTGATTGACTAGTGATTTCACTTGTGATTGACCATTGATATGACTTTTGACTGACTTGTGATTGACTAGTGATTTGATTTTTGACTGACTTGTACTATTCGGTTGGGATAACCCGCAAAAGCTGTTCAACTATTTTCCTTTGGGGTCCCTTGGTAGATTATGAGGAATGAAATAAGAGCTAGAAAGTTGGCAGGAAAAAGCTGGAGTAAAAATTGCAGGGCAAACCCACGGAATTGGGTAGGGACCCCCCAAAAAAGGAGCTAAACCACAGGTTTTCCGGGTCACTGTAGTAGAAGGCAAGGAAAGTACCTCTAGGCAAACCTGATTCCCCCTTGACTTGTGACCGACTTGTAATGAACTTGAGATTTGACTTGTGAGTGACTTCTGTTGGACTTCTGTTGGACTTGTGATAGACTTCTGATGGCCTTGTCCAGTGTCTTTCCAGGGTGTGGTCATAAACCTTCTATTGTTCACATGGACATGCCTTTAAATCTCATCTTGCTTGGTATCTGCAGGCTCTGAAGGAAGCAAGTGAGCGGGCGGATATGGAAGCTGGTCTTAAGGAGGCGGAGCAGAGACGTCTGGCTGAGTTGGAGGAAACTCTGAAACGTCTTCAGATGTCGCTGGATGAGGAGAAACGGTTGAGGCTGGAGCAAGAGCAAGCCAGGGAGCTCAAGCAAAGGTCAGTAATCAGAGCTGTGACTGAGGCCATCACATGGTCGTCATAAGTCATTCACAAGCCGGTCGTAATTTATCCCAAATCATCACATGTCTATCACAAGGTAGTCGGAAGCCAATCACAAGTCATAACATGTCTATCGCAGTTCAGTCACAGATTATCCCCATTCATCATGAGACTATCAGAAGACAATCACATGTCATCACAAGTCAAACACAATGGAGTACAAGTCCATCACAAGTTATCACAACTCAAAGTCAAAGTACAAGTCAGTCACAAGTCAGTCACAAATCGATCACAAGTCCAACACAAGTCAAACAAAAGTCAGTCACAAGTCAATCGCAACTCAGTCACAAGTATATCACAAGTCAAGTCACAATTTAAATTATAAGTCAGTCACAAGTCATCACAAGTCCAACACAAGTCCATCAAAAGTCCGACCCAAGTCAATCGCAAGCCGTCAGAAGTCAATCATAAGTCATCATAACGTTAATCACAAGTCAATTACAAGTTGATCACAAACCATCACAGGCCATCACAAATCATCCCAACTTTAATAAACCACAAGTCAATCAAAAGCTATCATAAATCAACCACCAGTCGTTACAAATCAATCACAAGTTGATCACAAGTCAATCACAAGCGCCTCCAACTGCGGCTTCCATCTTCTTCATTTTTTTGTTTCAGACTCCTTGACGAGGAGATGCAGAAGCGAGAGAAACTGGAGCAACTCAAGGAGGAGCAGGCCCGTCTCCTGGCCCAAGAGCAACAGCGACGGGAGGACCTAGAAATCAAGAGCGAGGAATTGAGTCAAGAATTTGTGATGCAAGAAGCGAAATTGGAGGAAGAAAGGAGCAAGCTCGCGGAGCTGGAAACCCAGCGTCACGCGGCCGACGAAAAATTGCAGGTAGTACTTTTTTTTGCAAATGGTTAGGTGATTTGTCAGCTCAAATTGTCAGCCGCTAAAATTGGCAAGTTGATATATCATCGGGATATCATAACGTTCATTGTACTAATGACATTTAAACTTCATTTTTACCTCAACATTTGACGATAAAATACTGTTTTCAAAAAGGAACAGTGTGTCAAAATTCAGGGACTAAGGAAAAAGTGACTTTTTTTTCAAATACTGCCCCCAATTTACACAATTTAGTTAGTCCACATTTGATTTGCAATCAGTTACACATCCGTGAACAGGTGCAAGCCAGCTGGTCTGGTTTCCTGACCAGACAAATCCCTGACGTCTGTAAATTGCTCCAGTTTGTGTGAAGGAGGGTCAGGGAACCAGACTACAAGAACAGCAATTTTTTTCTTGGTGTTTCCTGCAGGTTTAAAAACAAAACTTTAAGCAGGTCGGCGTAACAGTATTTGCTATAAAATACTAATCCATCCATTTCTGAAAATTGCATCAAAAGCAAATGTTGTATAGTACCTTTAACATACAATTTTATTGAGAAGTGTTTGATTGTGACCAATCAGAAGACTGAAGAGATATCATAAATGTTTAAAAATGTTGCCTGTGGTTTTTCTGAGCAAGTTCCTTTTTTGCGTTCGCTTTTCCCAGGCTGCCATGGATAAGATTGAAGAGGCAGAAAAGAAACGGAAGATCATTCAGAAGAAGAGAGACGAGCTAAGCAAGAAGAACACATCGTTGGGTCTGGCCCAAACCATCAAGCCCAAAGCCCGCCCTCTAGTGACACACAGGGGACTACCGTCATCCGCCTTCTCAAAGTTTGGGCCCGAAGCCAGTCCTCAACAGACTGACCAAGACAAACCAAAGGATGACAAGCAGGTAGGCTGATGAAAGGCCAAATAAAAAAAAAACAAGTTTAGGGTCCCCGCCTGCTTCTTTTTTGGAGGTCGCCTCCTTTTTTCTTTTTTTTTGTAAAACAACCCGAAAAAATAATGAATTTTAAACAGTGGCATAATTTTGGCCTCTTTGTCTGTTGCATCTAGCCCATGTAAAACTGGTATGTCATTCCTGAGTCCAAGTGGCGGCCATTTTGAAAAACAGCCCGGCCGGTCGTTTTGGAAAATGGGTCGGGCGGCCATTTTGGAAAAAAAAAGGGGCTCCTCCTTCCTTTTTTTCAAAAAGGCAGGACGCTAAACATGTTTATTTTTTATTAATGGCCAAATAGAAATTGAGTTTTGACGCCATCTGAAATTCAAATCACAAGTCAATTACAATACGATCCCAAGTAGAACATAAGCTGCGGAGTGTCGTGGCCTCATAGTCTGGAGCGTTAAACTCTTGGTCTCTCGGTAATTCTGCAGGTTGTGGGTTCGAGTCCAGCCTGGGGTTATGGTGCATGTGCCCTTGGGCAAGGCACTTCGTTTGTCACTTCTCCTGTGAGATGGTTACTGTGATTAATTTTAGCTGCTTTAATTTGTGCCAAAATGGCAGCATTGAGCTGTACTCTCACCAGGGAGCTGATATTGTATTTGGAATGTTTCATTGGCCCAATGAGCAGGGTAATAATGATGTAGCGCCCTGAGCACCAATATTGGTGAATACGTGTTCTTTCTAAAAATGCTCATTATTAAGTCAATCACAAATTGATCACAAGTCAATCACAAGTTGATCACAAGTCATTATAAATCGATCAAAATTCAATCAAAGAACGTGCCTTACATTTACAACGTTCGGAGGCATGGCTACTAATGTCCAAAATAAATTTTGAGCAGGAAATTTGTTTTAGAATGCCTATAACTTTGAACTTACTGTTGCACAAATGTGATGCGATCAAGCTAAATGAGTCGTTAGTCGGGAACTTTCATTTGGAGATTCAGGCCAAAATAGGGCAACTTCATCACATTACCCCATCACATCTCTTGGTGTTCCGACTTCCATAATTTTTGAACTAAAGATGGTATCAGCATGCGGTTTTCACAGCAGTAATGCTGAGATTGTGCTCTTTTCAAATCTGTAAACAAATAAAAATTGACCAGGGTCGACAGATGACTCATTTAGCTTGATCGCATCACAAATGTTGATGCATCATGTACCAAACTTTAAATTTGTGTTTATCATCTTCTTAATTTAGACTGGAGAGAACGCCATGAACAGCCAAGCAGCGGCCAACGGTCATTTATAAAAACGCAGCCTTTGCCAGACAGACTTCGAAAAAGAAGTCGGCTAGGAAATCTGTCACAAACCATTCACTATCTGCTGTGAATGAAAAATGAAAAATGTTCAAATTTTGAAGTTCACATGCAGAGTTTACTAAGCTGATTGATTTTCTTGTTCATTGATTTGTATCCGATATTAATTGAGTATGGCTCTTTTTCCTTTCTTTTGCTTATTTTTGAAATACTGCTAATTTACTTGAGGTTAATCTGATGAGAATAGATAAATTATTAAGGTTGTCCGGGATATACTGAATATTCAAATATTCGATCATCAACCGAATATTCGAATAGCCTTTTACCGATTGGAATATAAAAAAAAAGTATAGTTTGAAAGTATAGTTTCAAAATGTATAGTTTCAAAATGCTCCTAATTTAACCAGAATTAATTTCTTTAGCTAAAATTCAGACTTAATATCGCTTACATAACATACTTCAATTTGCGACGGATCAACCCACCTTGGAAATTCCTAGTTTTTGAGTAAAATCCATATATCTATTTCGTGATAACCTTGTGGAGAGGTATTCATCTATAATAATTGCCCTGTGAAGACGTATACAATCTTTTGTTCCCTATTATACCCATGTCTCCAGAGGGTACCGTGTATCAGATCAAACACACGTATGTACATGCCTGTGATGTTATTTTAATCGTAACTTTGGGCGCTTTATTGTCAAACAGTAACTTTTATTGTCGACGGCAGTTTATTGTTTCCATCCTTTTAGCAGGTTAAATCCCTTGACCCTTATAAAATGCTGCAAAACCTCCAGCAGCCCATAACATCGATTGCTGCATGCTAATTATAAACCGCACGCTTTACGTGTAACTTTTGACGGGCGCGGCATGCATTTGCAGCTGGCGTGTGTAAACTGTTAGATCGCAAGTTTCGAATATTCAAATATTCGTTAAAACTCAGTTTTGATTAATCGAATACTAAATTATTCGAAGACGGACAGCCCTAAAAGTGATTCTGCAAGTGGCATTTTCAATATTATTGATGTGCCATAACAGTCAGGGCAATATTTTATTCAGAGGGATATATTTTTTTTAAAGCTTGCTTTGTTTTAGAGTAAAAAGAATAGGCCTAAGGTTTTATTTAATGAATATGATTGAATATTATTGCTACTTTGGCACTGAAATTTCTTCGAGAAGTAGTGCAAAATCTTTTTGAAGATGGTTTGTGATTAGGGCATTGATAATGTGATAGAAATATTCATACTTGTCATTTCTAGTTTCAGGTTAGTAGTTTGTTAATCTTTTTATCAATCAGTGCCATTATATGTTGTGTCCTCGGGCAAGCCACTTCACCGTACTTGCCTCTCTCCACCCAACTTGCCTCTCCCCACCCAGGAGTATGCATGGGTACCGGTATTAGCTGGGGAGTAGCCTGTTATGGACTAGCACACAATCCAGGAGGATCGGGAATAGAAATATTCTCAGTCATTTCATGCTACTGAAACTGGAGCTAAACGCGGGCGTGATGGGCCACATTGGTTCGTGGCAGACTTTACGTACTATTTTTGAAAATCTTTTTTTATCATGACTTATTGACTAAAATAAGTGCCATTGTACAAAAAAGAATGGTTTGCCCCTTCAATCTTAAAAATAGATATTTCTGACACATATTTTCATATTTTTTTAACTATGATGTTTATTGACGATGGGAAATTCCTAAAAAAACTTTGATATTTTTGATAATGCTGAAAGACTGTTCGTGTTTGTAAATTTACAAAATCATTTACAAAATGACATTTTTTAAAAATTGAAATAGATATTACTGACATTTTCATATTTTTTAAACTATAATGTTGGAAATTTCCAGTATTTTGGACACTTGTGATAACGTTGAAAGACTTCTCATATTTGTAATGAATAAAAACTTGTTTACTCTTTTGTATGAATATTACTTTTGGAAAAACAATTTTCACTTTAAAATTTCTAAAGGTTTGCTTGAATCTTTTTATATATTTTTGCACTAATACTCAATTTATTTTGCGTTTGTGTATAGTTTTTGTAAATTTGATGGCAACAATAGGTTTTAGAATAAGGGAATAAGGTGCCGTGTTCATTTCTGAAATTCCGTGATTTGCTTTTGTTTTTGTTTTGTTTAGAAGAAATTTAAATTAGTTAACCTAGTTATTAAACTCCATGTTATCAATTTTTGATTTAGTCTTGGAAATGTATAAATTGTTTTATAAAACTTTACCATGAGGCACTTGTGTTACATAATTGTAACAAAAGTATTTTGGGAAAAGAGCAGGGGCGGAAATCACGGGGGGGGGGGGGGTATATCCCCCCACTTTTTGACCAGGGGGGATGGGCTATTGAATCCCCCCCTCACTTTTTCGTGATGAGAAAAAAATAAGTTGATTTTGAGGTAATTCAATATCCCAACGACCAAAATTTATTCAATAGCCCCGATAAGTGGTGAAACAAAGAGCAAAAGCTTTTAAAACGCGCCTATTTGATGCAAGTATATATATATTGATATACATCTATATCCTGAAGAGCGCCCCCTAGTGTAATGTGGTGTCAGGCCCCCCCCCCCTTCTTTTTGAATTTCCACTGGTTTTGGTCATCCCCCAACTCGCCGGCACAGATTTACGCCACTGGGAAAGATCAAGTCAAATTGCAAGTATTCTCTTCCATAAACCATTTAACACACTCAAAAAGATGGCAGCAAAATTTCTGTATTTCTCCAACTTCAAATATTTAATGTTGATTTTGAATTGTTTCAATCTTCTTTTCATTATGCTTGATCTTGTTTGTAGTTTATTCTTAGATTTTTATTTGAATAAATCAATTTCTTGTTTTCTTGAAAGTTCTGCCCTGATGGCTGGTCAAATATTGAAGGAAATGTTTATTAAAAAAAATGCGATATTCAAACTAGCCTTTGTGGTTTTGCGCATGTGTATGCTGTTGTTTTGTCATTAGATATTGTTTAAAACAAAAGAAATCGTTCAAATTTAGCATGATTCAGATGGGTTGAAGCCGAATCCCAAAGAACGAACCCGACGTTTGTGAAATGGCTAAATTTCAGCCAATCAGCGCTCTCCTTGGATTCAGCCAACCGCGCGCGGGGGTATATGCAAATAAGAGCGAACACAATATAAGACAACAAAAATCAAAGAAAGGGATATACTGCAAGCAATATATTGTAAAAGAAATTAATTTTAATTTGTAACCCGTTTTTATGCTGTTTCTGTAAATTTAAGTCGTTAATTTCAAATGCAGCTTCGTTTTTATCTGGTCGATGGGGGCGCACCATAGGCCGCGCACGTGCGCGCAGAAAATTGCAAATTATGACTGTTGGACCATGGTTAGACCACGCGGGTTTGAAAATTTTGACGAGAGGATTCGGGTAGTTTTTGGCGTCATTCATGTCATTGTTTGAGGGAAAAAATGGACTTCAGAATTACTTCGTGCATTTTCTATCTTGTGTCAGTCTTCTCAGGTAGTCAGGTTCACAAGCGGGTAAGCAGGCATATCGGCCATAATGCCTACATTGACATCTCTTTGAGCCGAGCGCAACTTTACAAAATGCGCCAATCTTTCGAAGTGTTCAAGGCCTACGCTGACACTAACACAATCTAGGCCTGTTTAATTCAAATTTCGTTGGAAAGTTTTGAGAATTAGCAAAACTATATAGGCTCTATGTATTTTGGAACCTTAGGAATCTGGATGGACCCTAGTCCGAAAATTTGGGACTATAATGTTCGCATTTTTTCCAATGTCATTACTGCCGCCATCTTGGAATTTCAAGAGTGGATCATTCCGTGTCAAATCACCCAATGGGTTAAACCCCAGTGCACTCCTTCAAATTTGCTCATATTTAGTATATGTGGGGTAATTTTGGCTGAAAAAGCTGACATCTTAAGTTTGAGTGCCATTGGACTAACGGTTTGTTTTGCCAATTTGTGGTGTTTGGCCAAAATGGGCATGGCCGCCAATTTTTAAATGACTATATGATCTCCATAACCTGTGGGCCCAATTTGTTGATCTCGGTTGCATTGGAAAGGTATATAAGGAATCCCAATTTACTGTTCATGTCAGAGTAATTTGAAGTATTACAAACTTTTAACCTTTACTTTGACCTTGAATATAATTTGGGGATCACGTGACCTTGAGACGGTATAAATTATACCCCAACATGCTTTCTACAAAATATCAAAAAATTAGGGGTATAATATGTTTGGTTTGGTTTCTAGCTCATCTCATACTTTGTGCAAAATGTGATATGTATTTTTATGTGACATAGTATGACATTATCTTGTACATGTATGAGTAGGCATGATGACACACTTATAGATTTTTTTCATAATCATCCCGGAAACCATAGGCGTAGCCAGCAAGGGGGGGGGGGGAGGGGGGGGAGGGGGGAGGAGGGGGGGGAGGGGGGAGAGAGGGGGGGGGGGAGGGGGGGGGGGAGGGGGGGGGGGAGGGGGGAGGAGGGGGGGGGGGAGGGGGGGAGGGGGGGAGGGGGGGGGAGGGGGGAGGGGAGGGTACCCCCCCCCCCATATTTTGTAAATACTGCCCTTTTCTATTCAAATGCCTAGTTTTCCTTTGAATTGTGCCAACTTAGCCCCAGTCTGCCAGTTAAACCCACACATTTCTTCAAGGCGAAAATGTTCAGCTACGTTTCTGCTGTTCTCCACAATATGAAATTTTTTGTGTAAATTTCCTTATCAATTCTTTACAATCACATGCTTGTCTGCAATATTACGATTTATGAATTACCATTTCTGCATCAAAGAGACTTGCCGATACCCGCACCACTGAAATATTGTAGTGGGTACCAGCAAAATGTTCACAAAAATAAAACACGAATGTACAGCCAACAGAAAGAAAAAGGATCATAATACAAATAGTGTTGGTGATTTTCAGTGAAAACAACTTGAATGTCAACGGAAATGAGTGATATAAAGTGGAACCAGCCAGTAAAACAAAGAGAGCAGACAAACTAAAAAAAAACAGGTTAAAGAGTAGTACGTGACTAGCAAGGAAACACCAACATATTGGGTTTTTTTTAAAGAAAAGCTTGGCAGAAAGAAATGTTACTTAATTAGTACAATTCCCCAATGTCCAATAATTGTTCCTATTCATCTGAAGTGGGGTCAGGGAACCAGACTACAAGAACAGATTGTTTTTCTTGGTGTTTCCAGCATCTTTGAACTCAAAACTTCAAACAAGTCAATGTAATAATATTCACTATATAATAATACTAACCCCCAATCCATCCTTTTCTGAGAAGTACAGCAAAAGCAAATGTTAATTGTATTTAATCCCTTTGAACCATATCAAATCCTTTGTGGTCAAAAGGACCCCATGTCAACTGGCCAAAGCGCACAGCCAGATGACCTTGGGCTCAGCGGAACGTGTGGTTTACACACAAAACAGGGAGATTTTTGACTGAAAATGCAATGTTTAACATCAATTCGCGAGTGAAACTCGGTGTTTTATTCAGTTTTTCTTTCATTTTCTGAAAGAGTATATTGTTAGGGTCACACTGTAGTGAGATCTAAGGTATACCCTGTCGAATAATGAAGTGGTGGCGACAGATGTGAAAAAAGGCCCGTTTTTAATAATTTTTTCGCCGCGTTCTCTCATAGAGGTTGCACATAAAAACCGGCCCGGTGGGTTAGTTCCCCAAAGGAATTCATATATTGTTCTTCTCATAACCACACAACTCACAATGTGATGCCATTCACATGGTGTTACCACAAAGCTCCCATTCAAAGTTGAATTTGCACTTTTTTTTTTATTATTTGCAAACTTTTGCTCCCTTTCATTTCAACCAGTGGGTGGTTTTTTTTGTCCAAACCTTGCTTTGCATTTGAAAGAAATATTATGTATTTGTTGGCAGCAACTTGGGCGTCCAGTACGAAGCACAGTGCTTTATGGTACACTTGAAGAGCGGTTGAACTTTTTTAGGCTCTGGATTTTCTATTAAAACTGAGATTTGGAAGTTTACAAAATGGAAACAACCACTTGTTTTTATGTTGCGGTGTGTGTGCTTGTCGCATGTCTGTCCAATGTGCAGGCTGGTAAGTCTATTCACAATTTTATACAACTCATTTTTGGAAACTCACAACATGTATGTACATGTAGACGATTCCTTACAAAAATACTGTGTAAGAAGTTAGGATTTGAAATAAGCATTATTATAATGCATGTACTCAAGAAAATATGTGTAAATAAGGTAAATATATCTAAGTATGTGATTATGGGGAAAAAAAACACATTTTAAAATATATTTTGTACTTTTATATTATAACTCCCCCCCCCTCTTCTTTTCAGCTGGCTGGGATTACCTGAATGACTCTGGAAAAGGTAAGAAAGAAGAATTTATTTTTAGGGACCAATGTCATATTGCGCTACCAATTAGAAAATGTTGCTAACCACTAAGAAACTTATTCTCTGCATAATAAACATGAAAAACAGCAACAAGCAATATGACATCATGATATTTTGGCTGCTCAGTTGTTTTTGTAAGGGCCAATTTAATTGTTTTTATGCAATCCTTCAAACTGCCATTTTGTGTTCCATTGAACTTTATATTCAAATTTTGTTAAGCCATTTTCAAGGGTATTTTGGTGCCTTTTGGGTTTTATGCTATTGCAAATTTCCATATTTACTACTGAGAAGGCTCCACTAATTTGATAATTAACAAAGTAACAAAATGTTCTGGTAGAGCATTGGTACGTTGCTCTGGAGGTCGAAGGTTCAAATCCCACTATTAGCAAGTCATTTTTCTGTGCTCACTTTGATTTCTAACATTATTTTTTTTTTTAAGGTCCTGACACTTGGGAGGCAAGTTACGACACATGTGGGGGCAGTAAACAGTCACCGATTAATATCGAAACGGCCATGGTGGAGGAGAAAGACTTAGGTGATTTCACCTTTGTTGGTTTTGGGGAAGACGACAAACCAGTCAATGCAACAATGACGGTGTCCAACAACGGCCATTCTGGTAAGTTTGCTATACTTTACTTGTAGACACATTCTATGAAAGGCTCAATTTTTTTGGAACTTATCACCATAAATGTAGCAATGAATTTGTTGCACCAATGTCATCCCAGGGGCATACCTATAGAGGAGGAGTCGAGGGAGGGGTTCCAATCTGCTGTTTTCTTTTTTAGCGATCAAGGCAACTTAATTTGCAGTATCATGGTTGTTGGCATTATGCCAGTGAGAATAGTATGCAAATATTGACTGCTTTGAGTGGTGTTGTAAAACTAGCCTCCCGAGGTGATGAAACATATTCCGGACAAAGCCGAGGGAAATGCTCCGGTGATCTCACCAAGGGAGGCTAGTTTTACTACACCACAAGATTTAAAGCCAGTATTTGTTTTATAACACCTCTCTCACACATATTCTGCTTGAAGTTAAGCCATAACTGATTTATTTAATCTAAATACCAATTTGAATTCAAAATTAGTTGAAAATTTACTTGCACTTTTCCAACTACCCCTTCATGAAATGTTTGAACCCAACTCTGTAGCGCTAGCGCTTGGGAACAATACGCACAACGCGCACACCCGTATATACGTTTGCACACAATACCGGTTTCATTAGGAACACACTCTCGTGAAAGTTGGTCCGGTTAACTTATTCTTTATGATGACTTGAGGCTTGCGGTTTTGCCGAAGTCAATTGAGTGTGATCGGCCGACTTATAAGGTTTGTGCACGAAACCCCATGGTGCATGGGGTTTTGTGTAGAACGGTTGCCGGACCACTTTTCACGGGAGTGCGCTAGTAAAGTCTTATTCGTATACATGTAGTACTTTGGTACTACACCACTGTAGCACCACTGATTACCAGCGGCTGTACCCACTGGCTAAACACTCAATTTGCGTTACCGGTAACGTCAAATTGTCGGATAGGCCTACATGGTTTCAGGCGCTACCATCAACAACACAGAAACAACAAATTTTTATTGATTTGGAACCCCTTTTTTTAATATGTTTTTGTAGTTGTAGTTGGTGTCGACGGAGATTACCATGTGAGTGGCGCTGGGCTAGGCACCACCGCCTACAAAGCGGTTCAGTTTCATTTCCACTGGGGCAGCGTGAACAGCCAAGGCTCTGAACACACCATCGATGGGAAGGCTTACCCAGGGGAGGTAGGCATTGTCATTGTATTCCTTTGTCGGATTCAGTAGGACTTTCATGACCCCATCTGGAGTTGTAGGGGATTTACCCCTGTCCTAGATAAAGTTAGCTCCTCCCTCTAAAATTCCAAAATGGTTTATTACCTTTGTCCAATTTTATGGAACTGTTAATATGAATTTGGCAAGCATTGAAAATATTTGCTGGGCACAAACAGGCAACCATTTAAAATACCATGCATTATATATTGACAAAGACTGGTTCTCGGCTTGAAAAAGGGTCAGAAGTTGAACACTTTTCAAACATTTTCCAAACAGTTGGAGCACAAACAGGTCAGTGTCTGCTATGCCCAGTGCATTTGGCAAAGAGAATTATCAGACCTTTCAAAACATTTTAAATTTGCATCACCAAAGGGTGTTGAAAGGTAAAATAGTGCTGGAACTTTGGGACTTTTCAAAAGGTTTCCTAAGGTGAAGCAACTCTGTGGGCAAAATCAGTAAGTTGCATTTCAATACCTTTCGAAAGGAATTGAAAGGTGTGGTAGTGCAGTATAACAATAAATTCTGGAGGATTGTAAAAGGTCCAGCATTTTTTCCCTCCAATTTGCCAGCACCCAGATTTTCTGGTGTTTTGAATGGTCTAACTACAGGAGAGTTAACAAACTGCAGAAAACAAAGCAACTTTGCTGTCGGATATGCAGGAGGATTTTTCGACATAAGGATATTCCGTTTAATTTGTGTATTTTGTTCTATTTTTCCACAGTTGCACATTGTTTGCTACAACACAAGTTATCCAAATTTCTTCAGTGCTTTGTTTAACGAGGATGGTCTAACAGTGTTGGGATTCTTTTTAGAGGTCAGTTCCGTTCAGTTTTTTTTGTTGTCTTATACACAAAGAAAAAGAAAAAAAGGTAATAAATTCTTACTCCACAAAGCCGAGATTCACCAAAAATCCTTGAACTTTTTGTCAACCTTTGGCTAAAAAGTACAAGCATTGAACAGCTCGTTATTCACAGAATTTGTAGCAGAGTGGTGTGCAGTCAACCGATGTGACCCAGTTATTAAACAAAAAGGGTTTTGGGGGATCAATTCAAGAGTGGGGGCAGCTTTTTTGATAATTATGTCGGGCTTAAGAATGCCTGACATGACAGCTGGGATGAGTGCACAATCAATACTGTTTTCTAAAGAGTATATCCCTCGGGCTTGTTGGCATTGTCGTTTCTATCAGTATCACTGAACCTTTATGAGGGCTCAAAATACCTCTGGACTACTGTGCCGAAACTAAAGTGATTTATCAATGTCACTATATGACCAAACTAGAAGGGTACTGCTGAGGCCAAAAAAAATATAATAAAATCTGCTTCCTGTTATGGCATTTGCAAATATAGGGTTTGGCATTTTTTTTGTGTTGATCAGATGGAGGTGTCTGTGTGTATTCAAGGGTAAGATGTAATTGATGGTTTTGGGGTTTTTCCCTCATTCTTAAAAAAAAATTAGGGTAGGGCCTGTCAGGATAGGGTAAGTAGGGTAACCGGAAGCAGAACTATTGAGTTTTTTGGGCCTAATATTTATTTAATGCCTAGTCAAGTACTCTAAAGTCCATCGTTCATCATTGGATTATGTTTATTGCAGGTTCTGTTTACCATTATAACCATTTATCTGAAGAATATTCTTTAAAATCACTTTTCAAAACCTTTTACAATAAAAAAAACCCTGCAAATATATTTTGCACTCGTCATTGAAGAGTTACTTCTCGAGAACTTTGTTTGTTGCCGGCACTGTTTGAACTTGCTCATTGGCTAAAAGTTTGAAAGGTTATTTATATAAATTTTTGCATATGTACTGAAGGGGCATTACTTTTTGGTAGTTACTTAGGCAAAAAAAATAGTTCTGCTTCCAGTTTCCCTAGCTACCCTGTTCTGACAGCCCCTACCCCAATTTTTTTATGGGAAAAATTAGAAAAAACGCCCAAAATCACACATTTCTACCTTTTACCCTCGACTACACGCAGACACCTCCATACGATCGTACACAAAAAAAATTGGCCAAAAAAACCACAAATACCCTACCTACCTAACCTAGTTTTCGAATGCCATGTAATCAGAAGCAGAACTAATTTTTTTTTTCTTTTTTGGCCATATTCATAAAATTCTCCTTGTGGGCAATTGCGATGTCAGCCAGTACTGTAAGGCCATTGGTTATCAATTGTTCATGAGCTCCTCATATGGTTTCATGATTTGAACCTCAGTGAGGCCATTGGTTGATTCAGTTGTGTAATGGCCATCATGAATATTCATCAATTAAGCCTGCGTTGAATAGCTGTTGGTTGGCTCATTAGTACCTTTATATTCTAGTAGAGCAAAAGTATTTTTGAGAATGTAACATAGAAATCAGAAAGAATCAAAATGTTTATCCTCTGCACAGATTCAAACAGTGGACAATCCAGCTCTTACACAGCTATTTGATGTCATTTCTTCGATTCAATTCGACGGTAAGTTTTGCAGTAAACTTGAAATGTTGCTCAGTATCTCTGAATGGGTAATCTCAGGGGGCAAGTAAACACCAACACGTTTGTTATTGTGGCTGCTCATGGTAAGAATGTTTGATGCGGTTTTCAAATTTCAATAGAAATCTTGACGTTTCAGTATTTATTAAGTGATTAGCTTCTAAAGGAGACTGAACTTGAGACTCAATTAAAAAGAACCCCTAAATGACATCATTGTACACTGTATTGTAGATCATGAGTATCCGTTCTGTCCAATGATCTTTAATTCTAGAACCTAAATGACATCATTGCCCATTGCAGACTATCTTCTCTAAATGCCTGTGATCTTTAGTTCTAAAACTCAGGTTATCTTTAGTTCTGAAACTGTTGGCCTTTTAATGGCTTAGAACCTAAATGCCATAATTGTCCATGGCAGATGACTACCCTCTCTCAATGCCTGTGATATTTAGTTCTAGAACTTGTGATCTTTAAGTTATAGAACCTCAATGACATCATTGTCCATTGCAGATGATGACTATACCTCTCTCAATGCCTGTGATCATTAGTTCTGGAACTTGGGATCTTTAGTTCTATAATAGAACCCAAATGACATCACTGTACATTGCAGCTGATGCATGACTAGCCTCTCTCAATGCCTGTGATATTTAGTTCTAGAACTTGTGATCTTTAGTTCTATACTATATACCTAATCAAATTACTTGATGATGACTATACCCTCTCTCAATTCCAATGATATTTAGTTCTAGAACTTGTGATCCTTAATTCTATAATGTATACATTGCCGATTATGATACATCTCTCAGTGCCTGTGATCTTTAGTTCTAGAACTGGTCACGTCACCTTTATAGTTTATACAGCCTAGGTGACATATTCAAGTGCAGGTGACACTCTTGACAGTAGTGAACTTTACTTCTAGAACCGGTGATTTTAAGTTCTAGAACCTCAATGACATCCTTGTTCATTGCAGAAGAAGAAGAGGATCTCTCAATGCCAGTTGTCTTCAATAACTTCCTCCCTTCTGACCTGTCCTCATACTATCGCTACAGTGGCTCCCTGACCACGCCCCCTTGCTACGAGATTGTCACATGGAACGTCTTTACCGAGCCCATTATGGTCTCTGAAGCACAGGTAGGCCAAAACATTGTACTTCCTGTTTAATTTGTTTCTTCACAAGTCTGAAAACTTTACTTTTCATCAGTGCGGGTTTCTGTGGGTTGCAGGTGGCAAATCCCACTACAGACCATTTAAGGTCCATTTTAAGGAAACATGCAACATGATTTTTATGACTTCAATACATTTAAAACAGCTATCTTGCCATGACTTTCCACCTCCTTAATAATTGTAGTAGTAAGAGGGAGAAATTTCAACTTTTTAGTTTTTATGCTTATGAAAAACGAGCCAAAGCATGATGTCAATCAAGGCAGAATAGTAGTGTCTCTATAGCTTAATGGTGTGCAAATATAGATCAGATTTTTCTTCCTTTTCTTTGAGGAAGTTCCACTTTTTACTTGTTTATCATGTTCAACAGCTTGTTTGAACAATTTTGGCCAATATTTCTTCAAAACGTTTTTTGTTGGTAATTTTGAAGGACTAAATTTGTGTACTGTAATATACACTTTTGACAAGGAGTACCTTGTGTGACAAAAGCAACATAGCACCCTCTTATTATTGATGAAAGGATCTGCCAAAAATTGAAAAATTACCACTTTCTTGTCACTTCCAATGTAAACAAGTATAGATCTTGTTGTTGCAACACATAGTAACGTGCATGAAAACAAGATGAGCTGAATTTCCACTGCATGTTTCCTTTAATTATATCTAGTGTTGCTCATTATTGTCCAGATTTAAGTCGATCACACCTGTTTTTGATTTCTCGTTCTTTATCTTGATGGTTGTCTCTTGATGGTTTTTGTTTACTTCACTGACGCTTCAGGTGTGTGGGGGTTGCTGTAAAGCAACTTATAGTGCTTGCACTCTTCCCACTCTACCTAGTTCGTTTTGTTTAATAAGAAGATAATAATAATAATGAACGTTCAACCTTAAAATCAGAACTTGACAATATATAGCCACTTGATACAAAATGCAGGTACAAATCAATTGGATCAGCATACATGTACCAAGGATAAGCAACTCCCCCCCCCCAAAAAAAACCCAACAGACACACACACAAGCACGTTTGTTTATGGTGTAAATCAAGGATTTTCTTTTGTTCCTCTTCCCTTCTCCTTTGTTTGTACTTTAACTTTTTCGCAACAGCTCTCGTTGGTTTAGTACACGTTTTCCAATTGAGAAGTCCTCGATTCGGTTTCTGACCGCGATTCACAGATGATGTTGCACGTGTGTGTCCTCAATTCACACCTTAAACTCGCCAGCACACACCGTTTAAAAAAAAACACCACTTGACAAAAAATAGCCACTTGGCAGAAATAGACAAAATGCAGGTACTGTAATCAGATCAGCATATCAAGGACGGAAAAGCAACGCCGCCTCAAAAACAAAAAAAAATTGGAAAAACACAACTTGACAGCAATATAGCCACTCTGCAGAAAATATACAAAATGCAGGTACTAGTCAGATCAGAAAAGCAAGGTTAAGGAGAAAAAAAGTAATCCAAACACACACGCACTTTTTCGTGGGGACTACACACGAGTTGTCCCATGCTACTATGGGACCAAAGATGCTGTGGGGACAGCAGAAAGTCCCCACAACTTGGTCCTAATTTGCCTAACAATGAACAAGTTCCCCATAACATGGTGACGGCCCACCCACACTGCACACAGCCTTACTGTGGACATTCCTTTGTATTTGTGTATAAGTTAAGAGAGAAAAAATGAGGAAAAAACTTTTATTGTACTGTGAACACTCTCAACCCAATTTCTGTTATAATGATTTCCTTGAGTGTTCCTCTTCATTTTCCGACGGATAAACATATAGCCCCAAAATAGTCTAAACCTGTTTTCCAGAGAGGGGAAAACCTAGTGTAGATGTGTGCAATTAGTCAACAAAGCATTCACGCTTCCAGCATCCTGTGGACCTCTTTTGTTCACAGGTCCACAGACAGTATGTTAGGTTAGAGCACACAATTAAATTTAAAAAAACACCAGTTGACAAAAAATAGCCAGTTGGCAGGAAAAAAAAGACAAAATGCATGTGGTTGATTCCTGTGTACCTATTACATCTGACATGTATAAGATTTTGTCATTAGGGACATATTCTTTATCTCCAAGAGTGGTTATGTAAAGCAAAGTACCTGCCAAACAAAAATTAATGTGAAGTCAACTTTAATGATACTTGAATGGCAAATTACACAGGTCGGTTGTGACAGGGACACCAAAAAAAGTCACACTTTGGACCCCAGATTTATGGAATGACAAATGTACTGTAATCAGATGCAAGGATCATAAGCCCAAAAAAATAAACTCTCTGCCAGCCCCCCCCCCCCCAAAAAAAAATTAACTAATAAAATTTAAAAAAAAAGAATTGATATCAAAAAGCCAAAATATGCAGGTAATTATCAGATTGAAAGGAGAAGCATTTTTTTTTATCCCCCACTTCCTTACTTCATCGATTCTGTGTACAGCTAAATGCACTGCGTAGACAGTACGCCAACAAACACAACGCGGCAGACAACATCACCCTGACGGACACCTACCGCCCTGTCCAGCCTGTCAACAATCGCACCGTCTATATGACCGACCCCAACGCAGTCACCGATCACATGACCACCCTATCCCCCAACCAAGACAACATAAACACAGAGAACGTAAACACTCCCACCCCCTCCTACGTAAACACTCCCACCCCCTCCTCTGCCCCATGCCAATTTGCATCCACCTCCTTGGTTGCCTTGGTAATCAGCAAGGTACTGGCTTCGGTCCTGGATGACTAAAAAACCAACATCCCAGAGCAGATTTCAGTCATTCTGCCTTGACCTTAAAACTCCCCATTTCATTCTCCAAAATCTATTAGGAAAAACCTTCCTAACTCCTGCACTGTGCAAGGGCGGATCCAGAACACAATTTTAGGGGGGGGGCCAAAAAAAAAATTTGGTCCCCCCAAAAAGTGGGTCAAAAAATTACGGCGTGGGGTTCGGGGCCCGCTTAAGGGCCCCGAAAAAATTTTGGATTCTAGATACTCTGTGGTGCGATCTGAGGCAATTTCTGACCACTTTGACCAATGTTTTTTTGAGGAAAGGATGGTGGTGTACTCATTGCCTGCCTTTATTGCGATGTTACATAAAAAAAAAAAAAATTGGTTTCGTTTTGGGGGGGGGGGGGGCCATGGCCCCCTTTGGCCCCCCCCCGGATCCGCCCTTGGCACTGTGCGTGAAACCAATGGCACATTCTATGTACATGTACTCAGTTAATTTAAAGGAGGTATCAAGACGCATATAAAGTAAAAGTGGCTCATATATAAAGTAATAGTGGCTAGGCTAAGCCATTATCCTCCCAAAATCCACAAGGAGAATCTCTTGGCTGTGCAGAAACCCACTGGCACATTTTTTTTTTTACCCTGAAGCGCATTGGTTGAAATCTTGAGGGGATGATCATCCCCTACCCAAACACACACAATATATATATGTATATATATATATGCAATACATTCAGAATATGAGTTAAACAAACTTTGGCATCTCTCTTCTGGACAGACTGTTTCGTACCATAAGTGGTGGGGGGGGGCAAGGGACTGCCACCCAATAGTGTAGTCCAGTTTTAAAAATTAGTACGGGTGGGGGGGGGGGGGTACCATCTGTCGATGGGGGCGCTGTTCAAAACCGACAATTATGCACACAAAGGGCCAATATATGGTGCTTTTCAGGGCGATACATGTGCACAATTCTGAAAAAGGCACACAAACGGCAGATTCCATAAAAAAGGGCACCACTTTTTTTTTGAAAAGGGCACTTCAAAAAAAAAGGGCATGCACTAAAGCTTCGTAAAAAAAGGGCACTCTTTACAAATTATTGGGGGGGGGGGTAAGCCCGTTGAAAAAAGGGCATTTGAATGGACAAAGGCAGTCGTTACAAAATATGGGGGGGGGGGTAAATTTTTGTGTCATAACAATTTACATTTAAATTCTCAATATAACAAAAAAATCTTTACATTTCGCAGAGTCATATGGTTGACTGACTTATCTAGACATTTACGTCTTTTGTGTAAATAATGGAAACCGGATGATATTATGCAGAGACGCTAAACCTTTAGTTTCATTTGTTTTGTTTTGTACATGTACATCGTGTCCCAAAACACTCGCAACTTTTTTTGAGAGGCTCTATAGCCCGGCGCGGAAACACGCGCCGCCATTATTTTTATACCATTTTAAAGCTTGGAATCTTAACTTTATCCCTGGCGAGCATTGATGTGATATTTAAAAGAGTTTTAAAATTATTAATCGGGTTCAAATAAAGGCATGTCGAAAACAAACTCAACCGATTTCAAGGGAAATCAATGATGCGGTACCGTCATCAGATGCAAACTCGAGTCAACAAGCTGTTGAAATGACAAAAAAAAAAACACATTTGATTTATATTAAAAATACAGGGAACTTGAAACGAAGAACTATATTGTGAATTGATTTAAGGTGTAGTCTACATGGATCGAAAAGAAAAGGAAACACAAAAAAAAAAGGCAACGAGATCGTCATATCATGATCAAGATGAAGCATTTCCACATTAAAAATGCGCATGCTTGATTTTCCTTGAAATCGGTTGCGTTTGTTTTTGACATGTCTTTTTTTGAACACACATTATTTCAAAACCCTTTTTAAAATCACACCAATACTTAGCCTACCAGGGATAAAATTTAATATTCCAAGCTTTATGGCGGTACGTGTTTCCGCGGCGACGCTAGAGCTTCGAAAAAAAATGTTGAGGGTAATTTCGGACGCGCTGTACAACTTATTTTTCTATGGTATCCAGAAAATGTATCGTTTGTTATAAAATTTATAAAGTGATCATGTTTACTCGTAAATGTACCATGTGAATAAAATAACAATCCCGCATTTTTATTGTCTTTTCTTTTATCGATTTGCACATGACATGGCCTACTAATGTTGCTGGTACCCTGATCGACCCAAGTTTGAGAGTGTTTGAGATAATCGTGTCTTGACAGTGGTGTAGACAGTGTACTTGTATTAAAGAGGTTGTGGAATGCTCGAAGACATTTCCGTCATTTTTCAGGTGTTATGTAGCCTAAGGTGTGATGAAATAAAAACGACTATTGTGTCTGTCATGAAATGAGTACAAACGGTGGCACAATTGCAAAAGGTACTTTTGAGAGCTGTTTTCAGGTCCTGTTTCGACCCAAAACATAGTAAATCGTGACGTAATAAACAGGACTCGTGTATACTACGCTGCATCAGGAGTCCTGTTTATTACGTCACGATTTTCTATGTTTTGTTTGCTGCCCCCAACGACGAATTTTACACAAATTGCACGTTTGGGTCGAAACAGGACCTGAAAAACCAGCTCTCAAAAAGTACCTTTTGTACTCAATTTATGACAGACACAATAGTCGTTTTTATTTCATCGCACCTTAGGCTACATATACCCGAAAAATGACGGAAATGTCTTCGAGCATCCCACAACCTCTTTAATATTACAGTGTAGTTATATTTGTTTTGCCACAATAACAGTACACTGTGCACTTATTATTTTTTTCAAGAATACATGTATTGATTTACCGTTGTGTTTAATTTACATTGTATTACTTTTGTCGAATCCAAAGTGGATGCACTGAGGGCCAAGGTGTTGACGCCCCCACATGCAATATTTTACCAATATTCAAACCAGAAGGTGAAGCTGCAGCCCATTGCCCTCCCCAGAATTGTGAAATATAGAAAGTGGAATAGAGCACCCCTAGTTTCGAATGTCATCAATTAAAGGGAATGTACATCATTGGTTTTCGATGTAATTTTCAGAAATGAACTATTTGAGGGGTTAGTATATAGATCAAATATTGTTACACTGACATTTTTGAAGTTTTGTGTTCGAAAAGGTTGGAAAAACCAAGAAAAACACAAATGTTTAAGTAGTCTGGTTCCCTGACTCCACAAAAGATAAAATGGATCAATTTATAGATGATGGAAAATTGTAGGGCACGGGAACCAGTCTAGCTGGCCTGCACCCGTTCATGAAACATGTAACCAATAGCAAACAAAATTTGGACTGAAAAAATGGTTAATTTGGAGCAGTAGTTCAAGAATAGTTAGGTTTTTCCAACGCTGGTCGGCCGACCACCGTTGGAAATGTATACAAAAATACCATTTTCTTGAAAAAGACTTCACACCAGGTGCCATAATTTTACAAAATGCTTGAGACTATCATTTACCAACATCCTAGTAAGGTATTTCGTAAAAACTTGGTAGTTTTATTTTTCGATGTTTGCAAATGTTGTATATTCCCTTTAAGACATAAAAGTCAATGTATGTCTTAAGTTAAAGCAAAGAAGTGAAGACGACTGTTTATTTTTAAATCAGTGCTAAAGGTCTGAAAAGTATAGCCCTTTCCTCCGCCTGTTCGGTAGATATTAATAACAAGAAAGAAACGAACAAGAGGCAGTGGCCCACCCGGGGGTGGGGGTGGGCTTGAGCCCGCCCCCAAGAGGTATAATAGTCAATATTTTTTTTGGGGGGGGGTCATTTTTTTTAGTCCCACGATTTGACCGTGGTGATATGTATGTGGCCTATTTTCGGGTAATATAATAGGGGTGTAAATTGCGCCATCAACGTCAAAATAGTCCCCCCCCCCCCCCCAAAAAGGATTGATTTTCTGCCGCCAAAAATTGTGGGCAACTTTTTTTTTTCAATAACAAAAACCTTCTAAAAACAATTTGATAACACCCCCAGCCAAATCCTGGGTGCGCCACTGAAAAGCGGGAAAGACCCCCTTCATTTTTCCCCCCGGAAAAAGAAGTGTAGTCTAGCGGATATTGGTAAATAAAATATTATGTTAAGCAGAAGTGCTGTAAAAATGTCAATCATTGCAATCGCGGTGATCACACCTTAAAACAAAATGCCGGTATGATTGAATTTCTACACTGCGGTGATTGAACGTAGATGCCCTGTTGGTATGCTGCCAGAAGTGTGATACACTCTTAACTGCAGACACTTTACCGCTCACTTAGCTGAATGATGGATCGTCATGGGTGTGCACTGCTTTTGTTAGGTCTTTGTTGCACTGGCTTGATCGTTTGCCAGTGCGGAGAGGATTCGCGCCCGAAATTCAAGTTTTTGGTCTACACAGGAGGGGAGGATGGCAGCCATCACATGCAGACCATAAATGTAGCGAAGGGTTTGATAAGACAGGGACACAGCGTCACTTTCCTCCTGAGTAGCAGCTGTACCAAGTGGCTTCATGAAGGTGATGCCTACCTCTTCAACTTCATCGTCTACCGATCATCTTTGACGACCGAGGAGCGGGAGGCCATCTCCGAAGAGTTCTCCGTGGGCGTCATGACGGGGGAGCTGGGTAGCCTAGCGGGGTTCATGAAGGCCACACTCCGTGGAATGATAGATGGGAACAGACGGCGTAATCGGCCCCTGAATCTGTTACTCAACGAGTGCGATGATTTGTTGGGAGACGCGGAAGCCATGCACGCCATACGAGAGGGACAATTCGACATGCTAATTGGTGATGACATGACTGGGTGTAATCCCCTACTTGCCAATAAGTTAGACATCCCATTTGTCCTGTACGGATGCACTGCTGTTAAACCCACCAAACTACAACTACTGTGAGTATTATGTGCAATCTTCTTTTTCCGCAATGATCTGTTCATAAATGCCTGAATCGTCACTCATCCTCGCTGTTGCCGATCGCCTGATATCAGGCGAAGGTGGCCGCTTTAATCTCTTCCATACATTCACATTTCATGCTCACTGACGCGAAAGTTTTAAGTTTAACCCATGTCACTGGATGAGAGTGCAAAGATGTCAGAGGTTATCCAGCTTTATTGGGTAGGAGGGCGTTTGGTACATAGAGAAGCCTAGTCATGCAGTAATCCCGTATCTTTTATTTTATTTCATTGTTGAATGTATTAAATGCATTATATTTGTACATATGTGTATAATCGTATGCAGGGCCCCAATGGAAACCAGTTTTAAACTGTTTGGACATACCCTGGGTATAAGAAATGTAATTAATAAATAAATAAATATATCCCTTTATCCGTAATTGTAAATGTTTATAATAATCTTGAAGATATGGGCTGCCGAATCACCCAGCCTACATTCCAGAACGCCAGCTAGGTCTGACCGATAACATGACGCTGCTCCAGCGCTCGACCAACACGTTGATGTCCTTGCTATACGGAGGCTTGTACTCGCTACATATGTGGTGGGGTTTCTCTGCCCTGCAAGACAAGCACGGCATAGCTCCAAACACACCCACTCTTGAGCTGATGGGACGGGCAGAACTCTGGATCATATCCAACGATTTTGTGCTGGAGTTTCCGCGCCCATTGCAGCCCAACGTGATTCTCGTGGCGCACTCGTCCATTGGCATTAGCGAAGATCGGGAGGTGAGTGCGTGGGGTCTGTAAGCAAACTCTAGAATGCGCTTTCATAACGTCCTCCGCTGGTCTATTCCTTCCTCCGTGGTTCAAGCATGCGTGATTTTGTTCAATCTACTCGTTTCTTCTTGATATGATATTGCTGCGTCAATATTGGTTCCCGCCATGCCTTGCGGGATCCTGGCTCCCTGCAGTGCATTATTATTATGATACTCGTGCGCGGCTGCAGGTACCAGCAATGTTACTAACCTAGGTATGCTGGTCCCAGATGGCCTATAATGGTCTACTAGACCACCCAATCATAGAGCAAGTTCGGGCGATGACCATTAGGGGTACGTCCCAGTAAATAGGCCAAAATCCGCCCACCGAGCTCATGAATAAAAGTTATACACTCAAATTATTCTATATTAGAGAGTTTTGAGAGCCATAGAATTGGGGATTTGAAGACAAAGGCCTATATCACTGATCTGGGCTGGACTTGGGGCTTCCAATTCTGAGCATTTTGGATGCAATTGGGTCAGAAAGTGGCGCTATTGGCCTAGCCATTTTGTGGAGGGATGATGGCTACCTTTCCCAGTTTTGGAAACAGTTCGTTTTAGGGGTGGTCTTCTTTGGGTGAGAATTTCTCCAAAAAAGTCAAAGGTCAACCCACCAAAAAAATGAAAAGAAAATGAAACATAACATATAAATCATCATTTTTCTGTGGAACCTGAACGTCTGTGAGAGTTCTGAGTATTTTAAAAAGAATTTTGAAGTATGAGGATTTAACACTGGTGTCTATGGGATTTTTTTTTTTATATAGTGTGTCCCAGAAAAAGCGGGCCCAGGCAAATCAGCGGCCATATCTAAACAAAATATTCAAGTGAGGCAAAATTTGTTTGGGTTTTTTTCGTGCATGCTGTTGATGTTGTTTATTGCCTGTGGACAAATAAACTGAATGGATTGAAAACTGTTAAAGCCACGACTAGAAACGTGAGAGCTCCATAAAATCGAAGTTTTTTGCGGCATTAGCTTGTGCGGGTAAATTAGTGTAGAGAGGGAGACCACAAACTTGTATCACACACTGACACATTGCACATGCAAACAAGAAGTGACATCATCTATTCAAGGGGCTATATTGAAGTTTACCAGAATCAGATTTTATTTATGAACATTACAATTAAATGTGTTATGAAATAAAGGTAACGTCTTTACCAGCACAAGATAATGTCGCAAAAAGTGTAGATTTCGATTTTATGGAGCTCTTGTGTTTCTAGTCATGGCTTTAAAAGTTTTTAATAAATTCAGTTTATTTTTCCACAGGCAAAAAACAACACTAACAGCATGAAAAAAAAACACAAATTTTGTTTAGCTTCCTATATGCTGCTGATCCATTTGTCTGGGCCCGCTTTTCTGGGATAGCCTACACGTACTGCACTGGCAGCGGTGCTCCCTCGGTCGACATTGATTCGTGACGTAACTTAATTACGCCTGCATGCGCGCAGGGAACGCCTCTAGTCAAACGAATGGTCAACTTGGTCCTGGCTCCCCGCTGTGCTGAAGCGCGCAGCTAATGGTTACCAGCGACTGGTTCCAAAATTTAGTCAAACCATATATCGTTCGAGCGAAGTCAGTCGAACTATTATGGTTGACTATAGTTCGCGCTCGAACTTGCGCACTTAATCATAGTTCTCTGTCGAATTTGCTCTTCGGCGAATGAATGCATAGACTGGATTCTCATCCACAATTATAAATTGTCAACTTTAAAAGCCCAAAGAGGCGGGAATTAGACCAAACAGAAGAAGATTACCTCCATGGTTTACGCGCATAAAATCACCTGTTTATATTCATATAGGAATCGTAGTATACCACACCGGGAAGGTGCCGAATAATTTGGTCTTCTCCCCAAAGGTACCGGAGGATCAACTGGAGTTTCTTGAAGGATCGGATGATGCTGGCGTGATCCTGTTTTCTCTCGGTACTCACGTGATCAACATGGAAGTCGCTCGTGCTGAGATGCTCGCTCGGGGGTTAGCCATGCTACCTCACAGGGTGCTGTGGCATTTCCCTGGTAACACGTCGCAGCTTCCCATAGGAAACAACACTAAGGTCGTCGAGTGGATGCCAATGAAGAAGATAATGGGTCTGTGCACCAGTTTCTGGTTGTTTACGTTCACTCTATAGCCTTTACTAACATAAAACCTTCGTGCAAATAAGTCAAAGCAGTTTGGAAGCCTGATAACCTCTCAGGCGTACTTGTTTTGTTGTTGCTGCTGCTGCTGCTTCAACTGCTGCGCTGTGCCTGCTGCTGTTTGCTCTCTTGCTATTGTGGATGCTGCGCTATTGCCCGTATATTGGTTGAAGTTATTGCTTCAATACATGTTCATTCTTTTGCAGCAGACCTCTGCAAGGCTGTCCAGAGTTACAACAACCTGCTTCTGTCATCGCCTTTCGCCTTATAACCTTCCACATTATCAGCAATATACGTCAAAACATATATACGTACCCACAGCCTAACTTTTTTCCCTCAAAAAAAGGCATAATGTGGCGCTGTTTGTTTTCTCAATAGCTCATTCGAAAGTGAAAGCAGTGCTGTGCCATGGTGGCTCCGGTTTACTGCACGAAGCTATATGGTTTGGCCTACCTTTTGTTGGTATCCCACTTTTTGGGGACCAGTTTGACAACATGGTCCGTGCTGTGCACAAAGGTTTCGCCATCTCATTAGATTTGTTCGACATGACGGAGGACACCCTGTATCACGCAGTCACCCGTGTCACTCGGGAACCAAGGTAATTCACTATCAAAAATTCGTAAACATCTTAGCCGCGTATACGCGGCTACACGTGTTTTTATCATGGCGCTCATGGGCAATCGGAGTAGCTGCTCGAGGTTGAAGTAGATCCTGGGAACGATGGTAGAAATGTTTATCTTTTATCCACCGCCCTATGTGCTAATAACATTAGAAAGAAATTGCTAAAATGGTGACCTGGGTTCAGCAAATAGGCGTCTGTGCATGACACATGCGCACACAAATTTTCCTGCATTGACCATCGCGGAAGGCTACCCACAATTCTTTGCGTTTCCTTCACATTAGGCCTGTTCATGTAAGCCATTCGCCATGGTGAGAGTACTTGGATGTAGGCCGGTAGGTTAGAGCGAAAGATACAGGCAGCCTTATTCCCATGGCATAGCAGTATACCTGCGCAATAACGATCGAGACTGAGGTTGAAGTGCGGCTATGTAATATAGGCCAATGGAATTTCCCAATTTGTTAATACCACCTTGTCGAATTTGGAATATTGAGATCATCTGAGATCTTTCATTTTCCCTTTTTTTAATTCATCTGTATTATTACAACTGCAGCTTTCGGGAAAATGCGAGGAAAACGTCTGCCATTCTCCGAGACGACTTTCTGATTCCCACTGACAAGGCGGCCTACTGGATCGCCCACGTGACCCGGTTTGGCGGGAAACACCTGCGACCAAAAGTCCTCGATCTGAACTTCGTCCAGAGAAACCTGCTGGACGTGTACGCCTTCCTGCTGACCGCTGGGTTTCTGTCCGTGTGGCTCGGTATCTGGGCTTGTCGAAAAGCCGGCAGGCTGCTCGCGCTGTCGTGTTCGAAACTCGTGAGCGGAACGAGAAATGATGATAGGAAAAATAAATAGATAAGAAAAGTGCTGGTTGAGAGCGATCCTGTTAATTAAATCAGTCGCACGTATATTGATACTGCCTGATACACCTCGAGACTGATGTGAACATTTCAGAATTATTTCAGGAGCAAATCAATGGCAGTGTATTACAGGATTTGATATCCTGTATAACGGCCTAACATAGGCCGCTATACAGCCGAAACCTGAGACAAAGATGACTTTTTGGGGGTGGGGGACCCGGCTTCGTAAGTTTTCTCATAAGTAGAAAGCGGTCGACCTGATAAAGCAAGCGAGATTTCAACCTTACCCCATGGGTGCACTATTAAAGCACACATCGTTTATCGATGCATTTTATGTGACATGGAACAGGCACAGTACAGAATCTTTCAGGAGTGCTTAAAGTTTAAGGTGATGACGATTGCAACCATAAGTATGATTGGTTCTTGCTGGGAAACAAATGAAGTCTTTTTCAAGACGGAATTGGGCAACATTCGTTGTACATGGACCCCTTATGAGCACCAGAGACGCATATTTAGTATGTTATTAGGATTGTGCCTCCACAATATTGTATTTTGCTTTCTATTATGTTATTGTTCAGTATGGAAATAAATGTAATATTGAATTGAATTGAATATAGAAACGCAAACAATAAATTTGAATTCCACAAATAAGGATTGTGCACAACTTTAAGCTAAGCTTTTTGCACGCGAAAAGGTAACTCGGTGGCACTTTGAATTTAGTTTGAAGCACTAAAACAAAACTTTGTGATAAGACAAAACTTTCAAAAGAGCAAACTTTTGCTCAGTTTAAAGCAAAGGTTGTGGGCGTTATATACATTACAAATCATGGGAGGTGTGTAATTTATACGATTACGAGTACATGAAAGTATGGCAGTGTCGAGAATCGAATTGACAACGTAATTGCCATTAGTTAATTGCATACAGTTATCAAAAGAGACAAACCCGGCCGCTATCAATGACGCCACCGTGACATTATCAAAGGAATAGGCCCAATCTTCTCTTGGTTCCACAAATGACAGCCTTTTACAAAATGTGCAGTCGCTTTTGTGGGACAGCAAACAGGCCACACGTGGGGATATAATTTATGTTGATTTGATATCGCTGTCGAAGAAAACGATGTGCGCGATCATTCAGGCAGCTATTAAGCTCGATGATGACAAGCCCGCTGGAACAAACTTTTGCCAGGGGGTGCTGGAATTTCTAAAGGATGGACCAAATTAATGCGAACGCGTAGCGCATAGCCCTTACGGCGTGGCTTAAAGGGCTCCTAAAAGTTTTTGGAATATGCATGCTCTGTGGTGCAATCTGAGGCAATTCCTGGCCAATTTAATATGACTTTTTTAGCAAAAATGTTTGAGATTATAAAGACAATATATTTCACTTTTTTGTTCAGAATATACTGTTGCTCTTATAACGTTTCTACTGTACTGAAAAGTCGAGAACCCTGTATTTTTATCTCCATTTTTTGTTCCATTTGGAACACATGTGGAATTGTGGATCCGCATCTTTTTTTTCTTTTTTTCTTTTTACTGTAAAATGTGATGGCCCTGTGCATGTGATGACTTATTGTCAATGCTAAATAAAAGGAGACAAAACAGCAGAGATTTGAACTGATTACTGTATTATTAAAATGTTTATTAAAAACTTAACTTCGACTTGTGAGAACGGGGGGGGGGGGGGGGGGGGGGGCACATCCCCCATATTCAAAATATGTGAGAACGTGTCTCGCACGCTGAATTCAAGCCCGGCAACTCAAAACACGATTCAGCAACTTTTTATTTGAAATCGAGATCCTAGAATGTTGTTTTTCTCGAAATTAATAGCTGAAGCTGAGCTGAAACTTCAACAGGTTAGTTGTTCAGCACCCTTCTTTAGATTTTGAGCACTTTTGTTGCTTCAAACCATTGATCTCCATGCTTCAAACCAAACGAACAAAATGTACACATAAGGCCAAAAAAAAGAGGTTTTTTTTCAATGAAAGATGATGTCTCAAAACCGCCAAACTCACTGGTTTGACTGGAATCCTGCTGCTGCACAATTTTAACGTGTTTTTAGATGGGGTTATGATCGAGAATAAGCTTTATGTGGCCTCTCTGGTCTCCCATAATATTTGCACTAAGTTTAGTCGGGCACCATTTGCAGTCATCAGCCGACATTTGAAGCAAAAAAAACAGGTAAAAAAAAAAAAGCCGCGTCGCCGCACCACTTTTTGGGCAAGCTCCATACCAGAAACCGGAGACTTTTTTTTTGGCCTAATGGACTATACCTTTAAATAGCGCCCACAGCCACGTTGTGATTTTTCTCGTACCCTCCGCCATGCAAACTGTTTGCAGGGCGGTGGGTACGAGCGAACGTGGTGATCAGCGTGGCAGTAGCGCCCTCAAGTGAGCCACGCTATGTACGACGTTTAAGTCGGCGCGCCATGCATGCTGTACTGTCGATGTTGTGACAGTCTTGAAGGCCTAATAATTAAAAAAAACTCCCATATTAGCTCCATGCTTAGAAGGTAAGTGTTGTTTTGTTTTGTCATGATTCATAGCTAATAAATTCGAACAATACATCTTATGCAGTCATGTGATGTGTTTTGATATTTTGGATTTTAATATTTGTACAATCATGACAATGTAAATGTTGTATCATCATGATCATGGTAATGTATGCACTGCTGTTTTCTCAGTCCCACACATACAGTAAACTTATGCGTGATTTGATCTTGGGGATTGCTGTGCATATCTCTATAGGAGTGATATATGTTATGGCGGCAACGCCAATGTATCCTCGACCCTCCATTATCTGTAACGCTTGCATACGCGCGCGCGTTGTCACAAACAAATTGAAGGTAATTGTAGAAAAAGGACCGCATAGCTTTAGGGGGACTGACGATACACTACACCAGTCATGGACCCGAAACGTGGCGTCAGTTACAATCGCCTGCGTCGAGTGTTCCTACGCAACTCTGGGTCGTGGCGTTAAAATGAGTTTTTTCACCGAAATTCATAAAAAAATAATGCTACTCCCCCCCCCCCCTCTGACACCCAAAAACAATTTTACTGGTATTAGTACGCCTGTAGACAAAATACGGACACATCCTGCTGGTTTACGTTTGTATTTTAGTGTTAATATTCATCGCATTTGAACAGCGCCCCCATTGAAAGTGTGGTTCGAGCCCCCGCCACTCCCCCCACCCCCTTTAGAAAAAGGCAAGGAAAGTATGTTGCAACCTGATGCTACCGTACTTCAGCGGTTGTGTACAAAGTCTATGGAGAGTCAAGAAAATTTTTAAGTATTTCCCAACAAAAATGGAAATGTTTCTCAGTCCCAGATTCATGTCTTATCATCATTTTTGCAATTATAATGACCTTCATTGAGATGATAAATGCAGAAAAAAAGCAGCGTCAGCTTGCAACATTCATTCCAATGGCAAATTTCCCATGAGCCTTAGAGCTGGGAACCTTTTCCAAGCTATCTTTGAATTTGACATTTTTGCAGTCGAAATTCAATTAAATAGAAATATGAATGGCTTTTCTGAATTCAGGTAGATTTGTTTTTCCATATTGTTCACAGAAAACAGTTTTGTGAAGGATGTATGGCTGTAAATGTTCATTTGGTTTGTTTTTCTGTCGGTGTTTTAAGTTTTCAAATTGCATTCTTGAAAATCTAATGTATCTAGCCTACATTACTTGTCTCTTTTCTTACTCATTTGCCCATGACGTATATAAATTAAAGTCTATGTTACATGTTGTAAATGGTGATTTTTTTTTGTGAACAAGAATTCTTTCTTTTTCCTAGCAATGCAAAAGTAAGCCATTTTTGAGTGAGACATTGAAAGTAAAATCTGCCCACGTTGTCCGTGGAGTATAAACGGAACAATTACTTTACAAATTTTGAATCTCTTACAATGTTAACTCGGTTATCTCATGGTAGACCATACATAAGTACAGTTTGTGCATGTATTCCCTATCAGAAATGCAGGGACTGGGATCCAGTCTCAACCAATGCAAAACCAACCCAAATAAGAGCGAGACCCTTTTTCTAGAGGTTTGCAGATGCCAAAAAATAGACAGCAAGTACTTTGTCGTAAAAAATAAAACCCATGGATTGGAAAATCAAGCAGACAATAACATTCTGAAAGCACGCGAACAGAACCTCTTTTAAATACATGTGTAAAATTGTGTTGAATTTAGAAATTAAAAAAACTTAATTTCCAAAAGCCTGTGACAAAAACCGTGTAGTATTTTAAAAACCATTGACCCCCCAACAAATGATTTAAAAGACTTGCAAAATGTCCTCTTAAAAATGAAATGTACATTGTAACCTTCCAATTTTACCAGCACCTTTAATCCTACACGTAAAAGAACCTTTAAAATTCTATAACACGAGCCCTTTAATTGTCTTGGCGTGATCCCCGTATTGATTATTGCACATCGGGACTGTTCAGGGTCATTTGTTCCATAAACGAGTCCTTGGAATTATGCACATGTACACTGATGTAAAAAATATACCAATGACGCACTGATTAGTATCACGTCATCATTTTTTTTTGTTCAACAGGTGGTGATGTTCATGCCATGCAAACAAAAGGAAATTATTGCATGCTCCGTTGGCTCAATAATATCATGTTGCAGTTGTAGCGTGGAACTGATTGTCAAAGTGAGTGCACTGTTATTGGACGTAACAATTTCTTCTTTGAATTGATTGAATTGTACCAGTGCACATGTACATTGTATTCCATTGCATTTTATTACATTGTATTGTTCATGTGGAAGCAACATCATGTGTGAGTTATTGTATGTGGGAGTCCAGTTGGAGAGTACCGGTACAGATGGTACTTCCCTCGCCTTCCATCCCATGAACCGCGTTAGCATCCTGCTCAGGCTGATGTGTGGATATACATGTAGGTTTCGGTCCCTGACTGAGTTTGTGTGTTTTTAAGTGTCATTCCGGCATTTTCCTCCCAGCTCTGCAACTGAAGATCTCTTCATTATCTTTTCTTTCTTGGTTTCTCCAGACTTCAGATTTGAAACACGTGTCTGTTGAAGAACTGAGAAAGAAAAAGAAGTAGACAAACTCGAAGAAAAGGCTTAGGATAAGACAAATAAGACGGCCCGTGGACGGACGAGCGAAACATGCGGTCTGATTGAATTGTCGACTCTGGGATATTATGCAAAACTACACCACCATGGCCTGCATGTCGGATCAGGGATCGGTCGTGGACAACCTCTCGTTCGATGACTATGACCCGAGCCAAGGCTCGCTGGATTTCTTTGAGGATTTTGTGGGCCAGATGGCGGAATCGGGTCCGCCAAACAATGAAGACGTGTACGCCCAGTTGGAGCAGAAGGAGAAAGATTTGATCCTAGCCGCGGAGTTAGGAAAAGCCCTTCTCGAACGCAACGAGGAACTCACAAAAAGACAGGAACAGATGCAACAGGAACTAGCCGACAAATTTGAGGTAGGTTTTTCCTAACTGTTCCTACATCCTATAAAATCCAACAATATGTAGAATTTTGATGGATTCAGTTGTGGAGGGGTGAAACATTATTTTAATTGAACATGGCAAAGATTTAACAAAGAGACAGGAACAAATGCAACAAGCTACCAAGATAGAGGTTGGTTCCCTCTAACTAATCCCAAATCCTGCAAAATCTAGCAGTGATATTTTCTAGAGTTTTGATGGATTCAGTAGCGGAGGGTTTAACGTATCAATTGAACACAACAAAGTGTTACCAAAGGCACACGAACGAATGCAACAAGACAAGACTGATGTTGGTTTTCCCTAACTTATCCCAAATCCTGCAAAATCCAATTTGGATTTTGTAGGATTTGACAGGATTTTGTAGGATTCAGTAGTGGAGGAATGAACACTATTATTTGGGATGTGTAGATTAAATGTTCCCCTTTGTGTGGTTTCAACAAACTATGTAATCCCAAATCTTGCTAAATGCAACATTGGGATTTTGTAGGATTTTGATGGATGTGGTATTGGAGCAGACTGAATCATAATGTTTTACACTGAAGATTGAATGTCCCGATTTTATGTGGTTACAAATCGTGCAAGAGCATGATTTTCTAGATTGTTGGATTTTGTGGGATTCAGGATGGTTTCCTGAACCTGTAGGGGGCTTCAGATATCATATTTATTATGTACCAAAAATTTATTTCTGTACGTATTCATGTACACAGTTTCAAATACCTTATTTTAGTATCTACCTTTCTATCATTTCATGTACCAAAATAAACAAACCTCATGCTTGTAAAAGACTACAAGATATCACTTGTAAAAAGTTATTAATGATTGATAGATTATTTACCTAACTGGGAGTCTATAGAGTTAGGTTATCTTATGTAAACTCTCTTTATGTGTTCATCTCATTAATTTAAAAGAAATAGCTTTTATCATTGAAGTGACTCTGAATTTATTACTGGCATATTAAATGCGTACCTGACTTTGAATGATCACACAAAATAGAAATTTCTCCATACTAAGGAATTTGTATAAATTCAAAATTGGACATTTTTTTAACTGTTCGAGTATATTGGTTTTACTACAGTTGGAGGACAACAATGTGAGTCATTTGTTTTCAATTTTGTGCAAAAAATAGTTTGTGATTCCTTTTTGATATTTTTTGCATATATCTAAAAAAAACCCAACAATTACATACATAATACAATTAAAATAACTTGAGAATTTTTTTTTTTAATGTGAATTTTGACTGTTATACATTGCATATATAAGCACTTTTCCTTGCAACAAAAAAACCCAAATTTACTTTTTGATTAATTAATTAAAGTTGAGCACCATAATGTATAATGTTGCTTGTTCACAACACGTTTACAGAAAGTATTAAACAAATACATGTACTTTCTTTAAATGTATTTTTTGTATGCATACATGACGATTTAAAATCTACATAATTTAATTAAGGACTGCATATCCATTGTACTAAAAAAACACACACACCCAAAAAGTACGAACTGCACTAATTAAATATTTTATGAATGTACACATGTTATTGATGAATAAATTGAACATATTTGTATCAAAAACCATTTAACCTACTACACAGACACAAAACCATCGTGTTGTGAACGTGATCAGCATTTGTCAACGAGGCTTGAATTCTGCGAAAGCAGTGATTTTATGCACACTCCCGAGCTAATTCGACCTTGGCCGTTTCTATTATGCTGGTACATCGTGCAGGGTACCATGACAATGCAGTGTTTTTGCTGACGTGTGCGTTGCTACGTACAGCATGCATACAGTAAAATGAGTAAATCAGACTGAATTTTCAAATTGTTTTCATTGTCTATAAACAAGAACAGGGAAACAATGCAGGGAATATCCCACATATTTATTTCATTTAATAAATGGGATTTTCCCCTGTTTAGAGTAGGTGTATACTATTTGCAAAATTAAAATTAAAATTGCAGAAGCGCTGATTTCTCATTTTACATTTTAATTTTGTATTTTATTAAAATCTTTACTTTATAAAAAGTTTTTAAGCTCAAACTGGAGAACAGTACATGAAAATCTGTTTGATCATGTGTCTCACATACATGTACATGTCAATACATGATTCATGAATGTTTGTCTATGACTCTACATGTACACGTACATAGTGTAATAGGTATAAAACAAACTTTCAAGTAACAACCTTCCTAGTAATTTTCGTCGTGATCAAAAAAACATTTCAGCAGTCAGTGTGAAATTTAACACAAAATCAATAAATTTTGTTTTTCAAAAATTGTTGCATTTTGGAAGGACGATTCAATTATTTCTGTCCATTGGGAAAACAATCACTACAAAAATCTGATTAAATTTAAAAAGCACAATATTTTATATTTTTTAAAATAAACGTGAGAGAAAAATACATTGAAGCGCATTTAAAAATACTGTCCATTGTATGTGATATATGTAATGAACATTTAATTTCCTTTGCATGTATGTTTTGTAGTATGGATATTTTAATGGCATATGGTCCATAAAATCAGGAAAAAGAAACTTGCAAAACAAAATTGAGTGATACAGATAATTTGAGGATAAATAACAACAGTAAAAGAAAGTTCTACGCAAACACTTGCATGAAGCTTATGCAAATTAATGTAATTTACCTGAACCTTAAACTTTTTTCGTACGAGACATGAACCCCAAAACATTGGATTCATGATACTTTTGCAAGAAACATCGAGTACCGGCATCGACCAGTTCAGCTATCATATCATTGAAAATCTAAATTGAAATTTCCAGGCAGATAATAAATTTTGCCATGAAGTGCCGTGTTTATGCAGAGTTCCGCTCTCGCCTAGGCAAATATAGGTTTGGACAAATTGGACCGTATGAACATAGTTACCATGGTGTATTCAAGGAGGTTCCCATGGCAACCCACGTGGCAACTCACGTAGCAACCCATATGGCAACCAGGAAATGGTTGCTACAGTCAATTGCCTTTCAGTGCCATTCAGTGGAAGGTTTGCGGATAAGTTTGCATAATGTACATTTGCACAGTGGCTGCTGTACTCGTAATCTTGCACATGTATACATGTAAGCATGCACATGATTAAAAAGTAAATGTTCAGTGTGTATGCAGACATGTATGTACAATGTATTATCATTGATTTACGTGAGGCCTAATGTCATGAATTTTGTGAATAGTTGTAGACTAGGGAAATCCAATATCGAGAATATTGATATAGGCCCATCAATTATCCATGTAAAAGTTAAAGACAATAAAGAAGAAACTTTGATTTAAAAACACAACAAAAATATAACAATGTTAAGTCCAAATTTCCACGGCTCTCTCTGGAGCATATATTGATCAAATTAAAAAAAAATATAATCTCAGCACTGACAGTTTGTCCAGAATGGGCGGTTTCTTTGTGGTTTTACATTGGGGAGACTGCAAATTCCACCGAACGCAGAGCACAAAGCGACGCCGCTTGGCATTTCGCAATGTTTTTATTTTGAGTCACAAGCACAAGATAACGCCGCCAGCTTTTATTTTATTATAAAGCAAACGTTAAATACAAAGTAAAGCACAAACGGAAGATTTATTTGGGTGAAAATCTGATGCATTTTCGATATTTCGACATCATATCTCAATATTAAAATTTTCGATGTTTTGATTGATTAAAAAATTGCTATCGGCGATATTGATATCAAAATAATATCGAATAATCTAGAAAGATTCATAATCGCTCTCTAAGAGGATGACTACATTAAGGAGTTATCAGAATTATAAAATCATAGATATTGGATGTACATGTACCATGAAACAGGGACGGGAAAAAAGTGGACCCCAAATCTATAGTGGACCCAGAAGTACATTTTACATTGAGAACACCATAAATTTTAAAACAAAAGGATTTAATAGAAATAATTTCAATATATATCCATCAAGGTACAAATTTAGCCTGTACATGTACATCTAACTTGAATCAGTTCACGCTTAAATGATTGTATGTAGGCTTGCTGTTGAACTACGGGCTTGGATTCAGTCAAAATCACATAAATTGAACAAAATTAGCTCGATGCGGACCAAAGACTTCGTGTTTATGCGTGAGTGACGTGATTGTGCCATGCAATTTCTGGAAGGAGTAGGTTTGAGTGAAAATCAGTGACACCAGTCACCCCATGATGACCTTTGACCCCAGTTTGGTCATGTGACATGTTGGAGCTGGGCTGCTGATACTTTTGACAAAGTTTGGTTGAAATCGATCAAAATATGTAGGAGCAATAGACAATGTCAACGTTCGTTAACTAACTTACTAACGGACTAATGGAGAGACACAATAATTTGTTGAACTGCTACCCCGCAGCTAAAACTAATTAGATCTCCCATCCTTTTTTCCCCCTAGTGCCGAATCCCATTACCACGCGTAGCATAAGTCGGCACATAAATCATTTTTTGCTGTTTCCTCTGCAGGAATCGGAACAAGAGAAGCATCACCTACGTCGTCGACTGGAGACCGTCGGCGGCCAGTACGAGAGCAAGCTATTGGACCTCCAGACAGAAATCTCCTCTTTGCATAAAGAACTGGCCAATCAGAAGGCAGCACAGAAAACCGTTGAGAGTCAGAAACAGTCGGAGCTAAACGAGCTCTTGGAACAAAACCAGCGACTTGTCCACCAGTTGAAAAAGGTCGGGCACCCTCGTCATATTTGTTTAAATATAACCTATAATGTGTGTTTAGGGCAATTCCACACCAAAGTGGACATGACACCAAAAAATTCAAATGCATGTGACTTAAACAAGTTGGGCATCAAATGAAAGCTAAAAGTCTATATTTTTAAGATTTGAAGTCGGAATTCTATTTTTGATACATTTTGGTACCAAAAAATAGGATTACGTAATAATCCTGTTTTAATCCTAAAAATGTGATAAATAGTGATATGAAAGTATTCTACCAATACACACACAAAAATATGTACTCATGCCATCAGTTTCTGTCATGAGAAAGTATTGGTCTTGAAAAACTGACTGAAACTTTTTTTTTACGTTTTGCGTAATTTGTTTCGCTTCAGTGACTTCTAATATTTCAGCCTTCGAAAGTGTCCTTCCGTTACCGAAAAAATACATATTTTTTATTTATTTTCAAAACTTGCAGTATGAATGCAATGAAAGTTATTGTGCAAAGCAAGTTTAGGTAGGCCTTCAATATGACATTATAACTGACACTTCTGTACTTCTCGTTTTTTAATTACAATTAATTAAATCACGTCCTTCCGTTACCAAATTGGTAACGGAAGGACGGTAACGGAAGGACAAATGTTATTTTTATCAAATGTTACGACATTTGTGCTCATGTTTGAAAAATGAAAATCACTGCAACTACATGCATGTATAATGAGCATTGAAAGGACGTTCATGTGACCCACCTTCACAAAGGTGGTATAAGCAGGGCAAGGTGTTCATTACAAAGGATGGCACAGGCATATGTATAACATGTACAATGTACATGTACATGTATGACAATGTACCGGTACTCATACATGTATGGAGTTGTTGCAGAAAATCAAATCATTAAGTTGCTGCTATCACCATTCATGGACAATAGAGAAAGATACAATTTCTGTGAAGCCATTCCAGAAGCAAATTAAGTCAAAAATGAGATGGCAGAAAGTACCGGTACTATTGGGCACTTTCATACAATTTACATGTGTAAGACATGTGAGGTGCAATTTTTGACAAATTAAGTTAACAACTTCAGGCTGGATGTTTATAAGTTAATTATTGTTAATACTCTAAATCATTATAATTTGATTTCAAACATTGAATTTAGAGTTCAATTAAAAGCAACACCTAAAACATTTTTTAAAGCATAATGATTCTGAAGCCATCAGTTCTACCTGTAGATGTTTTTAACCCTAACTCCCTAGTCCTTTTTGCTAGGATGTAGCCTCAATCCTGCAAAATCTTCCAATTGGCCTCATGGAAAAATAGCGTATAGCCTCAATCCTGCAAATTCCTTAATTCTTTCTTGAATATGGTCCGTGGAGGGGTGACCACTGCCTGAATCCTGCAAAATCCTGCGGCAGTGACTGTCAATAAGTTGAGGCTTGACCAGTGACATCCTGGAGCAGTACGGAGGATTTCAAGCATAATCCAGGCCTATATTTATGCATGGCTGAGAAAAAACAACACAAGGTCCGGTCCAAGACCTTGACAAAGTGCATCCCACGAAATCAGTAACGCACTTTTGCCATGTAACCTCAATCCTCCAATTTTCTCCACTTTGGTAAAGAGGATTTTGAAGGATTCAGGGCGGTTAGGGTTAATGTACATGTAGGCTGGTCGCCCCCCCCCCCCCAACCCTTTAGGTAAACCACTGAACCTACCGGTATTATTATTAAAAGTTGTTGGGGAACAAGTAACCAATATACTAAAGTGTTCAAATACTGTGTATTTAAACTTTTAAGGATTGAGGTAATGGGTTTGAAGTCCATTTCTGTAGTTGTCTTGTGTTCGTGAATTATGCGTTTTTGGTTGTTTTCGTTTTTCATTTGTTATCATTAATTAGCAGGCTTTATCTTTATCTCAATAGTTTCTTGGGTATAATTGTTTATGCCAGGTCTGCCTATTGTTGATTTCACATTCAGTTACACATTTCAGCAATTTATTTCACTTGTATAATTAGTGTAAATTCACATTTTGTTCATGCTATAATTGAGTAAACCTTTTGTCCTTCCGTTACCGTCCTTCCGTTACCAAATTATAATCCACTTAAGACATTGTAATTATATTACCGAAACACTTAAAGTCAAATGAAAGGTGGTATAGTATAGATAAAGCTTCAGGGATTCCATTTCCTACCATTGAAATATAATTGCCCCATACAATTCACAGAGTTTACGCAAAATGCGTGTAAGTTGGAAAACCCTTGTCCGTTTTACCGTCCTTCCGTTACCGACCTCATTAATATTCATAATTCATAAACGAGAGATATTTATGCCCCCCAAAAGTGTGGAAATTGAAGGTAGCATTATAGCAATACCATTGTGACATTTGCTTGCTGTAACTAATAACAGTGTCTGTGATAGGCACATTTGAAATTTTGTTTAATGAGTGAAAACGTCCTTCCGTTACCGTGGAATTGCCCTTAATTTATCTTCAAATTTATTTTGGTTAATTCAAGGTATTTACAAACATTCAAAAATAAAACTGTCAAATATGAAATGTAATTGAATATGCATCCTGTGAAATCATATTGCATCTACATGTAGTATGAATTAAACTGTCTTTTATTTTTTTCGAGGAATGAGGAATTACCATCATTTCATTGTGATTGTTACATGTAAATGTAGGACCAAACTATGGCATTTTTAATGGAAACCTGCGGCTTGCGTAAAGAAAAATGAAGACACATTTTCACAGTTGTCTCAAAAAGTATATGGGAAGTGTGGCCTAGTGGTTATAGGGTTCGTATCTCAGGGTCAGGGGTTTGAATCCCGCTGCTGGTCATATGTTGTGTCCTTGGGCAAGCCACCTCCCCCCACTTGCCTCTCCACCATTGGTGGGTATACTGGCTTGAGCCTGGGAGTAACCTGCGATGGACTAGCATCCCATCCAGGGGGAGTAGAAATATTCTCAGTCGTTTCATGTTACTGAAACCAGATATAAAAGCCGGCCTGATGGGCCACATTGGCTCGAGACAGACTTAACTTTTTTTTGACTTATTCAAAAAGTATATCTACTGAGCTGACATTTTGTCAGTTTATTTTTTTGTCAATAACCTGCTTCAGATTTATTGTATTACTGTTCATTGAATTTGCAAAAAACATTATTTTTGCAAATGGTGCCCATGACACATACCTTTAAAACCCAATTCGCTTGACCAGCCCTTTTGCAGGAAAAAATATTGGAGTATTTTGGGTCTCTTCTTCAGATTTTGTTCCTTTTGTTTATTTTTTGGATTTTAGGCAGCGGATGTAGAGGAAGAACTGAATGAACACATCCAGAGACTACGCGATCAGGTTCACCTTAGAAGACAGCATTCACTGAACAGAGAAAACACCCACGTCACGGAAGACTTACAAAAAGAGGTGAGACGAGTCACATTTTATGTGTGCTTGTACTAGGACTTGCAATTTATGTAAAATGTCGTTGGGTCATATGTCTTAAATCTTAAGTTGTACATGTATGTCAGACGAAAGGAAACACATGTAAGCATCAACCAATGCAATCCATTTCAGGTGCAGCGGTTGTCGGCCAAGCGAGGGGAACTGGAGCGGAGACTACACATGGCGACCAGCGACCGGGACACGCTAGCGTCCAGCCTGAAGGAATCCAACGACAGGTGTATGATGCTAGACAAACAAAGCAAAGACTTGCAACAACAGGTACATTGATTCAGGAAAAAAATTATGTAAAATCACGGTGAAAATTGTTAGAGAAACAAAGATTTTCATCTGCATATACAGTAAAACATTGATTTGAAAAAAAAGATGTACATTGCATTGAGAATTTTGATCACATAATTTGCTATTGCTACCTCAGGTTAGTGTTTTTAATGGTGTTTGTAACATATAAACAAAAGTGTAAAATAGAAGTGTGGACTATAAAACAGCTAAGGGGTTAGTGCATTGTAAGCAAGACCCAAGAATTGTGCGGTTGGCAGAGCCCAGATTTATGCATTGTAAAAAAAAAAGATTTTTCAAAATTTGACCTTTAAAATTGTTTTGTGACATTGTGTTTTATCTTCTGTCAGGTTTATATTCAATTTGTTTCCCCCATCCCTCATTATTTACCCTCCTATGCAAACATACGTTCTTTGCTAAGTTGTCCTTTCAGTCCAAATCAATTTAAGTGACTGTATTCAACAGTTAAAAGCTCCCAGCCTACATAAAGCAGGATTGACTGGCTGTGACTGTTTATGTAACTTGAGACAGCTATGCTTTGACTGTGGGTGATTGTACATACTTCTTGCCTGCTTTTGTCAGTTGACTGAATTTGACTAGTCGCAGTGCTTGCTTGAAATATGATCTGACTGTTGGTGACTAGCCTATGTAAAAAGGCCTGGCAGGGGAAGAGGATTGATTTGTTTTGACTGTCTGTGACTGTTCAAACAGCAGGAGGTTTAAAGCCTGAATAACTAAATATTGCAGCTTGAGCTCTCCCACTTTTGATTACTTGAGTAGGAATTGAAAAAAATTTGTGCTAGAGTTTGAGTCAGACTTTGTTTTAATATTTGTATTAATAATTGCGTTCTTAACATTCGATTTCTGACTCACTCAAACCAATCAGTCAACATAACGTGTCGATATCAATTACTTTTGTTCTTCCATGACGTAATTTTTGAAAGCACTTTGAAGTTTACATTTCCTTTTGAAAAAAAGAACAAAATCATGACAGTTTCATTCCTATACTTCACAACACTATAATCTTGGTATATTTTGGTATTATCTGGAAGTAATTCGTCCTTTTCATTAATTATATCTCAGCTGGGACTGCGCGACACGGAGCTGGCCAAATTACGGCAAGTCCACAATGACACGGAAGAAGAACTCGAAGAACTACGCTACCAAGCCACACTGAACGCCTCGAACACCAATGGCGCGGACTACCAGGGAAATTCCCTGCTGTCGGAGCTGGGATTCGAGATGACCCACAATGGGGGCGGGGCCAGACTTGGCGAGAGGGAGGCAGACGATACAAACATAGAACAGGATGATGACGAAATTGAATGCGATGTGGTGGATGGACCTTTGTACACAGAGTCGGCGAGTAGGGAGGGGGCGGAGCTTAGAACAGAAGTAGGGGGACATCTTTCATGTCTTTCTGCAGCTACCGGTAGTAGTGATGGGAACGAAAGAAACAAAACTGAAAATTTGTCTACTAGCTGTAATATCGAGCAACAAACGGTAATTTTTTTAGTCCAATCTCACAGAGTTTCTAACAAAATTTTGGCTTTGCAAAAAAATCAGCTAGAGAACTGGTCACCAGTAATAAACCGTTTGATACTTTGTCAGCCGATAACTCTCTTTGTTCATTTACATTGACTTTTGCTAATTTATGGTTTTTGTACTTGTGTTTTTAAGACATGGCATGATTCATCCAGGGTGAAAAAGGGGAAAAATTATTGAAAATGCAAATTTTGTTTTTGAGTTAACTTGTTTACACCTTTAACATCTTTATTATCAGACAGAATTATGTATCATTTTTTTCCTTGTATTGAATGTTTGAATATCCACTTTTTAACCAGTTTGTGGTTCTGTATGCAAATTAAATACATTGTTTGTGAAATTAATTTGCAGATTTATGGCTTCTGATTAGCACCCTTGAACAAAATTATTGACAAACTGGGGAACCGTCAACATAGGGCTGGAAAGCTCAGTTGGTAGAGTACTGGTACGCTTTTGCAGAGGTCACAGGTTCACATTCCGCTCCAATCAATGTCTTTGCCCAACTTTAATTCTTGAAATTAATTTTCTCCGTACTTTTTCTGCAGTTGCAAGATGTCTTAAATGAAGTCCACTCTACCCTTTCGAAACTCGTCCACGAACTCAAAGCCTTCCAAGTAACGCGCAGCCCCATTGGCTCACCGTGTCACTCGCCCGAAGCATCAACCAATGAGAGGTTCCGTAAGGAACAGACTCGGCCGGAGGAAGTCAGGAGTTTACTTAGAGATTTAACAAGAGTCACAGACAGTATCACTAAGAGAGGAGATTGTTTAAGCCAGGTATATGTTATTTGATGTTGTTAATTAAAGCCTTACTCTTCCAGGTCTTTAAAATAAAACCTCGCTGAAGAGACAGTATCATTTTTTCCAGTACGTTTTGCATAATTTTGTAATTACTGTAAAATTTCTGGGTAAAAAAAATGTGTATTTCACAAGTTTCTCATTAAAACGTACATAATATGTGGCAGTTCCTAAAATTGCTTAAACCTTTTACCCAGAATTGCCTAGCCAAACATTAGCCCCATAACAAGAACCATCTTTTTATAATATTAACAACTCTCTGGGGCAGACGGCCTTTGACACTGGCAGGCTAAATTATTCATCCTGTCACAATATCCGGCAATAAACCTAAAACCCTAACCACCCCAACTCCATCAAAATCCATCCCACATTTTGGTGGATTTTAGGGGACTTTTTGGTCCAGAAGGACTGGCATGATAAATATTGATGGAGTATGATGGACTCTGGCCTAATGGCCTGAAGCAGTGTTTGGGGTATCTGATTGATTTTGCCTAGCTTCCTGTAGTGTATTGTGCGAAAAGCCATGTGTAGCAAGTCCATGAATGTCAACCAGTGCGTCAGTGGTGGATTCCATTATGTCACGTGCAGTTTTGTATTGGACGCACAGTGTTTGATGGATTTTGATGGACTTGGTATAGTTCCTAGTAAAAGATGCTAGGGAGTTAGAGTTAAAAGTGGCAGTTGTTTCCAATCCTTTGATATTTACTACACCTCAAAATAGCATCAAAACCATTGTAGGCTCCACCCAACATGTACTGCAAAGGGTATAGAACCACCCTTTAAGAAAAACTGTGTGGTATTATGTAATCAAAGTTAGCTTCCATTGGAATTTTTTGGTAGGATGTTGTAGGAGTGAATAAAGTAAAGGCCAGCCACTATTACTCTATACATGGAACTCTAGCTGTGCACCCCTGAAAGTTAACGGCCAAAACATATTAATAGCACTTCAGATTGCACTTTCATTGCTGTAGTATTACATTGTGTGTTCAGCACAAAAAGTACATCTAAATGCCATCAAATTTCAATGGGCTTTTAAGCATAGTGTGCGCCTTTTGTCAATACTTGCGTGGGAGGAACACACCCTGCTGTAGTGCTCTCACAATGTATTTCCAAAATAGAAGTTGTGTGTTTTGTGGCCTCTGTAGTTAACAAATGACGTGAAACTGAAACTTGGTCATGCCGGAGTGATAAAGTCATGCAAGCATGTAACTTTGTTCAATGGGTTGATATGACTGTCTCTCACTCTGTTTATATAATTTTTCCCCATTCCATTTCTATGGATTATAGGAAAGTGCAAATCAGCTCTACATGTATAATAATAATAATAATAATAATTATTGCATTTTTATTGCGCTCTCTCCTGGACCAGCCTGTTCGAGAGTGCATTACATATTTAAGAATAAAGTAAAAAGTAAACAGATAATTAAATCAATTGCAAAAATTAGCAAAATACACACAGATAAATATCAAAACTCACAGGCAAAAATACACGATAACCATTAATTAAAAATACCCCCCCCCCCGAAGTCAGACGCACAGGCAGAAATTAAGAATCACTAAATGCTTGCTTAAAAAGGAAAGTCTTAAGTTTAGTTTTAAAAGAACACATTGAATGTTCAATCCTGATGTTTAAGGGCAAGGCATTCCATAAACCAGGTGCTGCTGAGACAAAAGCACGATCTCCTAAAGTAGACAGCATTTTACTCTTGGGATAATCTAATAAAAATTCACTTGCAGACCTAAGTCTGTAACGCTGAGCTTGACATTCAGATGAGGATGAAAAAATTTGACAATTTTTATTGATTTTAATCAGGGTTCGTCCTTAACCTTTTTTTTCCCCACTAGCCAGCCGAACTAGTGAACCAGACTCGTAGCTAGGCCGCGGGCCTTTTCACTAGTCCGCAATTTTTTTGTATTATTTTTTTTCACCAGAATGTCATACATGTTATTTATCCTGAGGGAATCTTGTCCGTGTTTTTAACAAACACATCTAATAAAAGTGAATTAAAATCAGACACAAAGTGATTAAAGTGATAAATTAAATTATTTATTGATAAATCAACTTTAAAAAAATAAATTAAAATAATATTGATTTTTTTTCTTCATTTTTTTTTTTTAATGGTGATTAGAATAGATGTATTCACATCACGTTTTTGGCCAAAATAATTTTCGGTGCCATTTGCATTTGCAACACAAAAGCTATCAAAACTGGACCCTCAAAAAGAAAAAAAAATGGGGGGAAAAATATAAAAGCCACACGTTATAGCGGCGCAAGTACCAGTGTTAAGATCTTGAAATAAATACAAAAAAGCAGAAAATGCAGCCACAGAAAGGAGAAATCAAGTTAAGCTTTGTGAATTACGAAAGTCGCAAAAATCTTATTTCTGCCCCGATGTTTTTGTGACATATCTACGACTTGTTAGCCAGGCAGTGCTATTGTATAGGATTACCCCATAACACCCGTGAAAGGGCTAAATCTGGCCCATTGTGTGGACCACATGCATGAAAAGACTTCCAGTGAATAGCCATTCTGAAAACTCTTTCTGAAATTTTTTAATCCAGGGCACCGCGTCCAGTGTTAATGATAGTCAGATCGAAGCATTGGAGAGCCACATAGAAGCGTTGCGTGGGGAGTTGTCTAGTACCCAGAGTCACATCGAACTCCTTCAGGCGGAGATAGACAGACAAGACAATGACCTGAAGAGGAAAGACTCAGAAATATCTACTATCACTGTGAAGGTGAATTTCTTAACAATTTATGACTCGTCTTTTTAAAAATCTTTAAACATTAAATTAAACGTATTGTTTCAAATTCAAATGGAAGTTGGTTGGGGATGTCGAATGTGTAACTATAGCTGAAGCCTGAAAGAGTATGGGCTCTGTGCGAGGACAAGAGAGGGCACTTTTTTCCACTTTCAAATGTCTCTCCCATTGGTCTCCCCCAACTCTCCCTTTCTTACCGTTGAGGGGGTACTTAATTGTGCACAGAGACCATGTACTTTTCACAATGCCATTTGTTTCATTGTAATTGGACTTCCATTACACATTTTTGTGTTTCTTGCTAATTACTAAGAAATTATTAGTAATACTGAAAACAAAGTCCTCAAAAGTGTTAGCCCCTTTGTGAAATGGAAAATATTTGACATATTATTTCTTGAAGACTGGTGTTCAAAAGATGATAAAAATCATTGCATAATTTGCATCCGTTTTAAATTGCACTATTTCACTTCTCAACACATTATGTTGGGTTTATTAGGGACAGTATTTAATTCTGACTATTTCTGAAATGTAAATTTTTGTTGGAAGTCGGCAATTTCTTATTGTGTACATGTTTGTCCTTGTAACTTCTATTTTCCAATCTTTCTGATTTCCCCTTAAAGACAAGATACCAGTTGACACAGATACTATATTCCGAGGTCAGTAGAACGTCAACTTTGTGGTCAAGATACATTTTTATAATTTGCTTATTTTTATTTCGTCAATATCCATTTGCTTCCCGCACCATTGATTTATTCCTTCGCTGCTTTTTTATCAACTGTAAGCAGTGTGGTGCAGGGCAAACTAATATCCCAATCCCATTTCAGTGCTTTTGTCATGTACGTACATGTACATTTTTTTTTTAATGTGAACTAATAATAATCTTCTTGAAAAGATGTTCTTAAATTTAACTCAAAGAACATTACATTTCAAGTTTAACATTGTATTCACAATAAAAAAAGCTATGTATTATTTTAAAATGTTTTCAACCCACTTTATGCAACAAAGTGCCCAAAATGCATGTCTGAGTTTTTGGCAGGGCGCAAATAATTTTTATTTCATTTTGGAAACTTTTTGGAAATCTGCAAATATAAACACATTGCAGGGGAAAATATCCTTTTATTTTAATAATTGTTGTTCTTGAGAGTTTTTTAGAAAGAGATTGTTGGATTTTTGGGGGGTGGGGGTGGGGGGTGGAGGAGTATAGCCTCATAAAACTAGTTACAACAGTGCCTGAACTTGTTTCTGTATGGTCATCACGCCATTTTGGTTGAGGTTGAATGCTCTATTAATTTGTGTAAATACACGTTCTGTGTTTTCTGTTTAGCATTTCATTCTTAAAAACCTGTGTCTTCTGTCCCTGCATCAGAAATTGTCCTGTCTCGTCTGTACAAGAACATTAATTGTACAATTTATTGTAGCTGTTACTAGTCAGTTCGTCTGACTACTTTATACTTGCTCTTTTTATGTGGTGGCTCTATACATGTACATTGTATCTTGACTAATGGTGGCAATCATTCATGTAGCTGAGACTATAAAACCCTAAACCCTTGCAGCATTTTTGGCTTGGAAACTTCCTTGGATCTGCTAAAACTAACACTGCTAGAGCTGTACTGATGGCCAAATATTTGAATATTCGATCATCCACTGAAGTGAATCGAATACTAAATTATTCAAAAATACACAGCACAGAACACTGAAATAGAAGCATCAATCCCCATGTGAAGTAATACAAATGCAGGTGTTGGATCCAGCAAATAAGCAAACAAATAATAGTTCAATTTTGGCAGATTTGGAGAGTTCGAGTTGAAAATGCTGCCCCCCCCCCATTTATGCCCCATTTTAATTTACATGAATGAAATATTACTTTCTGTAATAACAGTCAGTGTATGGTCTCATATTTCTTTCTTGTAAAATTATTTTGAGTCATTTTTATATCATTTTTCTGGTGGTGGAGTACTTAACATTATGTGCTTTTCATTTATACTCATTTCAATTTTGTAGTACTGATAACTTACAAAATGATGCTAACCCTTTTTTTCATCCCATATGGAATTTGCAAAACAAACCATGTGGTAGAAAATGCCTGTCAACATGACTCTGGATTTTGGGAGCTAATGTTAAATTATTTTATTTTAATGGACACAGGTGTTTTTTTTTTTATGAAACTTGGTCTGAAAATGGAGGGTCCTATACCACAAATCAACATTATTTTGTACTTGACACTCACTTCCAACATATTGTATAAAGGCAATTCCCGAGTTATGTAATGGCCATGACACAGCTTTTATTAGAGCTCAGGGAATAAACTTGAAGATGTATTTTATAAATCTTTTACATCCATCATCTTGAAATTAATGGCCAAGGATAATAGCATGACTTTTGGATCATTTCCCAGAATTACTAATTAGATACATGTACCACGGTTCATTTGTGGGGAGTGTGGCTTAGGATTTGTGACTCATGATCAGAGGGTCAGGGGTTCAGATCCAGCTGCTGGTCATATGTTGTGTCCTTGGGCAAGCCACTTGACCCTCACTTGCCTCTCTCCACCTAGGAGTATAAATGGGTACCGGCATTAGCTAGCAGTAACCTGCGATGGACTGGCATCCCATCAAGAAGTAGAAATTTCTCAGTCGTTTCATGCTACTGAAACCGGAGATAAACACCGGCGTGATGGGCCACATTGGCTTGTGACAGACTCCACCTTCTTTTATCATGGTTCATTGGCTCTGTCATGGACATTACACTTCCTTTCATAACGCTGGAATTGCCCATGTATGTTAAATCGTTTTTTAAAGGGCAAATATTTTTTGATGAAACTGTCCTAAAATGGAATTTTTATCGGATCTATGAAAGTTACCTTTTAAATAAGTAAATTACAAGGATGGGAACTCGACCAGGCAAAGTTTTTTATTAATTATCAATTGAATCAAGAAACTACCGTAGCGGGATTGATGGTTTAACCCTAACGTACCTAAATCCATCAAAATCCACCCCCCTGTTTCGGGGGATTTCGGCGGATTCAGGATACCTCCATATTGAACAAACTGGGGGATTTTGATGGACTCAGGATTCGAAGCCTAGCGGAACTGGCGGATTTTGATGGATTCAGGATACCTCCATTTTGAGCTATTGGGGGACTTTGATGGATTCAGGATCTCAACAGTTGAACTCTTTTGCAATGTTTGTGGTCAAGTAAATATTGCTGGCACTAGCCCTGCCAAGTCTGTCACATACTGTACAAACATGTACACACATGTACTGGGTGGACTTGCATGGAGGGTCACGTGCTGGAGGAAAGATACAAATAATGTGCGAAAACGTGACGAACGCAATGCCGTTTACGCGCAAAGAACACCATGTGCATCGCTAATAATTATGTGTGCGCATCGCGTAAATACTCGGTGCGCATTTCTTGCTTCGCGCGTGTTGAGCTAGGTCACGTGCTGGAGGAAAGATACATTTAGCTCCATTACTTTACGTTAATTTGTTGCGCGTCTTTGAGAGACAACCAAAATGGCGGAGATTTATCGCACAGTGACTGGGCGCGTGTGGACCCGCTGCCGATCTAGTCTTTTCATTCTATATCTATGGTTTACGGGCTGAAACATGCGCTAATGTCTTTCACACAAATTTTGTGCGCGAGACGTATTCACTTCGGTACTGATCCATGCTGGGGTCGCAATGCATTGGTGTATTTTGATGGATCCTATGCAACAACACACATCACAATTTTCATGCGAGCATGGTATCCTGAATCCGTCAAAATCCACCAGAAATTTAGGTGATGGATTTTGAAGACTCTATGGAAAAACATGCTGTATTTTTTTTTATGCCACCATGGTATCCTGAATCCGCCAGAATCCATCAAGACTTTTGCTGGTGGATTCTGGCGGATTCAGGATACCTCCAGAATCTACACTGGGGGATTCTGATGGATTCAGGATACCAGCAATTTTTGCATGACAAAATTGGTGGATTTTGGCGGATTCAGGATACTTTCTAGTAAAAGAGCCCCAGGAGTTAGGGTTAAAGAAAAGATCACAACATGGTGATTAACAACAACATTGTGACTAACAACAACATTGTAACTAACAACCGCAATATTGACAGGCATTACTCATCTTGATTTGTCATCATAATGTGCTGAAGAATAGTCATTCCCATATCCCCATTTTCATCCTCATTGAACTTTGGACTTCCATTGGTCTTCTAACAGCAGACCTGGGTTTCTGCATAATTAAGCGTCATTCCATTACGTGGGTTCCAAAAGTGCGACATTTTTGTGTCTCTGTTGCACGCGACCTGTGTAATATCATTAATATGCCATTCAAGTATCATTGAAATTGACTTCAAATTAGTTTTGATTTGTTTGGCAGGTACTTAGCTTTACATAATTACTCTTGGAGATAAAAGGCATCCAAGAATGCGTCCTGAATTTACAGAATTATATCAGATGTGACAGGGACATGAAAACAATTGGAAGCACAATTTATGGAATGACCCATAAATCCCATAATCATAATCAACAAAATAACTCATCAAATTAATTGTATTTTTTTCTCAATTGTATCCGTTTCCCAAGTATGTGACCCATGCTCAATTTCGTGGAGCTTCTTGGCAGAAAATTTTGCTTTGCTGAATTGTGTGCTGAGCATGAATACGCTGAGTACCAGTCAAACGCAATAAATACATAGCGTAACACTCTAGCTGGTAACCGTTTTTTGCTCAGCAAATAATCTATGCTCTAAGCATATTTCTCAGTGTGGTCAAATTTCCATGAAAACTGCCCCCTACCAGCGCTGTTTAAATGAGAAAGACACCACAAAACCAATTTCTTAAAAAAAAAAGAGGTTTTCTTGAAGGTTTTGAAGCCTTTTGGGAATTGAGCTGAGTTTATAATGTTGTGGTGTTGCCAAACTCATTGGCCTAAGAATACATTTGATCTACTCTGTAAAAAAACAATCAGTCAGATGTTGCAAACCGACTTCTGAAATTAAATTTTCCAGTGATAAAGAGGATGAACTAAAATTGGAAGGGGTCCTGAAACAGATTTTCCACTCCTAAATATTTAACAGAATGCTACAAGAAATTGTATATTTTTTGTGTGCCAAAACATAAGACATGACCTAACAAAGAAGCAAAGTAAAAAACAAATTTTACCAAATGAGAATTTCTATTTTTACATATTTTCACCCTCCTCAATTTTAAAACCAAAATACTCACACCTGGTGATATGTGACTGATTGTCACAGAGTAGGTTTCATGTCGCTCTTCTAAGGAAGAAAACATTGATTGTTGTAACTTCATTAAGAATTTCATTGAGGATGAGTGTTTCTGTATCCATGACAACAGGTTCGCAGCCTTGAACAGGAGTTAGAGTTGGCGTCGTCCTCCGCTGTCGATTATTCAACGTCTTGCGAGGAGACTGATCTGAGCACGTCCAGTAGTGACGACGACAAGGTTGGTTTCCCTTGAGAAGTTTGTCAAGGAGCAAATCAAAGAGCGGATAATTTTAATTGCAGATCTGTTGGGTTCATGTGGCTGATGTTCATTACTTAGCAATTATGAAAAGTTTTAACAATTATTTATAAATATCTAAGACAGTTTACCCATTCCTATTGGTTGAGAGCTTGGTCTTAAACTTTTTTCTTGTGTCACATGAAATTTTGGCTCCTATGATATACATTACTTAATAATTATGAAAAAGGTTTAACAATTGTTGAATCTTCCCCTGCAAAAGTTTAATGGCATTTCTTGTTTTTGGTGAGCAATTTTTGCAAAGAAAAGAGCATATTTAGTGTTCATGCAATACCGTGATGCCCTGGAGTAGAATGGCAGGGTGTGATAGTATACAAAAAATGAATGTTAATGAGTGCAACGGTAAGAATAATTTCATGAAGTGACAAATAACGAGGCAACGTCAAGTGGAATGGAACATGCCATCTGTCACCCAATGAAATTATTCTTACCATTGCACTCATAAACATTCATTATTTGTTTTATACAATGCCTGAATAATAGAAAAGATAGTTGTTATTGGCATGTGATGAATGTTTAATTTGCACTTTGTGTTTATTTATTTTTTTGTTCAGCTTGAGGAGAGAGGAAGCTTGTCTTTAGTCCATCCCAGGAGAAGGTCCGCATCGGAGCATCTTCAAGACATCTCATCCAATGTTAGCCAAGAAGAAGTCATCGACCGACTGCAGAGTGAAAGGGATGAAGCCATTTTAAGGTGAGGCTGAAAATCCTTAATGCCTCCAGAAAACTTTTTAAGATCCCTGCGTACTAAAATCCTAGGGCATCAAAATACTTGTACACCAGATTCCAAGGGCACTAAAAGCCAAGGCATCAGATTCCCAGGCCACCAGATTCAGGGTACTTGAATTCCAGGGCACTCAATTCCCAGGGCACCAGATTCCCAGGGCACTAGAATCCCAGGGTACTTAAATCCCAGGGCACTTAAATCCCAGGGCACTAAAATCCAAGAGCACTAAAATCTCAGGGCACTAAAATCCCAGGGCTCTTCCCAGGGCACCAGATTCCCAGGACACTTAAATCCCAGGGCACTGACTAAAATCCCAGGGCACTAAAATCCCAGGGCACCAGATTCCCAGGGCAGTATAAATCCTATGGCACCAGATTCCCAGGGCACTATAAATCCCAGGGCACTAAAATCCTATGGCACCAGATTCCCAGGGCACTATAAATCCCAGGGCACTAAAATCCCAGGGCACCAGATTCCCAGGGCTCTATCAATCCCAGGGCACTAAGAGACAAGACACCTGATTCCCAGGCCATTCCCCGACCACTATTCATCCCTCCGTTCCACTTCTGACTGGAAATGGTTCATTGTTGTATTTTTCAGGCGGTCAGTCGCAGAGCAGCAGTTGTTTCAAGCCCAGGCCGATATGAGCAAGCTGGATGATCAGCTGATTGGAGCTATCAAGCAGAAAGTCAGTCTGTCGGAACAGCTAGATCAGTGGCAGGTAAGGAGTCATGAAAGAGTTTATCCACAGACCATTTTATTGTGTATTTGTTGTAGGTTTCTGAACATTTACTTGTCCTGGATATCTATTAAGATTACCCCTAATTTTGCAGGGAATGACACGCACTGTTGTCTTTGATACCGTTTGACCCTGTGGGATAATTGTTGTCAAATGATGTAAATGTATAATCAATTTGCTCTCGCATGTACCACCAATCCATGGAATCTGGGTGTAACAGTCTCAGTTATCCGGTCTGCTGATCTTTCTCAGCGGAAAATGTGAACATAATGCGAAACTATAATACCCACACTGTCTTCCTTTGCCTAGCTTTTACATTTTTTTGTGAACTGCCTCTGATGACGAATTGGTTTTGTTTGATTGTTTTTGTTTTTTTGGCAAAAAAAATGACATGTTGATAAGTTTATGGTGTCTCTCTCATTCCAGATCGATATTCACCAGCTCTTGGACCAACGCCTCAAGAAGCAGCTGACAAGGCAAGAAGTCAGGAAACCAGACCTCAAGAAACACACGGCCCCCTCTCAAAAGAGATTCCCTTTCTGGAGTTAATAAACAAACAAATACGGCCATAGATAACAATGCCACTTTGGCTTTTGTTTTTGTCTTGTTAGGCAAAGTGAATAGTAGTTGCCATAGGCAACAATTCTTGCCCATTTTTACATTGATTTTTGCCATTGTTGCATTATATGGTGGCTAGCCATAGCCATAAATGTCCATTCAGGTTTTGGCTTTTGCAACTTTTAAAAGAAATTCTTGGAAGTCACTCATACGTCCATTTTCTAGTTCAAAAACATCGAATTCTATAATTTAGGAAGAATTATTATAACTGTATATTAAAATTGCCATTTAGTTGATTATATATAATCAATGCCTTGATCACTGGATGACACAATTGAAATTCCGACTGAAATAATTTATATGCTTTATGAAAATTTCAATCGAAGATCATATATTTTATAAAAAGAAAGTTTCAATTTAACTTTCATTTTCGGATTTCAATATTTTTCACATTATATGAGATATGTACATTGATGGAAAGATGTTTGTATATAATTTGATTGAGTTTTTTAATGGAAGTTCAGGTTCAAAGACATTGGTGTTATTTGTGAAAATGTGTGACAATGTGCAATATTAGAATTTAGTCAATGCAATCATTGTAGTGCACTAAGGTATGGTAGATCATTTGTCGTTCGTGCGCTCTCTCTGTTTTAAGCATAAAAAAAATGCTCAAAATCTAATGACGGTGCCTAAATACCTGATGAAGTTTAAGCGCTGGGAATACTGTCTCTTCCGAGTAAAGAACATTTTGATCTCGGTTTGAATTCAAATATTGCCAAATCAAGTTATGAACAGCGACCAAAATCAGCAACTGGGACAGGTTCTCATTCTGCCAATTGCAGCTAAGTGATGTCACATGCTGAACTGACAAATAATAGCAACTGGGTGCACGTGTGCGTCGTTCCAAAGCGAATTACAAACCAAACTACTAATTGAAATTTCAAAAGTGCGTCACTGGAAGCATCTTTAGAAATGGCCTTCTTTTTCTTCAAAATGACAACCGGTGAGCTGTTGAACAATAAATTTGCCAGTTACTTTTTGGATAGCTGCAAATGATCTACTCTACCTTTACATGTAGGTGTATGACTAGGAGAACCTAGTTAAAGCTAGTCCCAACATTTCTATTCAGTTTAACAAGAATGGCTATTCACTGGTCTTTTCATGTATCTGGTTAGTCTTGGTGGAAAGACGTCCTTAGCGATGCAATGTTTCAGCGCGCACAGGTTATTTAGGACTTGACAGCGGTTCACTGGAACGGGCGCCCTTTATACAAATGCCAACAAGCTGCAAAGGACATCTTGGGAATCTTGTATTCTTGCTCGGGAAATTCTGAGCAGAATTGTGTGGGCATTTGCATGTGCGTACATGTACGTGACGTACATGTAGCATCTCTGGTTTTTCAACGTAGTGCAGTTTTTTAAGCCACTCGTGTAAAGCTTGCAAGCCTGTACGCTGCATTGGATCAAAACTGTTGGTCTGCCTAGTGCTATCCAATACACATGTGCATGTACGATTGGTCACCTAAGGGTTAATTTTCAGAACAGCTCTTTTGTTTCCACCCATTCGCATGCGCTGTTAGAGGTGTGCATTTACAGGTAGTGCAAGAACCGGGTACTACTCTTTGAAAAAAAAAAAAAGTTATAAAGAAACCCGTGCCAAACATTCAAATCTGGGAAGTTGCTGTTCAGATTGTTCATAAAGGTCCGCATGATACTACTACCACATCAGTGCGGTAATACGGCTAGATAGCATGTACATGTATACTGTGAGCTCTAAATTTATAGCCACATGTATGTGGTGAAAAATGCCACTTTCGCAAACATCATAAAACCTGAAATTGGTTTGGGTTTTCCATGCATCTTGTTTTTCATTTTGAAACTATCCCACTGACATTCGACATGTTCGAAATGTTTATTTTTCATTTACTGAGAAGCTACTGAGTAATTTGTAAAGTTGGTTACAGGTACTCGATTCCATAATCTGGAACCGGTTCCTGACATTAACGGTGGGGAGCTCGGGTACCCGGTTCTGATGCACAATCCTATGCGCTTTTATTTTGCATATGAAGTCAAGCCTATTTCAATGGAAGATCCCAAGATGTTCTTTGCGTGCGCTTAGTCGACCTGGCTGTATGGGACTGGGAACATGCATGCTGCTGCTGCACACAGTACAAAGGCTGTACCGTCTATCATAAATACCCCGCTATGAACGTCTTTACACCAAGACTGGTATCTGGTCTACGCAATGGGCCATATATTTAGCCTATTAAACAAAAAACGAACCAAATTTTTGTTTCAAGTGACGTCGCAATTAAGGTAGGCACTGCGTACACCATCTTTTCTTCAACAAATGGTTAAAGTGGTCAGAAATAATCTCAGATCCCACCACAGAGCATCTAGAATCCAAAAAATGTTCGGGACCCTTAAGCTGCACTCTACCCATTACAATGTAGGTTTATATTCTGTGCAATATTCTGTAAAGTGCAAATACAAATTGACTTTTACAACTGGGTGTACATCTGCTTCAACCCCCTTTATTTTTTAACTTGCTAAGTATTTTTGTGTTAAAAATTGAGAGGAGTTCTGGCAAAAGAGATGGATCAGGGCACAATATTCCATAAATGTTTAAGGCCTTTCACTTTTTTGAAATGTCGATAAATGCAAACTTTAAATGACCATTTGTCAACGGAATGTCCGATTGAAGTGCAACAGACAGTATTATATGAAAAGTTGTATTCTCTTTCCTAATGTCCGCAAACCCTCGATATCTCACTTAGCCAGAATGCCTCACAATTCTGAATTGTTTTCTTGTCATACGTGCAATTGTTTTACATGCCAATGTCAATTTGCAGGTCAATTGTTGAAAACTAAAAAGCTTCCTACCAGCAAGCATTTTAATTTTTCTGTCAAAATTCAGAGAAAAAATACAACATGTTTAAACTTTTTGATGAATTTCGCCTGAAAACAAAAGGTTAAAACCTTCAGCTTGTTTCGGAATGTTTAAGGAAACAAATTTCTGTTTGAATCCTTTAAGGTTCAGAGGTTTTGAGGAAAATTAAATTTTATCCAAGTCCAATAAAAATGGAAGGTTATTACAGTTGATCAAAATGACATTTGGACCTACATGTAATTAAACAAACAACTTGCAAGGTTTACCTCTTTAATACCTTTTGAAATGTTAGGAAACCAAAATTCTCAGATTTTTTAACTTCTTATTTGAGAAAATCTCATTTTGACCAAATGTAAGTAAACATACATGTATCTTGAATTGGCCATTAGGCCAAAAAAAAAAGTCTATGGTTTCTGGTATGGAGCTTGCCCAAAAAGTGGTGCGGCGACGCATTTTTTTTTTTTTTTACCTGTTTTTTTTTGGCTGATGACTGCAAATGGTGCCCGACTAAACTTAGTGCAAATATTATGGGAGACCAGAGAGGCCACATAAAGCTTATTCTCGATCAAAACCCCATCTAAAAACACGTTCAAATTGTGCAGCAGCAGGATTCCAGTCAAACCAGTGAGTTTGGCGGTTTTGAGACATCATCTTTCATTGAAAAAAAAACTGTTGCATTTTGCTGACGCGCATGGCTACGGCGACGCGCACGCATACCAGAAGCCGGAGACTTTTTTTGGGGCCTTACTGTTTTGAAATTTAGAGAATAAGATGTACATGTATCTGGAAAATCTTGACTACAATAATATTCTTCCCATTTCACAATTTAACGCCACTCAATATTAATTGTTGTATATCACTGACGTAAAGATCTTTGTCATTTGATTTATTTCTCAATAAATTTAAAATGAATTTACAAGGATGATCCTAAATGTTGAATAGCAAATCTCATTTACCATGGTGAAAGGGGATTTTTGAGCCCCGGCGTGAAAGAGAGCAATTATATGGATGCTAGTTTCACCAATCAAATGACAAGGATCTGTATGTCAATTAAAAAATATTGGTTAACGGCATTATACCCTCTACAGTAAATTTGTGCATACACTTTTGGATTTGCTTTGAATAAATTTTAAAAAAGAATTTCTAGTTGTTAAATTGTAGTTTAATTGATGTCTCATTGTTTATTAAACTGAAGTCCATCCTAGCAAACTTTCATTAATTAAACTGGATCCCGGGGGCGGGGCCTGGATCCTGGCGCTGGGCCCGATCCCGGGGGCTGGGTCTGGGCCTGGATCCCAGGGCCTGGGCGGGGGGCCTGGATCCCGGGGCCTGGATTTTCGGGGCTAGGCCGGGGCCTGGGCGGGGGCCTGGATTTTCGGGGCTGGGCCAGGGCCTGGATCCCGGGGCATGGCCGGGGCCTGGATCCCGGGGCTGGGCCGGGGCCTGGATTTTCAGGGCTGGGCCGGGGCCTGGATTTTCAGGGCTGGGCCGGGGCCTGGATCCCGGGGCTGGGCAGGGGCCTGGATTTTCGGGGCTGGGCCGGGGCCTGGATCCCGGGGCTGGGGCTGGGCCGGGGCCTGGATTTTCGGGGCTGGGCCGGGGCCTGGATCCCGGGGCCTGGGCCGGGGCCTGGGCCGGGGCCTGGATTTTCGGGGCTGGGCCGGGGCCTGGATCCCGGGGCTGGGCCGGGGCCTGGATTTTCGGGGCTGGGCCGGGGCCTGGATCCCGGGGCCTGGGCAGGGGCCTGGATTTTCGGGGCTGGGCCGGGGCCTGGATCCCGGGGCTGGGCCGGGGCCTGGATTTTCGGGGCTGGGCTGGGGCCTGGATTTTCGGGGCTGGGCCGGGGCCTGGATCCCGGGGCTGGGCCGGGGCCTGGATTTTCGGGGCTGGGCCGGGGCCTGGATTTTCGGGGCTGGGCCGGGGCCTGAATCCCGGGGCCTGGGCCGGGGCCTGGGCAGGGGCCTGGATTTTCGGGGCTGGGCCGGGGCCTGGATCCCGGGGCCTGGGCAGGGGCCTGGATTTTCGGGGCTGGGCTGGGGCCTGGATTTTCGGGGCTGGGCCGGGGCCTGGATCCCGGGGCTGGGCCGGGGCCTGGATTTTCGGGGCTGGGCCGGGGCCTGGATCCCGGGGCCTGGGCAGGGGCCTGGATTTTCGGGGCTGGGCCGGGGCCTGGATCCCGGGGCTGGGACGGGGCCTGGATTTTCGGGCCTGGGCCGGGGCCTGGATCCCGGGGCTGGGCCGGGGCCTGGATTTTCGGGGCTGGGCCGGGGCCTGGATTTTCGGGGCTGGGCCGGGGCCTGGATCCCGGGGCCTGGGCCGGGGCCTGGGCCGGGGCCTGGATTTTCGGGGCTGGGCCGGGGCCTGGATCCCGGGGCTGGGCCGGGGCCTGGATCCCGGGGCTGGGCCGGGGCCTGGATTTTCGGGGCTGGGCCGGGGCCTGGATTTTCGGGGCTGGGCCGGGGCCTGAATCCCGGGGCCTGGGCCGGGGCCTGGGCAGGGGCCTGGATTTTCGGGGCTGGGCCGGGGCCTGGATCCCGGGACCTGGGCAGGGGCCTGGATTTTCGGGGCTGGGCCGGGGCCTGGATCCCGGGGCTGGGCCGGGGCCTGGATTTTCGGGGCTGGGCTGGGGCCTGGATTTTCGGGGCTGGGCCGGGGCCTGGATCCCGGGGCTGGGCCGGGGCCTGGATTTTCGGGGCTGGGCCGGGGCCTGGATCCCGGGGCTGGGCCGGGGCCTGGATTTTCGGGGCTGGGCCGGGGCCTGGATTTTCGGGGCTGGGCCGGGGCCTGGATCCCGGGGCTGGGCCGGGGCCTGGATCCCGGGGCTGGGCCGGGGCCTGGATTTTCGGGGCTGGGCCGGGGCCTGGATTTTCGGGGCTGGGCCGGGGCCTGAATCCCGGGGCCTGGGCCGGGGCCTGGGCAGGGGCCTGGATTTTCGGGGCTGGGCCGGGGCCTGGATCCCGGGACCTGGGCAGGGGCCTGGATTTTCGGGGCTGGGCCGGGGCCTGGATCCCGGGGCTGGGCCGGGGCCTGGATTTTCGGGGCTGGGCTGGGGCCTGGATTTTCGGGGCTGGGCCGGGGCCTGGATCCCGGGGCCTGGGCAGGGGCCTGGATTTTCGGGGCTGGGCCGGGGCCTGGATCCCGGGGCTGGGCCGGGGCCTGGATTTTCGGGCCTGGGCCGGGGCCTGGATCCCGGGGCTGGGCCGGGGCCTGGATTTTCGGGGCTGGGCCGGGGCCTGGATTTTCGGGGCTGGGCCGGGGCCTGGATTTTCGGGGCTGGGCCGGGGCCTGGATCCCGGGGCCTGGGCCGGGGCCTGGGCAGGGGCCTGGATTTTCGGGGCTGGGCCGGGGCCTGGATCCCGGGGCCTGGGCAGGGGCCTGGATTTTCGGGGCTGGGCCGGGGCCTGGATCCCGGGGCCTGGGCCGGGGCCTGGGCAGGGGCCTGGATTTTCGGGGCTGGGCCGGGGCCTGGATCCCGGGGCTGGGCCGGGGCCTGGATTTTCGGGGCTGGGCCGGGGCCTGGATTTTCGGGGCTGGGCCGGGGCCTGGATCCCGGGGCTGGGCCGGGGCCTGGATTTTCGGGGCTGGGCCGGGGCCTGGATCCCGGGGCCTGGGCCGGGGCCTGGATTTTCGGGGCTGGGCCGGGGCCTGGATCCCGGGGCTGGGCCGGGGCCTGGATTTTCGGGGCTGGGGCCTGGATTTTCGGGGCTGGGCCGGGGCCTGGATCCCGGGGCCTGGGCCGGGGCCTGGATTTTCGGGGCTGGGCTGAGGCCTGGATTTTCGGGGCTGGGCCGGGGCCTGGATCCCGGGGCTGGGCCGGGGCCTGGATTTTCGGGGCTGGGCCGGGGCCTGGATTTTCGGGGCTGGGCCGGGGCCTGAATCCCGGGGCCTGGGCCGGGGCCTGGGCAGGGGCCTGGATTTTCGGGGCTGGGCCGGGGCCTGGATCCCGGGACCTGGGCAGGGGCCTGGATTTTCGGGGCTGGGCCGGGGCCTGGATCCCGGGGCTGGGCCGGGGCCTGGATTTTCGGGGCTGGGCTGGGGCCTGGATTTTCGGGGCTGGGCCGGGGCCTGGATCCCGGGGCCTGGGCAGGGGCCTGGATTTTCGGGGCTGGGCCGGGGCCTGGATCCCGGGGCTGGGCCGGGGCCTGGATTTTCGGGCCTGGGCCGGGGCCTGGATCCCGGGGCTGGGCCGGGGCCTGGATTTTCGGGGCTGGGCCGGGGCCTGGATTTTCGGGGCTGGGCCGGGGCCTGGATTTTCGGGGCTGGGCCGGGGCCTGGATTTTCGGGGCTGGGCCGGGGCCTGGATCCCGGGGCCTGGGCCGGGGCCTGGGCAGGGGCCTGGATTTTCGGGGCTGGGCCGGGGCCTGGATCCCGGGGCCTGGGCAGGGGCCTGGATTTTCGGGGCTGGGCCGGGGCCTGGATCCCGGGGCCTGGGCCGGGGCCTGGGCAGGGGCCTGGATTTTCGGGGCTGGGCCGGGGCCTGGATCCCGGGGCTGGGCCGGGGCCTGGATTTTCGGGGCTGGGCCGGGGCCTGGATTTTCGGGGCTGGGCCGGGGCCTGGATCCCGGGGCTGGGCCGGGGCCTGGATTTTCGGGGCTGGGCCGGGGCCTGGATCCCGGGGCCTGGGCCGGGGCCTGGATTTTCGGGGCTGGGCCGGGGCCTGGATCCCGGGGCTGGGCCGGGGCCTGGATTTTCGGGGCTGGGGCCTGGATTTTCGGGGCTGGGCCGGGGCCTGGATCCCGGGGCCTGGGCCGGGGCCTGGATTTTCGGGGCTGGGCTGAGGCCTGGATTTTCGGGGCTGGGCCGGGGCCTGGATCCCGGGGCTGGGCCGGGGCCTGGATTTTCGGGGCTGGGGCCTGGATTTTCGGGGCTGGGCCGGGGCCTGGATCCCGGGGCCTGGGCCGGGGCCTGGGCAGGGGCCTGGATTTTCGGGGCTGGGCCGGGGCCTGGATCCCGGGGCCTGGGCAGGGGCCTGGATTTTCGGGGCTGGGCTGGGGCCTGGATTTTCGGGGCTGGGCCGGGGCCTGGATCCCGGGGCTGGGCCGGGGCCTGGATTTTGGGGCTGGGCCGGGGCCTGGATTTTCGGGGCTGGGCCGGGGCCTGGATTTTCGGGGCTGGGCTGGGGCCTGGATCCCGGGGCCTGGGCCGGGGCCTGGGCCGGGGCTTGGATCCCGGGGCTGGGCTGGGGCCTGGATTTTCGGGGCTGGGCCGGGGCCTGGATTTTCGGGGCTGGGCTGGGGCCTGGATCCCGGGGCCTGGGCCGGGGCCTGGGCAGGGGCCTGGATTTTCGGGGCTGGGCCGGGGCCTGGATCCCGGGGCCTGGGCAGGGGCCTGGATTTTCGGGGCTGGGCCGGGGCCTGGATCCCGGGGCTGGGCCGGGGCCTGGATTTTCGGGGCTGGGCTGGGGCCTGGATTTTCGGGGCTGGGCCGGGGCCTGGATCCCGGGGCTGGGCCGGGGCCTGGATTTTCGGGGCTGGGCTGGGGCCTGGATTTTCGGGGCTGGGCCGGGGCCTGGATCCCGGGGCTGGGCCGGGGCCTGGATTTTCGGGGCTGGGGCCTGGATTTTCGGGGCTGGGCCGGGGCCTGGATCCCGGGGCCTGGGCAGGGGCCTGGATTTTCGGGGCTGGGCCGGGGCCTGGATCCCGGGGCCTGGGCCGGGGCCTGGATTTTCGGGGCTGGGCTGGGGCCTGGATTTTCGGGGCTGGGCCGGGGCCTGGATTTTCGGGGCTGGGCCGGGGCCTGGATTTTCGGGGCTGGGCCGGGGCCTGGATTTTCGGGGCTGGGCTGGGGCCTGGATCCCGGGGCCTGGGCCGGGGCCTGGGCCGGGGCTTGGATCCCGGGGCTGGGCCGGGGCCTGGATTTTCGGGGCTGGGCCGGGGCCTGGATTTTCGGGGCTGGGCTGGGGCCTGGATCCCGGGGCCTGGGCCGGGGCCTGGGCAGGGGCCTGGATTTTCGGGGCTGGGCCGGGGCCTGGATCCCGGGGCCTGGGCAGGGGCCTGGATTTTCGGGGCTGGGCCGGGGCCTGGATCCCGGGGCTGGGCCGGGGCCTGGATTTTCGGGGCTGGGCTGGGGCCTGGATTTTCGGGGCTGGGCCGGGGCCTGGATCCCGGGGCTGGGCCGGGGCCTGGATTTTGGGGCTGGGCCGGGGCCTGGATTTTCGGGGCTGGGCCGGGGCCTGGATTTTCGGGGCTGGGCCGGGGCCTGGATCCCGGGGCTGGGCCGGGGCCTGGATTTTCGGGGCTGGGCCGGGGCCTGGATCCCGGGGCCTGGGCCGGGCCTGGATCCCGGGGCTGGGCCGGGGCCAGGATCCGGTCCGGGGCCTGGATCCGGGCCGGGGCCTGGATCCCGGGGGCTGGGCCGGGGCCTGGATTTCGGGGCTGGGCAGGGGCCTGGATTTCGGGGCTGGGCCGGGGCCAGGAAACCGGGGGCGGGGCCTGGATCCTCAGAAATGCATCATTAGTGATTATAAATTCAACGTACAAATTTGATTTTCTCAACAATGCTTCTTTCTTGGAGAAATTTATTTTCCTTTTTAAAGTCGACGTATCAAGATAACAATTTTCGTTTCTCAATCTTTTTACATGATTCACTGGAACATAAGTTATTGAAAGTGGGCTACCTAACAGAGCTATTTTAAATTACTAGAGCGCTAACCCATCATTACGCGCGGAGACACTTTGAAGCCGTCCTGGGCACAGACATTTTGACTTCATGTGCATGTTGTAGAACACAATGAAATAAGTTGGATTGAATTTTGAAAGTGGACTCTAAATGCAACGCCCAAGTAGAACGTAAGCAAACAACGTAAGCATGTCATTACTGTTTAAAATAAACATCACGGTAATATTCATCTGCAGCTGATACACACGCGTTGCGCTGTTTTCGTGGAGCAAAATGAAACGCTTATTTACTGATCGTGCATTTCGGTTTTGCACGTATCGGCTTTGATAACACAGCTGTATAAATACAAAAGCAGATATGCAAATAGCTGTACAAAAGCCGTACCAAATTTTGAGTTTCCCGTGTTTGTGTACAAACACGGATGCGCCCAGCAGGCATCACTTTGTACATCCTGTCAGCACTCTAGTAATTTGATATAGCTCTATGGGTTTACCTTTCAAAAGAATGAAGAATAATATTTGGGGGTCCGGAATAAATCTGGAATAATTTGGCACTTATATTTTTTAGTTTTACAAAACGGTTTTTAAATTGACAAAATGTATTCATATTTGACACTTTAAAGTAACACTTGTACAATAAAATGAGCTGCACAAGCAAGTCCTTGCATTTTTCTTTTGTAATTTAGAACTAAGAATGAAGAACTACGCAAATTAACCTATAAATCTGAAAATCCTACTTTTCGACCATTTGTTTACAGTCACAGATCAGTTTTGGAAGTATCAATAGCCCAGAATCTTTGTTGAATACACACGTGTATGATATGTGTAAATTTCAAATGTCAATTTATAATCTGGTCAATCTTGTAAACTGAAGAAAAATAATCAAATAAACAAACAACACTAACAAAAGGTAAGAATTGGAGCGCCATTTACATACAGTGTTGCCACTACAGGGCGAGTCAAAAAGAAAGTTACCCAATTTGAAAAAGGTCTGGCTTGAGACATTTTACACACAAAAAACCAACAGGGATAAAGTACATCTTATTGACTTTTAACTGTGAAAAGTTCACGTTATTTGCATACTCAAGTGATGTCTATTTCAACACAAAGATCACACAACTCGCCGTCCAACATTAATCAGTTACCATTCTGTACGAACCAATGAATGCCTATTGAGTTCAAAGAAATGTGGAACGTGTAATACTTAGTCGACTCTATACTTTCTAATGGCATTCCATTTTTTTTAGTAAACTCCTGATAGCATTCATCTATGTCAGTACTTCTTATTCTTTTTAGATGAGAGGAACATGATGCTCTTTTAAGATGTACCTCATATGACGTGTTTCAAATTGGATCGCATTTTAAGATAAAAAAATCATTAACTTGGGTAACTTTCGTTTGACTCACTTTGTATAAGCAGGAGCCACTTACATAACATAGCTATAAGCACAAAACGAAGTTACCATCCAAATATACCACGTAATGTCTATTACTAGTAAACTGGTTCACTTACTTTTTTTACAGCAAATAATAAATTTCCTAAGCACAATTTTCTGCTAAGTAGCAGCATGAAATTGCACCCAGGTCTACAGGAATGAATAGAAGTGAAAGAACTTGCTACATGACTCCGTATGGGCTCCGTGCACAAGTACCCCCTCAACGGTATGAAAGGGAGAGTTGGGGGAGACCACTTGAGTGACATTCAATCAAACACATTGTAGAAGACACTTGACATTGGTGTGTGTGTGCGTGCACATGCAAAAAAAAAATCAGTTTTGCATACATTTAACTATACGCGCATTATCACTATCAGTACGCACATGGAGTGTGTCCCATTCATAGGGCTTTCAAATGTGGTAACAAAGCACCCTCTCTTGTTGGTGCACGGAGCCCGTGGATAAAATTTGTGCACAATAAATAATATTCGTTCGCATAAAGTATGCACCTTTTTATACCACTGTGGCAAAATAAGGCAATAAATGTGTGCTTCGGAGGTGTTAAACACTGTGTTAAAGACTGGTTGGCATCTAGAATGCCGATAATTACCCCAGGCGATGCCTGAGGTAATTATCAGCATTCTAGACTCCAACAGTCTTAAACATAGTGTTTAATACCGACCGATTAAGTGCATATTTATTCCTATTCATAAATACCTTTTCAGTAAAAGAAATCAGAACTTTTCTGTCCAAAAGTCAAAACAAATCAAAATTTACAATTTTCCAACGATTTTCGGTCAACCATTTTACTTTGTTTTTCGAAAACACCCCTTTAGCTATATACTAGAGTCCAGCTCGCAAGTGAGACATAAACAACTTCTTTTATGGAGATTGGTGCGGGCGTCGCGCGTACTGCGCGATTACGAGCAGATGCAGGCTGTGGTGAGTGCGTTTTGAATTTAGCATTGCTGGTAGCATTGCACATGCCTACGTGATGATTGTGAACGTTCAACCTATAAAACGGTAAAAGGCACTGGATTTTATAGTGTCAAAATTTCATGTGACACAGTAAAAGTGTTTAAGACCAGCCAGCCATGTCTCTATCATCCGTTTAAGACCGGCCACGTGACGGGCTCTCGACCAATGGGAATGGGTAAACTGTCTTAGGTATTTATGAATAGGGAATAAAAACAACCCTGATGTATCAACTGGTGGCGAGTTGCTGAATCCCACAAAATCTATCAGAATCCACCAGAATCCAAAGTCAAGCCAGTCAAATCAAACAGAAGACCCAACAAAACGCTCGATTACTTCCCTTGCGCTTACCCATACTTTCATCTGTGGTAATAAAAAATAGAATCGAGCCTTTGAAAGCGAGCAATGGTGGCCACTGTACGTGCGCTTCCAAAGTGAACAAGAAATGCCGGGAATGTTTAAACTTAACTTTCCTCACATCGTCTAGTACTTGTGAGAAGTGAAGCTGAGTGAGACACTTTTGAATCCCCTGCTGCGCAAGACTCATAATTAAAGTGGGTCGGTACTTTGGCCAGGCCCAAGTAAGTGCAAGAAAGAAGGCACGTGAGAGTTAAATCGAACGCAGTCGCACTTGCACGACAAAGAGCAGTATAGAAGTAATCGAACACCTTATAGAAAAATCAAACATATGTTTTGTTAAGAGCAATCCCGAGTGTATGATTTTGTTGGATTTTGTTGGATTCAGCAATATTAGGCAAAGTTTCGTACAAGAAACAGCTAAATTACATTTTGCCTCAAATTTCAATTTCCTTTGAAACTATTTGCATGGCAACCCACTTTGGAGTTCTTAAATATATACTACTAGACACTTCAACCAGAATTGTGCAGGCATGAAGAGACTTTGTGCAAGAAAACTAAAAACTATGGTACAAAACTAGAAGGAGCCTAGCTTCTTTTACCTACAAACTATGCCAAAACACCAAATGCTTTAAACCAGCACCTTTCATTGTTGGTCTCAAATTTGAGTATTGATTTTTAAATACAATTGTTAAAATTGAAAAGGCAATGTATTCATATTAGAACTTGTGGGTATAAGTAATTTCACAAGTCATGCCAGTACACAGCAAAATTAATATCTTCTGTGTTCACAACATAAAAATTTAAAGGAAGGATTTCAATTTTGTAATGGCTTATATTTCATTAACTATCTGAGTTGTTTTATATTAGCTTTGATGGAAATTCGAGCGATTCACAATGCAGTGCACCACTAAGAGTTTGCCACAGAGAGTTCTTTTTCCCCAGTGCATCATATATGGGAGATGGTCAACAATTTCGCAGCGCTGGATATTTGAAATTGTTCGTTTTTCTGGTCAGTAGTTTCTTAAGTGTATGATTCTGGTATCTGTTTGCACTTTGCTTTTCTTTTTGTCCATATGGTGTTTTAAGTAAGACGGCAGAATGTTATGCCCTAATCTCTAACAAATTCGCTCAAGTTGTCTACTGACACTCAAATGGGCCATGTTTTGTAGACCGTAAACTTGAAAAATGGACTCTCCATGGAAAAGTTTCGGTGGTGCACTGCATTGTGAATCGCCCAAATTGAAATACTGACAGTTAAAGGTAGAGTAGATTATAATATTTGCAGCTATTCAAAAATTAACTGACAAACAAAAAATGTCTAAAAGTTCACTTGGTTTAAACTTCCTGTGAATTTACTCTTTCTGGCATGCTGTCACTTTGAAGAAAACAATAAAAGAAGGCAGTTGCGTCAAGTGACGCAAGCATTGACATGACGCATACGCGCGCACAGTTGTTATTTGTCGATTCAGGGTGTGACTGAGTAGCTGCAATCAGATGAATAAGAACATGTCCCAGAAGCAGATTTCATGCACAATTCAACATATGACTTGCCAACTTTTGAATTGAAATTAAGATCCTAGAATATTGTTTTCTTAAAATATACAGCATTCACTGAGCTAACACTTCATGAGGTTAGTTGTTATTCGTCTTTGGATATTGTGCACTTTTGTTGCTTCAAACAAAAACAATGCACAAATCACCCTACCTTTGATACTAATGAATGAATTTTTTTAAACAAGGGTCATAACCCCTCTCCTGTAATAAATTAACAAATTTCATCCAAATTTACAATTTTTATAGGGCAATTCTGTAAAATTCAAGTTTCTGCATACACACAACTGCATGATGTACAAAGTTGTTAAGGTGGTGGTATTTCGGTTTGTTCCGTTATTATTCGTTTACTCATTAGATGTCACATATCAGTGATAGTGGTGCGGCATGTAGCCCCAATATGCTAAAGAATTGTGCAAATTGTGTTAAAAGCATGAAACTTTGCATGTTGGTTCTTCATGCCATGAAGAAAATTTTCAGATATGGAGGCATTTCATATTTAACCTCTGGTGACCTTTGAGAGGTCAATGAACTCCACATACTCTATTCAAAACTTTTGTTCTTCAAAACTTCCACTCAGATGTATCCAATTCACTTTTCCAACAGCAGCTAATTAAAGTGTCTGACATGTACGTCCGAATTTACAGAATTGCCCATTTTTACACGTAATTGGTATTTTTTTGTGTTGCATTCAGTTAATCAAGAACTGCGCTCACATATTTTACATATTATATATTAACAAAATTTATATCCACCAACAACAATTAAATACCACTCGACGAAAGATAACTTGACAGAAGTTAAAGAATACAGTATTTTAGAAAATATAACATTCAGACAAAAAACATATCAACATGAAAATCTTTGGTGGTAAGTAGTACATAAATGCAACCTGCAAACATACATAGCATTTAAAGGAAAGGATTATTCAGATCCTGTTTTCTCTGGACCAGAAAATAAATTAATAAGTAATTTTAAAACCTCGTTCAGTTTTTTTTATATTAAAGCATCTGATAAATGTATGTGTAGGATTTGAAAGACAACAAATAGAATACAAACAAGGAATGTTTATGAGTGCAATGGTAACAATAATTTCATGAGATGACAGATGGAATGTTCCATTCGAAGAGAAGAAGTTGTCACCTCATAAAATTAGTGTTTCCATTGCACGAAACATTCATTGCTTGTTTTAAAACCTCAATAAATCCTCGTCATCTGATTGGTCTGAGCTACCAATCATGTGACCATGCAATCAAACTTGTATTTACCGTTGAATGGAACTTCTCTTTTTGCGGTGTGGCCTGGCTGTGCATTGGGACGAATAATTCAATGACATGTGATGAACGACTAACCAATCACATGATGAGAATTTACTCGGGTGTTCTAATGAAATGAAATGCACATATACCAGAATCATTTTCTGTTAAAGCAGTACTGCCAGTGGTGGTGAAAAAAGTTTGATCATGCTTGTAAGAATTCTGGCAGCTTTTGCCTAATTAATAGCGCCCTCGTGTGGCAGAAAAAAACAAACAACTTATTTTAAAGCGAGAACGCTTGAACACATTTCTGGCATGTTCTTGGACTAAACTTTTAACATGAACACATTATTTGAATTTGTGAACATTTAGTTGAAAATTGGTTTTGTCTGCTTCGTCGCAATTATACTGCCATTGACAGTGTACAACACAGACCCTAAAGACACAAACATTTACTTCGGGCCAAATAAAAAAATAAAACAGTTTCTCATCCCTGCAAGCTTCGTTTTTTCCCGGCCACCTCTTATATTTTTCTCCCTTCTGTTTTTGAACAAGCAATTTTGTTGCAATCTTTTTATGTGTTTCCAGAAAAATTGTGTCCCACAAACAGGGTGTCAAACAAACCCCTTACCCTCAGATCACCCTTTTTCACAAAAAAATATTTCCAATTTGGTAATTATTTATTGAGTTATGGCCAATTGAAAACAAGTACCACTTTTCATTTCATCCACGGCGACCAATTTTTTGATTGTCGCAAAAAGAGCACGGTCCGAATTTTGCATTTGCGAAAAGGGCTACCAAGTAGAGGGCAAAGACGGAGCAGTTAAGTAAACATCTAAGAAGTTAACCAAACAGTTCTTTTCAGGACTACATTAATTCCAAAAGGATCAATGACCATTGTTGCAATAAACAAAAAATAAACAGAACCAAATAAAGAGAGAAAGACAATAAAGAAAGCAAAACTACCCTCACCCAAAATCCATTCCATTCCTAACAAAATAACAATTCAGGCCATGGACAGATTGAAAAAGTGATACTCATTTTTTAGTTGGCCATAACTCAATAAATATGTACCCGATTGCAAAGATTTTTTCGTTGTTGAAAAGCTTATGGCATGCACTCTCTAAATATGTACAGATAATTGTGATATATTCTTGCAATACGGTGAAAAAGAGGCTGTTTTGAGAGTTCAGGTTATTTTTTAGACACCCTGTATGTATGCAAGTTCTGGTAGAAAGGGTGATGGCTCTTTTGGACACAAAAATATCAGCAAAAGAGTCGAGAAAATTTAAGAATCAATCTTGGAAAATCCGATAACAAAAGGGTAGCTTTAAAGAAACATTGACAAGAAACTCAATTTTTGTTATTTGGCCTTATACACAAAATAGTTGCTTCAGGTATGTACATGTACTGATATATAAAAGGATATTACATTTGGTGGATTTCTAGTAAGGCCTCCTTGATGAATGTGCTCTCTTTATTGTACAAAGAGTGTGATTGGCTGACCACCTGCGAAATCTTGGCATGTGGCCAATCAAATCAACATCTTGTTGCTGCGGTGGCTAATAAAGGTGGGGTTGTATCCTGGCATATGGTGACGAGCTGTGTGTGTAACTGAAATATATTTGCGAAATCTTGGTGTGGTGGCCAATCAAGTTCAACGTCTTGCTGTCACGGTGGCGAATAAAGGCGGGGTTATATCTAGGCATATGGTGATGAGCTGTGTGTGTAACTGAAATTTATTACGAAAAGGTCATTTTGTGTTGCCCTTTCATCAGCAGGAGCACTTTCCGTCATTCAGTGTTGCGTCAAGATCGCCGGGTTTATTCAATTCTGAAATAAAAAATAGAAAGTGAAATGGCATCAAACATACGATATATAAAATAGAACAGGTAGATGAATTCTACGGGTACCATTTCATATTACACTCTCCCGTTGACTATTACGCACACAGTGTACGAGTGAATACAACAAGAGGACAAAATGATCAGGAAGGATATGGTAAGACAACAAGACTTACTTATGAGATTACTTCCGCTGGATACCGAGATTTTCTTTGACTTGAGTTCCATGTCTTGAACTTCCCTGCTGACTGCCTCATTGAACGTGATGCAAGCCACACGGAAGAAAAAGTCATTGACGTTCTCACCTTTGTAAAGATTGAAAATATTACAATAGAATGAGTGATATTGGATTTGCGCCACACTACAAACTTGACAGTGACAATACATATTAGAAGATATTATCTTATGCATGGCTTCATACACATTGAAAACAATGTATAACAAAAGTGCTTTTGGATTAAAGGATGATTTTCACCACCAAAAAAAAACATGATCAAGGATTCGATGGGACACTTTTTGGGGGGTGGATCATCTTTTCTGTAGGAGGGAAATATCTCTACTAACCTGTTAATGATGAGAGTACCCAGTATTCAGCTTTTATTTGTTGGGCCATTTTAAAACCGCGCTCTTCAGCCTCGACATATTGTTGCTTGGTCTAAAATATACAAAATAAAGGGAGAACAAAATTTGTTTTAAGTTTTTCATTTTTTTATGAAATGTTTCACATAATTAGATCTTCTGCTGTCTGAACAGTCACAGACAGTCAAAAAAATCAATCTTCTTTCCTGCCATACCTTTTATATAGACTAGTCACCAACAGTCAGATCATATTTAAAGCAAGCACTGTGACTATTCAAATTCAGTCAACAGACAAAAGCAGGCAAATGGTAGGCACAGCTGGCTTATCAATCACCTACAGTCAAAGTATATCAAGTTAAATAACAGTCACAGCCAGTCAATCCTGCTTTATGTAGGCTGGAGCTCTCAACTATTAAAAACAGTCAATTGATCGATACTGAAAGGACAATTGCACAGAACGTATGTTTGCATAGGAGGGTTATACGAAGTAAAATTTGAATAATGCCAATGTTGAGCCGGACAGCTTGCTTTTTGTGTTTTTTTAAGTTGTTTCCTATCTTCTGATTGGTCCATTACATGCATATCTAATGCCTTGTTCATAACGACACAAACCCAGCATAGGCTGTGCGTGTTGTGAGAAATGTTCTTTATTCCTCACAAATGTCTTCCCAAAAAGAACAATTTCCCTGGTGATTGTCTTGGGAGAAATTTGATACCTGTACTTACACAAAGATCTTTTTTGGTCCCAACTAGAAAGAGATGAACTTGTCCATTGTTTTCCCTTAGAGCCTCTTCATGCCACCTGGTCACGCTCTCCAGTGAGTAGGGGTCCATCATGTCAAAGACGATCACAACAACTGAAAGAAAGATAAAAAAAAAATAAAAAAATTTAAAATGTGTCAGTTTGAAGAGCATGCAGCGTTTATAGCCTGCAAACTGGGAATTTCAGTCAGACTTGTATCTCGGATAATTACAAGCCTAACACAAGACAAGAAGGGCTGTGGCCGCTGCCAGGAGGAAAGCAGAGTTGTAATGACTCGAGTCAATGACTCGACCCAAGTCCGACTTGAGTCACAATTTTTGGTGACTCGACTCGACTCGAGTCCCAAAAATAAAAGCACAACTTTGCAAAAGTATTCGCAATGACTTTGCGAACAGCAGTCATGTATAAATATACAACGTGTCACAGACTCCAAACTAATGGTTCTAGAACGCACAAAATACTATCCAGGAACCAGATTTTTAAACACATTTTCTAATTTGCTGTTTCATCGTTGGATTTGGGCGATTTCTTATAAAGCTCTTGGATTCGAACGCTGGCTAAACTATGGCCTCCTTTTATACATTTTGGTATATATAGTGTTCAAATATTCGTGACTCGAATTGACTCAACCTAAATATTTGACTCGACTCGACTCGACTCGACCTTTTGACCTAATGACTCAACTCGACTCGAGTCACTTCTTTAAAATGACTCGACTCGACTCGAGTCACAAAAATCAGTGACTCGTTACAACTCTGGAGGAAAGCAAAAGGATGCCAGAAGAGAGCGTGCAGGAACCACCCAAGAGCCCATGATGAAAAGAGTATTCGTTTGGAAGGGGGGTTCGTGATACAAACATGCCTCTGATGAGGTGTGTGAGGGTCAAATCACAATCATTATTGATAATTCTTACCATGTGCACCTCTGTAGTAGGCTGCGGCTATACATCGGAATCTCTCTTGGCCTGCTGTGTCCCATCTATGCATGAAATTACATAAGCCTTGGTTAGGGCGGAACGCTGAAAATATTCACGAAGTACAGGGCTTTTTTATCACAGTAACAGTTTCTATCAAGTCTTCATAAGTAATCACAAAGTAAATCTCACATCACATTCAAGTCATTACAAGTTAATCACAAATCAATCACAACTCCATCACATGTAAATCAGAAGTTATTAATCCAGAAGTTATCACATGTGAATCACATGACAATCAGAAGTAAACTCAATCACAAGTTAATCACAAGTCTAGTGCAAGTAAATCACAGTTTAATCACAATCATCACAACTCAATCAGAAAATAATCTCAAGTCAATCACAAGCTAATCACAAGTCTATACCAAGCCAAACACAAGTCATAAAAAGTCAAGTACATGTCAATCATATAAGTAATATCACAAGTCAATCACAATGACATTCTCTTTATTAACAGGCTTTCAGAAAATACTGAGCGCAAAGTGATTTTAGTGGCGAAGTGTAGAAAACTTTACAACAATTTTGGACCAAAACAATTGCTGAAAAGGTTTGACAGTGTCTACAGTACAACTCACATTTGTAAGTTGAAGGGAACGCTGAGAATGTCAAATCTTTCCACTTCGAAGTCGACGCCGATGGTGGCTTTGTAGTCCCGGTCGAAGCACTCATGGCAGAACCGCTGGACAAGAGATGTTTTGCCGACAGAAACATCTCCGACAACTATCATTTTAGACACCTTTAACCTGTACAAAATAATTAATAAAAAGAAAGAAATTGTGTGAGAGTTACTCTGGGAACAATTGATCATTGTTTTCTCTCTAGCATTCTTTAGGCTTCTGAGCTATAAATAATTTATTAAACATAAAAAAGACTTCACTGAAACAAAACAAACTCCCTCTCTGGGTTTATGAGAACACAGATCTACAAAATGACCAACAGGCTTCAGTAAAAATTGGTGAAAATTGACAAAGTCTCCAGTAAGTAGAAACAGAATAAATAAGCTCTAAGCAGTTTAATAACCAAAAAAGAAAACAACAGTAGTCCGTACAAAACTTGATAGACATTAGGGCTTGTCTCAATTCATATCCGTGACAAGTTCCGGGCACTGTATCGGGTATAAGTTTCAGGATTCTGACCAACTTCCACGCAATCTTCCCGCAATTAAGTTGTCAGTATTAGTGAGTCAAGCAGTTGCTGATGAAAATTTTCCCGGAACATATCCGGGACAAATGCAGAGCTTCTTCTGGACAAATTGAATGGTTCTGTTGTAACAGGCTTTTGAAAACTGTATATTCCATGTCATGAACTGCACTTCTGTTTCTACATGCATGTGCAAATATATTGTGTGCAAACATGGCGGCCCGCATGGCCAACCCCAAATGGTAGAGTCTGTACAATCATTCCTTTCGTATCAACCAAATTCAGTACTATTGGACTCTACCCGCAACTCTACCCAGAAACTATAAATGGGCCCTAATTATTACCCTAAACACCATTTGGGTGATTTTGGATCTATAGATACAAAAAGTATTAGAGAAAGGGCGTTCCCTCTTTTGCTCCCCCTATTGCTCCCCCTAGTGCTTACATTGCATAATATCCATGCATGATTTATTTCACCTACCCAACAGTTCCCGTCTTGTTAGCGAGGCAGGCATTCCGAACTGTCGGACTGAAGTCGCGTTCACTGTACGGAGATTCATTTAATGGCTGTCAAATAAACAAAGGAGAAATAAAAAACTTAATCAACTTCACACAAAAGACTCATTATTCATAAATTATCCTTTTTGCTAAAAATGAGGACATCGTCACCGTTGTTTTTTAAGCAAGTCAAAAAATCATAGATTATGGTGCTCTTTGTGCTCACCGGAGCGGAAACAGGACAACTCGTACGTGGACCAACTCGTACACGAGACAACTCGTACGCGGAGTGGTCCGGGAAAACAAATCATAACTTTACGGTGATCTGCTTGAATCCACTTGAATCCACAACTCGTACGCGGAGTGGTCCGGGAAAACAAATCATAACTTTACGGTGATCTGCTTGAATCCACTTTCTTTCGATGTACGTTTTATTTTTAAATATGGTAGGGCAAATGATGACTGTAACATATGAGCAAAACAAGCTGATTTAAAAATGAACTAATTGGGACGCCTCAGTAACACAAAATAATCGGAGTAATTGCAGAATACCCCGCCATTCGGAAATACACCCCTAAAATCTCTGGCTACGCGGTTGGAATCACTGGAAAAGAAACAATTCAAGTCCATTGCCAGCTACGCGGATACTTAGTGGGGGTCCATTATTTGAAAACGAAGCAGCACAAAACTAAGGAATGGGAGTTGCTGAACAAAATTCGAAGTCCAAACCAACCACCCCGTTGGCTGACTACGCGGATACGGAGTGGGAGTCCCCTTGAATATGCCCGAACCTACGGTTTCAGTAAAATCCCTTGTGCTACGGCTGCTAGTCTATACTCACGCGTACGAGTTGGCTCGCGTACGAGTTGGCCCTCGTACGAGTTATCCCGCGTACGAGTTGCCTCGCGTACGAGTTGGTCCGTGTACGAGTTGTCCTGCGTACGAGTTGGCTCGCGTACGAGTTGACCTGTATTCACCGGAGCTTGGGTGGTGGTGGGAGTGGGGGGGGGGGGGGCAGTTGGGGTAGGGGTGGCTAGGGGGTTGGGGAAAGGGGGAGGCAGCTGGCAGTGGAGGGGGGAGGGGTGTCCCGCTCCATCCATTTTTAACAGGTGTCCAATCCCACATTTCTCTGCTTTTTGAAAGTCTTGTGCTGCAGTTTTTGATGAAAGCGTAATTTTGGAACCACTTCTGATAAAACGAAAATCGACTATTGTTTTTGGACTCGCCTAAATCTGGCTGGTAATGACCAATGTTAAAAACCGGCAACACGAGTATCGTGTAAAAATAACTGCATGGTTTTGTTTATTTGAGGTAAATTTAAGGGGCAAAATGATGGCGAGAACGGCAAAACACAACATGAAAATAAAAATTTGGAAAAATACTGCAACCTGACGCCACTTCCGCGATTGTGTACAAAATCTATGGAAGAGTCAAGAAAATTTCTAAGTATTTCCTAAAAAATTTGAAATATTTCTCAGTCCCAGATTCATGTCTTATCATCATTTTTTGCAAATGACCGACCTTTATTGAGATGATATATGAAGAAAAAAGTGGTGTCAGGTTGCAACATTTTCCCCGAAATTGCATATTGTATAATGAACAAACGGAAAAAATGTTGCAACCTGACGCCACTTCAGCGATTGTGAACAAAGTCTATGGAGAGTCAAGACAATTTTGTAAGTATTTCCTAACAAAATTGAAAATGTTTTTCAGTCCAAAATTCATGTCTTATCATTTTTGCAACGAATGTCATGACCTTCATTGAGATGATGAGAAAAAAAGTGGCGTCAGGTTGTCACAGCATTTTTTCCGAAATTATTGACATAGCATCAACTGAAAGACCAGGTAAGAATTAGACCAAGTGCATATTCTTCTACCCCCAAAAAATAACAGTCATGCCCAGGCATGCCAGGGGCAGGGCCATGACACGTGGGCGCCGGGCCCCACTGACCCAGCGACTATTATTTTTAGTAGGCCTATTAAAAATTTCAAAAATTAGGGTCATTAGAATTAAAAGATTAAACTAAAAGCTTGTAGAAGTCATTGGAACGATTAAAACCATGCCAGAAGTACAAAATAAGAAGGGTCCCAAAGTCGATTTTATATGTCAATGACCCCCCCCCTTATCCCCGCCCCTAAAAAAAAAAAAAAAAAATTGTAGTCCGCCACTAGCCGTCAGTCGTCATTCTGTCATGCATGAATTCGTTCCCAATATCAAAAAACAATCACCCGAAACAAGTCTCTGGTAAAGCAAGAAAGTTCTATGTCTTTCTCTATGACTTACAGGAGTAAATTGTCGTATTGTTCGGTCCTTCCGGGCTCTTTTTGCGTCCGTCATGACATTGACAAAAATTCTGCACTTTGACTTTTCATTTCGTTCGACGGTAAAACAGTAGGGCGCCACCAATCGCCAGTCTGAAGCCTAAAAATTGCTTTATTCGTGTTTTGGTATGGGCTCACTGAGCAATTTTAAGTACTTTCCCAAAAGTGCACTTACGTTTTCTCCGACTTTCCTCATGCAGTACAGTGCTGTCAAACCTCTTTGTTGAAAAACCTCAATTTCTTTTGTAAAATGCTGGAAATTTTACCGTAATAAGGCTTGTTGTTGAACCTTTTGCGAACAATTTCAGTGTGATGAAATTAAGTCAGAAATTCAAAAACGGTAGCGTCTGGAAATTAAGTTGGCACAAATTCGGCGGAGTGCTCCCTAACGTGGTGCACTTGAACAAATCTGAGAGAATTAAAACTTGATAAATTCTGATAAATCATTATTATCGCCACAAACAAACCCAACTACATTGTACAAGCTTGTCCAAAATTTATTTTCTGAATTTTGGGCGCAGTTTAAAAGGGTTCATTGTGCATTTCAAAATAAAATCAGAAAATCACGCCACTGAAACAGAACTTAGAAGCTCAATAAAACTTAATACAGTCGAGTCTCGTTATAACAAACTCGTTCGGACCTAGCCAAATTGTTTGTTATATCAGAATGTTGTATTAAGAGGAACATCAGTCCCATTCATTGTGCACATAAATGCACAGTCGGGACCAAGGCTTTATGTTTGTTATAACCAGAATTTTGTATTAACAGAGTTTGTACTAACGAGAGTCAACTGTAGCGGGTACGTAAACTCAAGATTAATGAATGGGAATGTTTAGAGCATGATGAAATTTCAACTAACTGTGAAATTTGAGCTGAAAAAAAAAATGCTCTAGCATGGCACAAGAAGCGAACAATCAAATTATTATTAGGGGCCGCGCGCCACGTTAGGGAATACAATGTACATCAACATTCGTAAAAAAAAATAAATAAAAGAATATAAACTCGTGGTTTCTTTTCCTTTCATAAAATCACAACTCATCCCCTGGCCAAGTTGCTCGCCCCCAGCATATTTTAAATTGATTATGTTTGAAGAAAATAATTGCAAGGGGATATCGATGGTTTTCCACCAAAATACTCAGAAATGCATCAATACGTTTTATTCATAGTGACTGTTATAAATTCAAAATACAAAATTTTCAACAACGATTCTTTCTTTTGAAGTAAATGTATGAAGATTAATATTTTTCTGTTTCTCAATATAATTTTTTTTACATAAAAAAACATATTATACAATCATTTATGTGGTATAATTCAGAAACATATAAAAACAAAACTGAATTCAGCCTATAACCTTAAAACTGGCATCCCTGATTAGTATCCCAATTGTTTGGCTTCTTGCATAATTTTGCACCTACAATGTATATTTCATTTTAACAAAAAAGCCAATTGACAAAATGTATTCATGTTAAGTGCTCTGCAGCTTAATTGAACCCAAACTTAAAACTGACACATAATTGTAACTTTTCATTGAAATTTACACAATAAAATTGGCTACAGAGGCAAGCTCTAACGAGTAACGATTTTCAAATTGAGTAGAAAAATAAAAAAAACCTCCTTTTAAATCTCAAAATCCTACTTTTGGACAAGTTGTTTTAAAAAAATCAGCTTTGGAATTCTCAGGAGGGCAAACACTTTGCGGAATATCAGTGATGTAGTGCCTTGATGCTGGGCCTTGGCCTTAAGGCTGGATTTTAGGGCCTTGGCCTCGAGGCTTGAGGGCTTAAGCCTTGGCCTTGGCCTTGAGGGTTCAGGGCCTTGCAATTTTGAGTCAAGGCTCTTCAAGGCCCATAGATTTGTGCATTTTCTAGATAAATCTGTTCGAAATTGTGCTGTTACCATTTTAATCGTATTACCATGGAGGAGGGAAGCACCCTGTAGATTTGTGTGTTGGGCACACTTCCACTTTTATAGCATCACATGTTGTTACCATTGTAGTAGATTTGCTGCAAAAATATTCCATACACTTGTGGGGCTAATGAGATGATCACTTTAATTGCATATAACTATGGAATAGATCTGATTGGTTGTATATGTCTCCCTGATAAGTGCTAAAGATTTGCATGTATCTGTTTTAGATAATGCTAATATTTCTGACCATGTTGGGCTAGCAAATAAAAATTTCCCAAATCAGTTTCTTGGATCCCCCTTTTGTTACACTTGGGAGAATTGTGTGTCAATATAGAAGTAAATCATTATTTTGTTTAGTTAAACCATATTGAAGACCTGAACTTATACTTTAATAAATAAAGTGCAGTCATAAAACGGTGTAGGCCTATGCGAGCATGTTGATTGCAATTAAAGAAAATAATGTTGTTCTTTGCAATCAGCAATTCGTGATGATAAGGGCGGATCCAGGGGGCCAAAAGGGGCCACCCCCCCCCTCCCCCAAAAAAGAAACCATTTTTTTTATGTGACGTCGTAATAAAAGCAGGCAATGAGTACACCACCATCTTTTCCTCAAAAAACATCGGTTAAAATGGTCAGAAATTGCCTCAAATCGCACTACAGAGCATTTTCAGGGCCCTTAAGCGGGCCCCGAAGCCCAAGCCGTAATTTTTTGACCCCCATTTTTTTGGGGGGGGGGGGAGGGGGACCAAAATTTCTTTGCCCCCCCCCCCCCAAATTGTGTTCTGGATCCGCCCTTGCGTGATAATGTGTCACTCATGTGACTATAATTAGGTCTATATCAGTGGTCATAACATAAAACAGGGCCTTGGCCTTATCCTTGAGGGTTAAGCCTTGGCCTCGGCCTCGAGGCTTGAGGGTCAAAGCCTTGGCCTTGAGGGTCAAAGCCTTGGCCTTGAGGGTCAAAGCCTTTGCTCCAACACTGCTGAATATATATGTATGCATATAAGATGACTCCAATTATGTAAATAAGAAGACCTCTAAATCTGGTCAATCTGTGATCTAACGTGTTAATTCATTGGCATCTTGTAAACTTTCAAAAACGAAAGAAATACATGTAAGAACAAACAAAACATTAACTTATAACCCAAACAACGCAATCAAACAAGAATAAACAGAATACAAATACGTAATCGGCATGGTTAGATTTTGTTGGATTGTATTGGAATTTTTTAGGTTTTGATGGATTTTGATGGATTTTGCAAAAACAATACACCTGTATCATCTTCTATTTAATCTTTTTACCTGATGCATCTACTCCGATTGAATGTTGCTGAATTCAACATAATCCAACAAAGCCAGAAGAATCAATAGAATTCAACAGAAAACACAAACCGTCTTATGGACCGCTTGCAGACGCGTTCGATAATCGACGCGCGAAGGCGCGCGACGCCATGTTGTGGGACAAGCGCATATCTATCCATGCACATTTTGTCCCACAACATGGCGTCGCGCACCTTCGCGCGTCAATTATCGAACGCGTCTGCAAGCGGTCTAATACGGCAATCCTCACTGTAGGGTTTTGTTGGATTCGGAAGAGTTCGGGGTATGTTGTGACAGAAACAGCTAAATATGTTTTACCTTGAAATCATTTTTAAAGCTATTTGTATGGCAAACCAATTTTGGGAATCGCAATATACTATATCTAGATTGCTTCAAGGCACTTTCAACCATATTGTGCAGGCATAAAGATTTTGTGCCAAAACAACCCTAACCGAACTCAACCCATCAAAGTTCAACAGTAGGTTTTGATATCTGTTGGGATAGGTACAGTACCCCTTAACAGATGGTCTGGTTGGCATATACCTCCAGAAACTAAGTCCAACAGTGTATGTGTACAATTCCCAAATGGGTGTTCTTGGAATTTGCCTGAATGGATATGTTCCTAGTATATTAGGTTGGGGAGTTAGGGTTAAAAAGGCAAATGGTCAGGCGCGGTTCTAATAAATTCCGTAAAAAGAAATTGCATAAGCTAAAAGAAGGATTGTGATGTACATGTACATGTACATGTACATGTACATGCGAACGGTCTCCCCCTAAAGGAATAGTCGTGACAAGGGTGCATTTGTAGTTGATATAGTGTGAATGATTTAGGATTTTATTGGCGCTCCCCATTGAAAATATGGCATGAGCCCCCTGAGCCCCCCCCCCCCCCCCCCTAAGTGTCTGGAGGAAATAACCGGTCTACATTTCAGCACGCTTCCCTGAAAAAAATCTGGATCCACCCTGCTAGCCCCCCCCCCCCCCAAAAAAAAATATTGGTTCTAGAACCGCGCCTGCAAATGGTACAAATCTAGTACATGTATCTAGAAGGGGAAAGTTCTTTTTATCAGAGTTGTAACCAATTCATTTTTTCCAAGTCAAGTCAAGTCTCAAGTCAAGTTCTAGCAGGTCAATTTAAGTCAAGTCTCAAGTGAATTGTTTTCCAAGTCAGTCAAGTCTCGAGTCAATTTTTCCCAAGTCAAGTGAAGTCCCAAGTCAATTTTTTTCAAGTCAAGTCAAGTCTCGAGTCAATTTTGTTTTTTAAATATCAGATGCACATATTGCGTACAGGAACCAGTTTATATGTTCGACTATATACGGAGCTGGAGTAGAGATGGGAATGGGGTTTATCAAAGCATGGATCATGTGAGGAGATTCAAAACAAATATCATACCTTTCAAACACCCTCTCTCAAACATCTTATCTAAAGAGTCTAAAAACGCATTTTGATACTTCAAACTTGTTCCATCATGTTGAATGCTTGAAGGACGTCTGACAAAATGTCCTTCCGAACGTTTTCGTTTAATGAATGATGTGAATTATTTTTGCTTGATGGCGGATTTAGTCTCCGGTTTCTGGTATACGCGCGCGTCGCCGTAGCCATGCGCGTCGGCAAAATGAAAAAGTTTTTTTCAATAAAAGATGATGTCTCAAAACAGCCAAACTCACTGGTTTGACTGAAATCCTGCTGCTACACAATTTTAACATGTTTTTAGATGGGGTTATGATCGAGAGTAAGCTTTATGTGGCCTCTCTGGACTCCCATATATTTGCACTAAGTTTAGTCGGGCACCATTTGCAGTCATCAGCCGACATTTGAAGCAAAAAAAAACAGGTTAAAAAAAAAGCCGCGTCGCCGCACCACTTTTTGGGGGCAAGCTCCATACCAGAAACCACAGACCTTTTTTGGCTTAAGGGTGTACGGAGCTGTTTTCAGTCGTTTAAACCTTATTTAGCACGCTAACGGTTAACCACTCAATGTGTACGTGTAGCCTATGGTTTCTATGGAATGACCGCTCTTTAACAACGGATGGTACTCAGACTACGCACGGCACAAACTTCACCTCGCATGCACGGGGTCGAGTATGATAGATACGTTGTACATAAAACACGCAAAGTGCTAGTCATGTGGCAGGCTCAGGATGCCAAGCTAGCTATGTACGATCGCGTGCTGGTTGCTAAGGCCAAAAAAAAAATATATTCGGTCTCTGGTCAGACCAAAGTTCCCGAATTGACGCGGGGACGCGGCTTTTTTTTTTTTTTTTTTTTTCTTCAAGCTTGGATTGTACAGACAAGGTGGGGTACTATTTTGCTATTTGGTGTCCTCATGTACATTGGTGTCCTCCATAATTTGCCTTGGTGCTCTCGATCATTTGCCTTGGTGCAATTTCCCATTCCTTGGTGCTCTTTGGTAAAAAAAAATGAGGAGGTGCGACAATAGAGGGCACTGTTGGAGCTACCGCGGAACATTTTGGGAAAAAAAATTGACGCGCATGATTAAAATCGACACGCGCGCGCTGACCAGAGACCGACTTATTATTTTTTTGGCCTAATAATTCGCTGTGTATATCTGCATCCTTTTAACCGATTGTACTAGTGCGCATAAACGCCCAGAGGTTTGTGTTTTCTGTTAATTTTAAGAAACGTGTTAATGTCAGCATGTCAAATTTATTCAAGTCAAGTCCCAAGTCATAATTTTTCAAGTCAAGTCAAGTCTCAAGTCAATTTTTCCCCAAGTCAAGTCAAGTCATTTTTTTCCCAAGTCAAGTCAAGTCTAAAGTCGCAAAAATAGCGACTCGGTCCGACTCGAGTCCTAGTCAGCGACTTGAGTCAACAACACTGCTTTTTATACCCACAAACTATGCCAAAATACTGACTTAAATTTGGGTGTATTGAATAGAATTGGGTGTACTGAATAGAATGGTTAAAATTTATGCATCAACAATTTAAAACCATAGAATATATTTCGTTAGAAATTAAAGAGCAAACTATATTAGAAATGACAAACAAAACAATCAACATTAAAACCTTTGGTGGTAATTAAGTAGTACATAAAGACGAACTGCCCACAAAACATGAGGCTTTTGTTCAGAGATAAACATAGTTTTAAATAATTCAAAACCCTTTTCTTTCCGCTAAAAAAAATAAGAATTAAAAAAGTAAATCTAAAACCTCACGCGGTCTCTATATATAAAAAAATAAAAAGGTCAATGAATGTGTAGGATTGGAAAGACAAAATGTAGAATAAAATACACTGTTCCTTCAAACAGTGCTACAAGTGATGTTGAAAAACATGGCCGGTATTTTCAAGTGTTCTGGTTCGCTCGTACCCAACAGGCCACCACCGAACAGGCCGCTGGGAAGGGTTAATAATTTCTTCTGCATGTATGATATAATCTTTTTTGAGCTCTCATTCAATAGAATTTGTTTGAACAATAACATGGGTCAAGTTTTCGGCCTGCACGCATGACACATGCGCACAGAATGTACATGTATCGGTTGCAGCAGTTTGCGCCCACAATGCTTTGCGCGCCTGCGCTTCCTTCATAAAGTTGTGTGAAGGCGATTAGCCCTTCCCAACGCCCAGGGCGTTGGGTACGGAACGATTACTCTCCGGGCAGCTTTTGTACTCAACAGTGCCCTCATGAGGCAGAACTGAAAACTTTTCATTTATGCGAGGGCACAATAAAACCATGTCTGGCATGTTCTTGTAGCTGAACAGTTTAACATGAACCCATTATGCACATTTCAATTGACCATTGCAGGGGTCTGGTTTCGTGCATTTGCAATCAGATAAGTACGCCTAGCTGGTATCAACACACTACAGTCGTGCCCAACACCCAGCAAAAGCTAGCGTTGGATTTCAGCAAATTTTAGACGGTCCAAGTTTATCAAGATCCATAGAATATCAATGAGAGATGCAACCTTGGTGTTTAAGGAATTCTCACATAATAAATTTTGCATTGCTAGCACTTGCACTTTCTTTGTCTTTCGGCAGCAATGTCGACGTTCAAATCTGAAATCAAAATTACAGAAGGTACCATGACATCAAACATAGGACACAAGCTAGCACACACACATATATACTTTACCATTACCAATGAGGGTGCTGCGTTGTTTCCCTTTGTTCCTACAATACAGCAAAGTAGACTGACACAGCGACTTCAACAAAAAATGTACATACAAAGACATCCAAGAATCTGTTGATCTCTTTATAATATCCTGCTGTCTTTGAGATGTATGTTATATGCACGTACACCATAATCAGTGGCGGGGCCAGACTAATATTTGGGGGGGGGGCAATTGGGGTTAACAGGTTCAGAAAATATTTTTGGGGGCAGTCAATGGTCCGGAAATAAGCCACTTTAGAGCAACTTAGAAGTGGTCATTTTTATGAATGAAAAATGTATCAAACCCCAGAATGGTGTTAATGTACCTCCCCGGTCAAGGGCAAGGGACCAGCACTCGGTTGGTGACAGCTGCGGCTGTATAAATGCATGTGTGGGATGTTTTTTTCTACCAAAGTACCAATTCTTTATAGTGCTAAATTTCATTAGCCCAAAATGGGTTCACAGAAACCAATGATGCACTCTCATCAACCTCCCTCTGTAAGTGATAATCTGTAAAGAAAGTTATAACCCTATATGTCAAGATCTATCAGGTGACAGGTCCTGATACTGGTCTCATATTGGTACAATTGACATGCTGTGGTACATAATTCAGAATAGACAATGATGTTGCGGCCATCTTGATATTTTCACATTCAAATCAACGTAACCAAAGCGAGGCTTGAAGGAAAAATAGTCTGGTTTCTTTTTGCACGGAAAACATTATCATTAGGTGCTGTTATTCGGTACAGGAAACATATGACTGAAATGGTGGCAGCATGATAAGGGTCTATATTGACTAACATCGATAGCAGTGGCGATTGCCGGTCAATGATGGATTTAGCTCAGTAACAATGAAGACACAAAAGGTTCACTCATGCATTCCAGCCAAACAAAGGCAAACCCTTTGAAGTGGCTGCTACGCAAGCGTACCAATATTAATGGTCAACCTATCAGCCACCCTATCTAATATATCGAACAAGTTTAACAAGCTTTGACAGTTATACAGTTTAATAATTTGCACAGGGGTTTGTGGTACTTAGTGACCATGCAGCCAGTACGAAAGCTATTGAGGGAGGTACGGTTATGTTTTTGGCAGTTTGTGATAGTTATAATAATAACAACACATTCTTATAGCGCATAAACAAATATAAAGAAATATGGGAAAATAATTTTCAAATAAATGTGTTTTAAGGCTGGTCTTCAACAATTCCAGGTCGGATCGCAGTGACAGTGGGAGAGAATTCAAAGTCTAGGGCCCACACATGCATATGCTCTTGCACCATATAGTTCTTCATTTTTCTGGTGTTCATGATGATAAGCAATATGGCGAAAAGATGCTGGGAAGACGATCTTAGGGACCTTGGTAGAATTTAAGGTACAAGCACCCACTTGTTCTGAGATGTAGGCTAGACATAGAACATGGATAGCTTAGAAGATGAGAACGGACCTTACAATGGATGCGAGACTGCATACTGGTAACCAGTTCAGATTTTTCAGCATAGGTGTTAATGATAAAGTTATAAGTGTATGCGGGTTATTTAAGCAAAGGTCCTATACAAACACACTCATTGCTTCATCAGCCAATAGGATTTTCAAAATCGGCGACATGTTCATGAATAGAAGCAATGAGTGCACCAGTATGGTTCCACTTCAGTATTAAGGCTTCTAATTTTGTTGGACAGATATAAATCTATACCTCAGAGATAATTAGAGCAAATTTAAGTGCAAACTATGGTTAATTACAGTGCAACTAACTTCACTGAAACCAAGGCTCACCGACCATGGATTTGACCATAGTTGGACTCAACCGAGAGCCAGGATCAAGAGGTTTTGGGATGAAGATTGATTGACTAGTGTTGGACTTCGACTAAAGACGTTTGGACGTTGCCATTAGTACAGAGGTGCGTAGTACGTCACAAATCAACTTCACGAGGGCTAATGACCCTTGATCAAACTTGCCCAAGGTTTCTGAAAAAAAAAAAACCACAAAACGCCACCAATTAAGAAGAGGTAAATGCTAAGTAGAGACTGGATTAAAGGGGCAACTTACCAACGAGATCTCTTTCTCTGTGCATCGGGTTTCTGTGTTCCTGGTCTTCAACTTCCCTGCCGACTGCTGCGTTGAACGCGACGCATGCCACACGAGAGAAAAAGTCGTCGACTTTCTCGCCTTGGTTTGTAAGTATTTGAAATAAAATTGGATTTGTGCATGAGCAGTATAGGGATGCATTTGGTCCACCCACAAAAGCAAAGTCAAACTTCACACAGATGACACTGATGTCTTGACAATGGCAATGATTATATACAAATGCTTCTTTTATTAGGAGAATGGTAAGAATTGTTAGCTCTGTGCAGGAACTGTTGGCGGCGCTATTCGGACAGATAGTTAAGATAAAGAGTACAAACATGGATTAGTCCCTAGCCTTCCTAATTCTTCAACAGTCCTCCCTGCATAAGTGGAGGAACTCGAAGGATTGAGGCTATAAGGGTGCAGACTAGACCAGTAAATCGGTCCAAAATTGCATACGCCGGCCAAATCATGTTTTGCAAGGAGGGCGCTTGCCCCCCTCCTCCTCCCCCCAGACCCTCCCCCCAGACCCTCCCCCATTTCCCCGGACAAGTAAAATACATGAAATAAAAAGGACCAAAAAAGAAAAAAAAAAAGATGTGCAAAATCATATTGTTGTTAATTTAATGGGTTGGGGTGGGGGGGCAAATGTCCCTGCCCGTGCACCCTCGAAAAAATGATCAATCGGGAAAATGCTGGAAAATAAAGGGATTTTGGGAGAAAAGTTTGCTTTTTTCCGCTCTAAAAAAAAGCCTGGCGACGCCCATAATCCTCTTGCCTTAAATGTGGTCTGGGATGAAATTGTAAAATTTCGCTTCTTAGGGTGCATACCAGTAAATTGGTCCAAAATTGCATACGCCGACCAAATCACGATTTACTTGCCCTCAAATTCTAGGTGTAAGAGCATATTGAGGTCAGTGAACTTGAGGATTTGTAAAAAAAAAAAGAAAGACGGGTGGAAGCCGTGCAGAAACCTGCAAGCTCCTATTGAGTGAAATTTCGATGAATTTATGCCCTAAGATGGATCTATTTTGCAAGTGTAAGCGTCCATTTTCAAAATGGCCATGGGATTCAGGCCTGCTTTTAGGGGTGGTCATCTTTGGGTGGAATTGTCTCTAAAAAGTCATTGGATAGTAGAACAAAAATTGAATAGAAAGTGAAAGAGGATTAAAAAAGCATGATTTGATTTGAATAGAATAATTTTGGGAAGTGTGTGTAATTACCACCAAGGTCTATGGCAGTGTACTTACTGGTCAGTGTACCAATAATTATGGCAAAAATGTGTGGCTGATTTCCCCCCCCCCCCCAGAAGTGTGGGACGAGTCTACGAGTGATACTTACCCAAATAGCTACTACATATGCATATTTATTCAGCCGACAGGCTCAAACGCTAAAAGATTTAATCAACCACCGAGCGCCCTCTCGGGGCCTACCCATTATGCTACGTCATGAATCCGCCATTATACTTCCTCTTTTTTCTCGCGCACTAAAGGTGAAAAACCATCGTAACGCGAGCCGAGAGTGGGGAGGAGGGCGGGAAGCTATTTGGGTAAGTATCACTCGTAGACTCGTCCCACACTTCTGTGGGGGGGGGGGGGGGGGTTGTCTACTTCATTCACTTACCCAAATAGCTACTACATATGCATAGAGTGGCACCGACAACTGGTGGCCGGGTAGGCGAGACACCCTTCAACCAAATGGTTAAACAACAGTATATATATATATATATACATCATGATTTAAACCATTTTGGTTGAATATACATGTAATGTATTACCCGCTTAGTTTGTCTCCTGGCCAGGCCGGGAAAGACTACTGTGCAGGGTAGGGTTCTTAAACGAGGGCTGGTGAAATATCAGTATCGTCTTCCCCATGTTACCTCCAGTCTGGAGTATGTCACGTAGGTAGCAAGATGTGAATGTCGAGGCCGACTTTCAGCATGCTGCCTGTGAAATTTTTGTGATAGGGACCCCGCTAAAAGATGTTCAGGACGTCGCTTCGGCGCGTACGTCATGGGTCCGGACAAGGCCTCGGACAGGAGCATCCCATTTGGATAGCCAGTCCGAAGTAGCGAATTTGATTGCTGTGTCCCTTGAGTCGGGGCCATGCGGCTGTATTGTTGTAATAAAAAGTCGCATGCAATCACCCCTGAGTGGTTTAGTGCGTGCCAAATACCATTTTAGGGATCGCACAGGACACCATAATTTGTTTGCGGGGACACAGGGTGTCTGATTTTCCGTCAGAAAAGACACTTTTGGGATCAGGCGGACCCCGCCTAGTTCCCAGTGAATACGTCCCGGATCTAATGTCAGCGTGTGGATCTCGCTGCTACGCCTAGCAGTAGCCGTTGCAAGCAGAAATCTTTATTGACACATGAATGAGAGGTGCCTGGCCCAAAGGTTCGTATGGAGCCTTGGCCAAAATGTTCAGGACCGAACCCAGATCCCAGGATGGGACTAGATACCGGACTGTTAGCCTCTCATTGAACATTCCACGGAGTAGGTGAGTGATCGCCACATTAAAGAAAATGGGTGAGCCATCAGCGCAGCTGTGTGAACTGCTGCTATGGCTGATCGTTAATTTCGCACCATTCCTACTGACAAATTGGCTCTGAACAATGACAGTAGAAATTCTGAACAATGGTTTAAAGAAGCACAGAGTGAATCCACAGCCTGTTCTTCGCACCACCTACTATAATGTCGTAGTCGACTGTCATAGATTCGTCGTGTTGAGAGACGACGTCCCTTTGCGGCCAGGGCTGCCGCGTCTTAAGAAAGACCTGCTGATCGGTAAGCGCGCTTGACAGTGGCCAGCACGCTAGGTGGAGATCTCCCGGAGCCGGGTGTCGGAACAGGGATTAAAGCTAAAAGAATAGGTCGTGACGATCTGGGAGGATTAGAGGGGAGCCCACTAGGAGCCTCACCAGTCGCGGAAACCAGGGCTGGCGCGGCCAGAAGGGGGCGATCAGTAGGATCTTGCACCTGTCTCTCTCCAGTTTCCCGATGACCTTTGTAAAGATTGAGATCGGAGGGAAGGCGTAAGAGAACATGTTTGTCCAGTCTATTGATAGTGCGTTCGAGGCCCATGCCTGAGGATGATGGGATCTCGAGTAGAACACCGCGAGCTGAGTGTTGATTGCGGAGGTGCACCAGTCTATGTGTGGACGACCTAGGATCGAGAAGATCTGACTTACGATTCTCTTGTTCAATGACCACTCCGTAAGAATTATTTTGCCCCTGGAGAGAGAGTCCGCTATGTTGTTTTCCGCACCAGGAACGTGAATGACACGTAGATCTACTTTGTGTCTGGTTAGCCACTAACACATTTCCCAAGTCAGGTAGCACAGCTGGGGTGACCTTGTACCGCCCCGTTTGTTAATATATGCTACCACTGTCGTGTTGTCGGTCTTGATTAAAACAGACCGGCCCACTGCGTCTGCTTGGAAGTGGTGTAAGGCGTTGACTGCAGCCTAAAGCTATAGAACATTGATATGTAGGGACCGAATGTTGTCGTCCCAAATTCCTGCAGCTTGTCAAGGGGGAGGGGAGGCTCCGCAGCCCTCGTTGGAAGCGTCAGTGGAGATTATGGCGTGAGGATCCCCTCTGGGGAAACTCCATCTGCACCGACTGTTCTGTTCCAATGGCCACCACCGAAGGTGTGGCCGAATGACTTCGTCGATCGAGATCACTAGAGAGATTGGATCTGTCTCGGGTCTGTCATGTGCCAGAAGATGCATTTGCAAAGGACGCATCCTCAGTCTGCACCAGGGGACCAGGTCCACTTAGCTGGCCATGATCCCTAGAAGTTTCAGCCAAGCTTGCGGTGGAGCGACTTGAACAGATAGGAAAAGTTTGACGCACTTCCGCAGGCTGGTAACGCGTTCCCCTGTGGGGACGGCTATGCCCCTGCATAGATCGATCTCTGTTCCCAGAAAAGCGATTTCCTGGGACGGGATTAGTTGGGACTTCTTCTCGTTGATGATGAAGCCTAGCCTCGTTGTCAACGTATAAGTATCTCTCAAATTTTGAGCAGTTTCGTCTTTTGATTTTGCCACTATCAGTCAGTCGTCGAGATCCATAAAAATCATTGTTTTCTCGATGAAGACATGATGCAACTGCCCGCACAACCCTGGTAAACACTCTTGACGAGGTTGATAACCCGAAGGGAAGGGCAGTGAACTCGTAAGTGCGCCCATGATACCGGAAACATAGGAATCAGGAGTGCTCTTGGAAGATGGGGACATGTAGGTATGCGACTCTAGAACTACATGGAGTGTTTCCATTTGGAAACGCTTGGGTCTGACCAACCTATTGAGCAGTTTAAGCTAGCCACCTTCTTTGGTGTTAGAAAGAAGGACAGGAAGCCTGTGAATTGTTCCATTGGTGGTACAAAGCGGACTGTTCTCTTCTCGATAAGGGATGATATCTCTTGTTCGAGAGCTAATCGTTTGTCTGTGTTTGTCGGAACCAGTGTTTCACGAACACAAATTTTCGACCAAGGGGTGCTTGTAGATTCTAGTTGATAGCCGTGGCTGACTATAGAAAGCACCCTTGCGTCGCAGGTGATCTCTCTCCAGAATTTCTGAGACGACACCCAACGGGCCTGAGTGTGGGGGTCGGCTCCGTGGGGGAGTCACCAGTGTTGTAGTCGAGACCAGATAGTCCGAGACCGAGACCAAGACCGAGACTGAAGATTCGAGACCGAGACCGAGACCGAGACCAGCCCCTTCAAGGCGGACCGAGACCGAGACCAATATGGTCCGAGACCGAGACCGAGACCGCTGATATTAAATAACAATAGTCGAAATTAAAAAAAACAAGACACGTTATTATAGTTGAAAAATGTAACCTTTCTATTCACAAAGAATACAGACCAAAATTTTGACCAGTGGCAGTGTTGACAAATTGATACATGACACCTTACTTGAGCAAAAAGTAGTTACACTTAAGAAATATGGGCTTTTACATGTTGTCTACACCCAATCGTGACAAAAGTAAAAAGTTAAAGGCAGATGCTTCTTTATCTGTTATAGGAACTCGGATCCTAAACTCCACAGTCACCCCCTTGGTTTCAGCTATGACTTCTAACGGATATTTAAAGATGTAATTTTAATTTTACATTGCCTCTTTTTTCCTAAAATAAATTTAGGACTTAACTTCTAACAAGACTTGTGTACTTGATATTAAAAAATGGGAGCTAGAAAATGTTGAATTAATTTTTAAATTTGTGTCATAGAATGTGGACTTGTACATGTAGACCCACAAGTTGCGAGGTGGTAGCCAGAATGTGCCAGATATGGATTTTTATTTTTTTTCTGAACGGGACTTTTAATTTTTGAGGAATAATGGGGTACTTTAAAATGAGCAGCCAGAAAATGGGGTCTCATCATACACTCTCATGGCAACAGTGAGTGGTAACTGGTAAGAGTGTGTGAGCTCAAAGCTGGAAAATCAGGTAGAAAAATTTACTTTTTCTTCAAAATACTGTCCCAAATTAAAGAGAACATTGTGTGGGGTCGAAAATATAACTAATTTGAAGCACCTTATTTATTATCAGAATACAAAATGCAAGTGATTACGCCCACAGGGGTGGGCTAAACTACACAATCCCCGAAAATGGTTGACCCTTATTGCATAAATTGTTACAAGTTTATACTTTGCTTTATGTGGCCGACTCAACAGATAAATGCCGAACTTGTTCCAAATCGTTCAGTGACTGGTACTGCTGCAGCTTTACATGTACTTTGGGGACTTTCCAACGTGCAGTCGAGTCCAAACCGACCGCGATATATAACAAGCTTGATCTACGGGCTAGCAAATGTTTTAAATAACATCGAGCTGTAAAAGCTTCATATTGCCGGTCTCGACCCGAGACCAGCCAAAATATCGAGACCAAAGGGGACCGAGACCGAGACCAAGACCGAGACCACAGCTTCCGAGACCGAGACCGAGACCGAGACCAGCAAAAAGTGGTCTCGAGACCGGTCTCGAGACCGAGACCGGTCTCGAGACCTACAACACTGGGAGTCACCGCCGCCATCCGAGACGGGGGGCTGATGGCCCACCGCCACGTCCCCGGCTGCTAGTTTGTACATACTGGCGCGCAGGGGCAGAGTAGGGGCGTGGAGCTGAAACCATTGCACCAGCTGATGCCTTGGCCGTCTGTTCGCGAAAGGGCTTGAATGGTTTCTTAGGGGATGGGCGAAACGAGGGAGCACCTCTCGTTGCCCTCTTCCCAGATAACTTGGGCTTATCAGTAGCTGAAGGCTTCTACAAGCTCAGTTTGTCCGCTGTTTCGGTTCTTTTGGCTTCAACTTCCAGAATCTCCTGGAATTTGCCTCCGAAAAGGTCTTTGCCCATAAGAGGAAGGTCTTCTAACTTCCTCTTAGCGCCTTTGTGCGGTATGTAAAGTGCCTCCATCACGTTATTCCTACGTGATTTGGCGGACAAGATAGAGATTCTCGTAAACTGATCTAGAGAAAAATGGAGTATTTCGTCCAGACATCGGAAGGCTGCTGCTAACATATCGGCTGGAATTTGTGAATCTTCCTCACATGCGCAGACGATATATTCAGATAACAAAAGTAAAAAGACGCTTGTTTGTGAGCCAAATCTAGCCGCCTCATCGACTTTCTCCATTGTATCCTCCATCTTTGCTCTAGTCGGATCGACAAATATTGACTTGGTCGGGGCTTTGCCGCTATCTCCAGTCAATTTGTCCTTGGCTGTATCTGGAATAGCGGGAACCGTAAAGAAATCATCTTGGTCCTTTTCTGGAAACTGGAAATAGGCTGCCGACCTTTTGTTGAAAGCAGTCCATTTCTTTGAATCGGCAATCTGTTGGATGCGATCGGTGCATAAACGATCCACTGGCATAGCTGGGAAAGCTGGATCCCGAGGTTCCTCCACGCCAGTCCGGCGTTTGAAAGAACGACGGGTGGTCTCTGGCTTACTGCTCTCTGGTAGTTGCAGTACTCGAACCATATCTCTTTGAACCAGCCTCAGCTGAGTCTCAAATGGCGAAAAATTGCCAGGGTCAGTGGCCTCTTCATCCCCAGAACACCCATCTTGCGAGTGAGTGGAAGGGGGTGAGTACTGTCAACATCTATGTCAGGAACATCTTGAACAGAAGTACCCAAATTCATAGATGGGTGTAAAGAAATGCCCACCTGTGATCTCGGGTGCGCCCAATCGCGGCCCGGAGTAGGTGGATTATCTGAGCAGACACTGATGGCAACCCCAGGATCTGGGGGCCCAGTGTGTTCCCCTCTCATCCCGCCCGAAATCGCCAGGATTGCGGCTGAATCGGATCCGGCTGAATTAAGCCCGGATCCGGCCGGATCGCGCCCGGATTCAGCCGGATTGGAGCCGGATCCGGCTTGATCACACTCGGATCCGGCAGGATTAGACCCGGATTTGGGTCCGGAAATGTGGCCGCCGGGAGTGACTTCTCAGTCAACGCTGGGGCTGATCTCCATTGTTGTTGTTTAGTGAGGGCTGCTAACGAAACGTTGATGTCCTGGAAAGCTTTTAGAAAGATTTCCATGGATACACCTTTGTTTTTCTTTTTCCGATGCGTCGACTTACGAAGGGAATCCCCTGAAGAAGACGGCGCTGCCTTGTGTTTCTTTTTCTTACTTGGGTGACTTGATTCACTGAATGAATCTCTGATAATATCCTGGGAATTCCGGAGCATTAATCAAAGAACGACGTTGACTGCGAGTCCGTGGCCCGAATTTGGGGAGGAGGCAAGTCAGTCACCGCGAGTCCTGCCCATTCCGCACGGGTGGAAGCAGGAAGCTCGGAGCGCGATGAACGCGCAGATGGGGCCGGTGAGGATTGAATCCTTTTACCGCTCCGTGACTGGTCGTCCCCGAGGGTTGCTGGAGCCAGCAGACCGGGGGGACGAGGCGAAGAAATTCCCGTGAAACCATGGGAAATCGACGCCAGGTTGCTAGGTGACGCCGATGGTCCGGAGACCGGTGGCGTGATCGAGCGACTAGTGGTCCCTATTTGGGTCTTGCCCTTGGGACCGCTGGTGGCCTTTGATGCGGCCTTTTTAACCGCGGGACCCTTACAGCTGGTTGCCTTGGGGGCCGTGGTTACACGGGGAGTTTTATCCCCGGTATTTTCACGGTGTTCCATACCGTAGGACGTATGTTTGAAGCCGGTCAAAACGCGTAAACACGGGATGACCGTTACAGACTACGACGATGTCCCTGCGTGGGGACTCACTGCTATCTCGTTTTTTCGTACTATTGTACTACTAGGATTAATGCAGTTGAGAACGGCCGGGGGGAAGGGAACGACCGCTGGTCGTTGTTTCCCACAGAATATTTCTTTACACACCAGGCGAGGCGGCCGAGGGAAGGGAACGGCCAGCGGCCGATATACCCCCGAATATCTCGCCGCTATCTCGTTTGTCGTCGCACTATCGAGATAGCTTAGGACGGCCGAGGGGCAGGGAACGACCTCTGACGATATACCCGACGAAACGTCCTCTTCTAGCTTACTAGCTCCCTGAGCTAGCTGAAACAGTCAGGGGGGAAGGGAACGACCTCTGTCGATATACCCCCACTGTACTCGTCTCGCAAGGCCCTAGCTCACCGCGAGCTTAGGGGAAACGAACGGAGAACAGGGAACGGCCGAAACCGCTGTATTCTTCTAAATGTTTCGCTAGTCCCCTGAACGGCCGAAAGTCTGACTTCCGGAACAGGGGTCCCACGTGTGGGGCGACTATCAGACCTTGTATAGAATAACCGCACTTTCTCTCCGGGGATATACGACGCACTGTCTCCCCTAAAGGTCTTTACAGATTTCTATGGAGTCATAAACTAAATGCACTGCTATTTTTATTTTTTTAATTTTTTTTTTTTTGACAAAGAAATATTATTATTAGATAACTGTACAACAGAAATAATAATAATAACTCAGGAAAGCCGACTCGGCTAAAAGGGGATTGCACTTGATCCCAAAGGGAGAACCCATGATGCCTACCCGGCACTGGGCTAGTCCCGCGGTGCTGACCTGGCCCGCCGCACGTGGTGTCAGACAAAGGCTGAAAAACCTGCTACGCTACGTGCAAGAAAAACGAAAGCAAAATGACTCCAGAATCACTCCAAATGAGAACTACTTAACTCAAACCAAACTCTACAGATTCTACACAACTCACTTGGTTGATAAATTCTATAAAACAGAAACTCTTAAAGCGAAAATCGTACAAAAACTCGTCAAAAGGCGAGAGCAAAAATATTTGCTTCTGCACGATGCCGTCGCTAAGAAATAAGAGGAAGTATAATGGCGGATTCATGACATAGCATATTGGGTAGGCCCCGAGAGGGCGCTCGGTGGTTGATTAAAACTTTTAGCGTTTGAGCCTGTCGGCTGAATAAATATGCATATGTAGTAGCTATTTGGGTAAGTGAATGAAGTAGAATGAAACATTGTTCTTAATTAATGAAATAGAAATGCACGGTTTCAACAATATCCTACATTTGTAAATGCAAATGACAGAGGACACTCTTCTGCCCATCTTGTGAGAAAATGATAGAAATCCAATCACGCATACCAACACGAAGCTCATTTGAATGAAAAAAAGTGCAAATAAAAAAGTTGCAGTAAATAGCATTGCTCCAATGTACCGGTTTGAGTGATCCTGCAAGGCAGGGTAGACTTTAATTAATTAATAACTTTACCTTACAAAAGTTTCCTTGTTTAAAAGGATGTTAAACTAAAACAAGACGCAATCTTAAAAATCTAACAGATAATTGCAGACCTTTTAATGCAAAGATGACAAAGAAAATGCAAATTAAATGTAACGTTTTTGAAATTTCCCATGTAAAAACAGGAGTCTCTACTTGAAAGAGGAAGAACAAGAAAACCAATTTCAAAAATGTTACATTTAATTTGCATTTTCTTTGTCATCTTTGCATTAAAAGGTCTATAATTATCTGTTAGATTACCAAGATTGTGTCTTATTTTAGTTAAACATCCTTTTAAACAAAAACAATTTTGTAAGGTAAAGTTATTAATTACTGAAAGTCTACCCTGCCTTGCAGGATCACTCAAACCAGTACATTGGAGCAATGCTATTTACTGCAACTTTTTTTATTGGCACTTTTTTCATTCAAATGAGCTTCGTGTTGGTATGCGTGATTGGATTTCTATCATTTTCTCACAAGATGGGTAGAAGAGTGCCTTCTGTCATTTGCATTTGAGATATTGTTGAAATCGTGCATTTCTATGTCATTAATTAAGAATAATGTTGGGGGGAACTTTGGACTTGTGATACCTGTACGTCTATGCATGCAGTGCATTAAAAATACAGCGCGAACAGCGACCTCACGCGGCTACTATTTATATGCAAATCAGTTGGTCTCAATCTAGCGCCTTGGTTCAATCGTCCATGTGAGGTTTTGGGTGTGGTGCTCATTACGTTAATAGCCTTAGCTGACCTTAAATGTCGTTTTCTTATTGGTCGATCGTTGCGTGGAAACTTGCATAGGGGCAATTCCACGGTAACGGAAGGACGTTTCCACTCATTAAACAAAATTTCAAATGTGTGTATCACAGACACTGTTCATAGTTACAGCAAACAAATGTCACATTTGTATTGCTATAATGCTACTTTCATTTTCCACACTTTTGGGGGGCATGAATGCCTCCCGTTTATGAATTATGAATATTAATGAGGTCGGTAACGGAAGGACGGTAAAACGGACAAGGGTTTTCCAACTTACTCGCGTTTTGCGTAAACTCTGTGAAATTTATGGGGCAATTATATTTTAAAGGTAGAAAATGGAATCCCTGGAGCTTTATCTATACTATACCGCCTTTCATTTGACTTTAAGTGTTTCGGTAATATAATTACAACGTTTTAAGCAGATTATAATTTGGTAACGGAAGGACGGTAACGGAAGGACAAAAGGTTTACTCAATTATAGCATGAACAAAATGTGAATTTACACTAATTATACAAGTGAAACAAATTGCTAAAATGTGTAACTGAATGTGAAATCAACAATATGCAGACCTGGCATAAATAATTATACCCAAGAAACTATTGAGATAAAGATAGAAGCCTGCTAATTAATGATAACAAAAGAAAACGAAAACAACCCAAAACACATAATTCACGAACACAAGACAACTACAGAAATGGACTTCAAACCCATCACCTCATCCTTAAAAGTTTAAATACACAGTATTTGAGCACTTGAGTATATTGGTTACATGTTCACCAACAACTTTTAATAATAATACCGGTAGGTTCAGTGGTTTACCTAAAGGGGGGGGGGGGCGACCAGCCTACATGTACATTTAAGGTAAAAACATCTACCGGTAGAATTGATGGCTTCAGTTAGGTGTTGCTTTTAATTGAACTCTAAAATCAATGTTTGAAATCAAATTACAATGACTTAGAGTAGTAACAATTAATTTATAAACATCCAAACTGAAATTGTTAACTTGGGCATAATTTGTCAAAGATTGCACCTCACATGTCTTACACATGTAAATTGAATGAAAGTGCCCCAAAGTACCGGTACTTTCTGCCATCTCATTTTTGACTTAATTTGCTTCTGGAATGGCTTCACAGAATTCGTATCTTTCTCTATTGTCCATGAATGCTGATGGCAGCAACTTTATGATTTGATTTTCTGCAACAACTCCATACATGTACAAGTACTGGTACATCGGCATATATGGACATGTACATTGTACATGTTGTACATGCCTGTGCCTTCCTTTGTAATAAACACCTTGCCCTGCTTATCCCGCTTTTGTGAAGGTGGGTCACATGAATGTCCTTTCAATGCTCATTATACATGCATGTATTTGCAGTGATTTTCATTTTTCAAACATGAGCGCAAATGTCGTAACATTTGATAAAAATATGATTTGTCCTTCCGTTACCGTCCTTCCGTTACCAATTTGGTAACGGAAGGACGTGATTTAATTAATTGTAATAAAAAAACGAGAAGTACAGCAGTGTCAGTTATAATGTCATATTGAAGGCCTACCTAAACTTGCTTTGCACAATAACTTTCAATGCATTCATACTGCAAGTTTTAAAAATAAATTAAAAATATGTATTTTTTCGGTAACGGAAGGACATTTTCGAAGGCTGAAATATTAGAAGTCACTGAAGCGAAACAAATTACGCAAAATGCTAAAAACAAATTTTAGTCGTTTTTTCAAGACCAATACTTTCTCATGACAGAAACTGATGGCATTAGTACATATTTTTGTGTGTGTATTGGTAGAATACTTTCATATCACTATTAATCACATTTTTAGGATTATTTAACAGGATTATTACATAATCCTATTTTTTGGTACCGAAATGTATAAAAAATAAAATTCCGACTTCAAATCTTGAAAATATAGACTTTTAGCTTTCATTTGATGCCAAATTTGTTTAAGTCACATGTATTTGAAATTTTTGGTGTCATGTCCACTTTGGTGTGGAATTGCCCATAGTGAAACGTGGCACCGCACCGTGGCGACCGTACATAATCCATACACGTACACGTTGTGTGTCTCTGCACACGGCACCAATACACAAAAGCTGTGGTTCCTGTCACGTCCGCAAAAGGCGAATAGCTGCAAATAATTTGATGACGTCCGGATTTACCAAGGTGTGATTGGACACTCCACATATTAGCCCGCCTACACTTATCTGTATTCGCATACGAGGTCGTGCGCTAGAAACCCAGCGCAAAATAAAGAGAAACATAAGCTTTTGCCGACGATTGAACCAAGGCGCTAGATTGGGTCCAGCTGATTTGCATAGAAATGGTGGCCGCGTGAGGTCACTGTTTGCGCTGTATTTTTAATGCACCGCATGCATAGTGCTAGCGAAGATATCGTTTACCGCGCTACGGCCGGGATGAATAATAACTAGCGCCTTGACCAAGTCTAGTTCGTTTGAAGCTAGCAACAAAAGTGCTAAAACTCTGAAGAAGGGTGCTTAACAACTATACCTTTTGATTACTGTATGGTGGTGGATTTTAAAGGATTCAGGATGATTCTCAGTTGAAACCCAAGGGCTATAGTGTTAAAGGGGTTATACCAAAGGGACTTTTTTTTGGGGGGGGGATAACATCTTTTCACGGGAAGAAGTATTTTTACCAACCTGTCAATGCAGAGAGTATCCAGTATTCAGCATTTATTTGTTCGGCCAATCTGATACCTCGCGTGTTCACATCGACAATTTCTTGCTCGGTCTAAAAAGAAACACGAAAGGGGGTGGGGAGATGGGTGTGGGGAAAGTTTGCAAATGTTTTAATCAACCTTTTTTATACACTAAAGAAGTAAAGTTTGAGCAACGTTGGGCCGTACAGCTCGCCATTTTTTTTTCTGAAGCAGATTTGGTTTCCCATCTTCTGATTGGTCCAACACTTGCATATCTAATACCTTGTTTTCGACAACACAAACCCAGCATAAACTTAATGAAGAAGATAATTTGAGAAGCAAAAAAGGTCTCACTGGAATTTTGACTCGAATCAACTATAAAGCAGAAGTCTACTTCTACCAGTCTACGACAGGGGTGTGCATTTATTGGTAGTACGGGAATAAGGTACCCGAATCAAAAAAAATACTGCAAGAAATACTTGCCCGATCCCCTTGCAAGCTGTCTCGACAATTGTTTTAGTGACATCTATATGTGTATGGTACCGAAAAAATATTGGGCCGTGAAGCAGTGTGTATTGGCACATGTATACATATGTTTTGTCAACTGAAACAACCGACAGGTGGTCCAGATATTGCAAGCAAATCACAAACGACTCGAAACGTGTGCTTACAGCAAAAGAAGAAAATTAAATCCAACCACAAAACATAGTTAAATATTCACTAGCTATAAGTCAAAACTAAACCTTACCTACAGAATTATCGTACAAGGAAAATGTCTTCTTGAAACCCACAATATCACCGCCAGTCCGTGGAGAGAAGGCTGATGTAAACAAAAATTCTTTTCAACACAGATATTTACGTGGTCTCTGGAGCTCTGGAGAGCTTAGCGGTAGTATCTACTAAATTTGCACTGCTAGCGACATATGGAGGGCGTAAGAGAATACCGGTATATCAGAAGTTTAGGGCTGTTATCACGTCCGCACGCGTTTTGATATTCGCTCACTGCGCTTTGTATACTAGCCCTATGGCCCGGGCCATACGTGCTGAATCACGACCCCGAAGGCCAAGCCAAAGTGCATGAGTTTTAAGATTTCAGATTTTTTGCAGAGGCTCATCCATGCTTGTCTTACTGTCAGTGTGGACACAGAAGTATTTTCAGGTTTTCCCTTTAAGTGGAACTGAAATAAGGTAGGAGAAGCCCAGTTTTTTAGGCAGTTGTTAAAAAATCCACATCATTGGTAAATCAAGTTGATTAAGGGGACGAAGTCACCCGAATCAATCTTTAATTTACACATATATTCAGCCTTTAGAGCAAGGAACTTGGATGTGGTACCTTTAGATATACAATGTAGTGATATTTTGACAACGATTTTGAGAAACCTGAATAAAATTGTCCCAAGAATAACAGTTGACAAATGCAGCAGATAGACTGACATGCGTTTTGTACACGGGGCGACCGGATGCAAGACTAATGCGTTGATTGTCCCAGATAATAGTTTACGGCGCAGAGTGGCGTTCAGCAATGAACTGCGTGACGATGGAATGTTGTGGTCCTTCCTACATGATGTGATGTCCCAAGGGGATGGTCCGAAGCGCCTTGATGGCCGGATAACCCTATGAAGACATTTCTTTGTTTTCACACAGTTAAGGAAAACCGGTGAAATAATATTTTACTAATAACACTGTGAAAACTCTTTCAACCCAAATATTTTATCCTGATTTCCTTGAGTGTGTCTCTATTTTTTTTTTGACAAATGACCCTTACCCCTAAATGACTCTAAACCTGTTTTCCACAGAGGGCGAAACCTCATGTGGACTTGGCTTAGTCCACATAACGTTCACACATCCTACATTTAATGTGAACCTGTTTCGCTGTCTGGTCCACATCAAAGGTTGGCACACCCATACACACAGAAGGAATACAAGATCGCAATTTTGTCTGGCTTAAAAGCCAGGGGGATAAAATCACGGGTACGTCTGAAACCAGCAAAATTACATAATCCCAAAGATTTTGACAAACTCACGCAAAGATCTTTTTTGGTCCCGACCAGAAAGAGATGAACTTTTCCGCAGCTACAGGTATGCTTCATAACCTCTGTATGCCAACCTATCACACTTTCCCACGAGTTCTGGTTGGCGTTTTTCATGTCAAAAACAATCACAACAACTGAAAACAAAAGAAAAAAACACATTTACAAAATCTGCAAGTTTGTAGAGCGCAGAGCTCAAGACAAGTCAATCACATTAATTCACAAATCCATCAAAAGTAGGCGTGTGCAACAAGTTGACTAGTCACCAATGCTAAAAACTGTTTTGAGTTGCAACCATCAATTCTTAAAATAGTCGACAATTCGTTATGCTGTGACTAGTCCCAATACCGTGACTAGTTGCTACTATTGAAAGTAGTTGCGACTATTGAAATTCACTAGTCGTATCACCCATGCCTGAAATTTGTAATTCAAGTAATTAACCCTTTCAACTCAGCTCTGTGTAAAACGTGTTGGGCATATTTTTCCTGGGGGTAGACTTACCAGATTTAACAGACCACAAACAGATTTAGACTCAAACCCTGCTTGCTGTCATGGCTTTGTCGTTAAACTGCATTGTCCTTTCCTGAACATATAGTTTAACAGAGTACAAAATGTACTTGGCAAAGCCATTGTTGCTGAAATTTGATGGAGTATATATATGCTTATATTGTCTGTAGATTTTATGTTTTAAAATTAAAACCAACTAAATGGCAAAAAAGTGTTAGTGTTTTGTTCTTACAGGTCATTTACTCACTCGTATTTACACACAATATGAGTACACATAAGCTAGACTAAAATTGTGATTAAACTGACTCAAACTAATACGTGTATTTTGTGCAAGGGATGGTTGGAAACTGTAAATCAGCCCATTCCTGACAAATATTGGATTTAAGTGTGACTTGGAAAGATAAATATGCACGAGTGTATTTAAGCGTTCAGGAAAGGACACTTTCCAAGTTTAACAACATGTGTTATACACTGTTTTAACAGTTCTTTCTGTGTGTGCACTGAATGCAGAAACAAACTCAGATACATGTACACATTCAACTTTCTCCATGCATACGTGTGTACAAATACTTCAAACTGTTTTGGGCTTGATGTGCCTATTCCTTAGATCCCATTTTGTTAAAAGCACCATGCTGACTAATTAATTTGTCACTGGATAATACAGTTTTAAATAAGTTGAACACTTTTTATGTGTCCATTTTTGATGCCACTTTCCCCTTTTTTACATTCTTAATTTAAGCAATGTAGTTATTTGTTGGTTAAAATACACCTATTACTTTGTTTTTTTTGCTCGTAAGAGTAAAGGTTTGTCTAAATTTTGCTGTGAAACTTATTCCTCACTTCGCGAGATAGCAATAAACGTCATTGTGCTTATTCGCCACGTAAAAATGTCTTCATAAGATATTATTTTAACTGTGCGCGCATTTTTGCATCACAAATCCATGGCATATTCGTCACTTCTTCACAACACTACGCGCATTTTCAAACAAATGTGTATGTTTTTAATACAAACATGTTCTATATTTTTTAGGAAAAAAATATGGTAACACTTAAACCCCACGTTCAAATCCAAGTACTCGCTATAATATTTTTTAATAATATACAATTTAGCCTAATAAAAAAGTTATTATTAAGGAAAATATCTCAAATGGACGCAACAAAATAATAGGAAAACAAAAATGTGAATGCGAACTAACAACGAACAACACTATTCATTCATTTATTCGAGAATACAAAACTTGTCTCTCGAAATGCAGTATTTTGGGTATCCTATAAAACGTCGTGTTTGAAAGAAAGAGTACCGCACATGTTTGAAATAATTAATATTTTTGTTTCATTATCCTAATCATCACTCTCCAGGGCACACTTTATTTCAGTATAGGCTTATTTCAATGAGGTTTTCTGCTCTTATTAGCCACTTAAAGGGGCTCCGTTTTTGAGAATATCTCGAAATGCAGTATTTTGGGTTTCCTAAAAAAATGCCGTCTTTGAAAGAAAATCTACAAATAAATCATATTTTTATTTCATCATCTTGAGTATCACTGTCCTGGGTACACTTCATTTTCATTATGGGCTTATTCCCATGAGGTCTTGTGCTCAAATGAGCCACTTAAAGGGGCTCCATTTTCGAGAATATCTCCAAATGCAGTATTTTGGGTCTCCCATAGAACGCAGTTTTTAAAGAACGTGTACCGCACATGTTGTGAATAAATAATATATTTATTTTATAACCCTTATTTTCACCTTCTTGGGTGCATTTCATTTCAGTATGGGTTTATTCCAATAAGGTCTTCTGCTCTAATTAGCTGCTTAAAGGGACTCCGTCGAAATGCAGTAATAATGCTTTCCTATAAAATGCCGTTTATGAAAGGAAGTGTACCGCACGTTTTAAATAAATATATATATTTAAAATTCATATCCTAATTTTCAGCCCTTTGGGGGCACTTCATGTCAGTGTGGGCAGATTCAAATGAGGTTTTCAGCTCTAATTAGCTGCTTAAAGGGAACCGTTTTTAAGATTATCTCGAAATACAGTAGGCCTATTGTGGAATTCCTATAAAACGGCGGTTTTGAAGGAAAATATATCGCATGTTTTAAATAAATCACAGTCTGTATAAGCCTATATATGTTGCGCAGTCCTAGCCTATACTCCATTCATTTTAACAATTACAACTCCGCACACACAAAATTACATAAAGGTGAATTAGTTACAGTTATCTCTGTTTAGTCATCATTATAATGTTGCAGTGCCGTTAGTTTGTTATGAAAGCTGACGGAAAACGCGCGAAACAGAAGATCCCTGGTTCCCTCATAGGCCATTCAATAATAAAGACGAGTGTGTGGATAACCAATGAATAACTGGTTATTCGTCACTTAGTCAGATACTGGATGCGGGCTGTTCTGATATGACCAAGTGTCGAATAATTTATTTGTCAGTTCGCAAGAAACAGTTTTTCCAACTTGAGTCGATTCGTCACTTAGTGGGTTTCGGAACTACAAAAATGAAGTGTTTTCATGAATTAAAAACCTAAACATCTGAAATTCGAATTGATTTAACCCTTAAACTCAATTAATAAAAAAAACACCAAAATGGCCCATTCATCACTTCGTCAGATATGCGACGATTTGACCAATTTATGGTCTGCAAGTGTAAATATCTTTAAATTGAAACGAAAAAATATTTACAGGGAATGAACAACATTTGCCTTTGGTGCAATTTAAAAAAATAGATTTGGAGGTTCACTATGTTAAAGCAAATATTGTTAAACTGACTTGTTCCACGTTTTGGGCTTGTAGATGCTGGAAAAACCAAGAAAACCAATCATGCTCTTGTAGTCTGGGTCCCTGACTCACTAAAGATGAAACGGCGCAATTTATAGACTTTGGGAAATCGTAAGGCATAGAAAGTCAGTCTACAAGGCTTGCACCCCTTCATAGGTAGGTAATCAATTGCAAAGAAAATGCAGGATAACTAAATATGAAACATTAGGAGCGTTTTTTGGAAAATTACAACTTTTCTTGAAATGGAGCCACGATTTTACAAAATGCTTTAGACTGTCATTCCCTTACAATCTAGTAAGGTATTTCGTGGTAATTTGACCATTTCGGGTTTTTTGATGTTTGCAAATGTTGTATCTTCCCTTTAAGCCTTGACAATAAAATTTTCTAGTACCTTTGTAGCTTTCAATAAATAAACATGTTTTATAGATACAAGTTTCATTTTAGACCCCCTGTGAGACTATTTTTTAACCTTTTCTGTGAAACTGCCCTTTAGATCTTTAAGTATTGCTCTGAATTGGTGTTCGGTTTTCTTTGTGTAACTCATATTTTTTTACCACATGCATTTTTGTAGTAGGATGCGGTTATACATCGGTGTTTCTCTTGACCTGCTGTGTCCCATCTATGCAATGAAATTACAAAAAAGGCTTGGTTAGGGTGGAAAGCAGACATTACTCATGAATTATGGGGGTTTTTTTTGTAAGAAAAAAAGCTTCTATCAAGTAATCAAATTTAGTCACAAGTCAATCACATGCAAAACACAAGTAATAAATACAAGTCAATTATATGATCATTAGAAATTATTCATCATTCCATCACAACTCAATCACAAGTCTATTGCAATTTAATATGGGAATAAATGTGTGCTTTGGAGATGTTAAATGCTACCGGCATGTTTAAGACTGGAGTCTGGATGCTGATAATTGTCCAGCTCACAAGTAAGACCCAACAAAATATATATATTTCATATCGGAAAAAATATGTAGCACCAAATATAATAAGCCAATTTCATATTAAACTTCTTTTAGATGAAAAGATTACTGAAATTGCCAAATCAGTTCAAAGAATATCACCATTCAAACGCAATGACCCTAAAACCTGTTACGTGCAACAACAAAAAAGCAATGTGTGTATTCTGATTGTTTGGAACAACAATGAAATTTGTTTCAACAACTGTCAACTACAGTACAACATATCCTTTTGAACAACCTTGGTTAGGCAAACAATATGATTTATAAAATCCACTATTTTTAAAAGATGGGCCTTCAAAAGGACTATGTTGGATATTTTTAACTCTTAAACTGAGGTTGTATCTCTGGTGATGTTTGAAGACAATGGGGACGACGATTCTTGAAATCGCATTTTTGGACGAAAGAGGTTTTAGGGTCATTGTGTTTCAATGGTGATATTCTTTGAATGGATTGAGCAATTTCAGTAATTTTTTGTCATCTAACAGTAGCTTATGAAATTGACTTTCCAGTCATTATAATTTTTGGTGCTACATGTTTTTTTAAATATGAAATATAATTTTGGGGGTTTGCGTTCCGCTTTTTTGACTCGCCTTGTATGTAAGGTTGTAATTGATGGTTGTCGGCTTTTCCCCCTCATATTTCGCCCCAAAAATTAGGGTAGGGCTGTCAAAATAGGGTAGGTAGGTATAGGTAACCTGTTTTGGTCTAACAATTTCACAAGACTATCACAATGACACTCCTTTTAGCTGCTCCATTTAATGGCAGACAGACTTTCAGAAAGCACGTGGCACCAAGTGATGTTTTTGTGAAGTGTAGAAAATTTTTAATAATTTTGGACAATAATCCAGCACAACGTTGCTAAAATGTTTGATGGTGCCTACAAACAACTCACATTTCCAAAGTGAAGGGAACGCCGAGAATACAAAATCTTTCCAAGTGGACGTCCATGCCCACTGTTAATGCAGTGTTCGAGTGGAACTGCCTGTTGCAGCACCGGTCGACGAGGGCTGTTTTGCCAACAGAAGAACTACCAACCACTATCACTTTCAACTTCTTCTCCCTAAATTAATAAAATAAACATCAGAATATTTTCAATGTCAATTTGATAACCCTAAAAAAAAACTTTGTTTCTCTAAAATCCAGTGGGAAAAAAATCATGTACAAACATGAACATGTCAGCGGTAAGGCTGTGCAAAATGTAAGGGTCATTCCACGAGTTAAGGAACAGGCCATAATTTTCAGAGTTCTGATTATAAAATAGTTTTTCTTTGTTATGGAATGGTTCTTTCTAAAACAAATGTCATTTGCCAATAAGGCTATAAGATAAGCTTTTAAATGATACCAAGCAGATGATATTCAAAAGAAACTTTCATACACAAATTCTGTAAATGTTATGGCGTCCGGCATAAAAGATGAGGAGAAGTGTGACAAAAAACCTACACTTCCAAAATATCTTATTTTGAAAAGAAAACAAGTGGACTGGAGTTGAGGTTTAATTTTTTTACACAAATTATAGTGAGAAGATGTATCCTTTCTATTGAAAAAAGGTACATATCAGATGTTCAAAGTGTTTGTCCTACGGCGCTTTGCTGAACAATGCACATGGGTTGGGTCGGGCAACTGATAATGTTTTCGATCCTCTTAAAAATTTTCCATGGAGATGATTCAAGCTGTAACATTAGCGTCTGCAACAACAGATTAAGCTGAAATTCAGAATATACTAAGATGATATGTTCAACTACTTGTGAAATAACAACTGGGATAAATTCCTAGAAATAATGATAAATACATACATTTGGGTAAGTTTTCAAACGATTTCTTCAGACTTAAAGGTCAGCTTTGACAGTAACCAGTATCGAGGTTTCGGCATCGATGACGGCGATTTTTTCACCGACATGAAGTTTAGAATTTCTTCTTCAATTAGAATGTAACATTTCAATCTTACCGAGCATACTTTCTGAGAAACACAAAGCTCAAAAAGCCAATATTTGGGGGCTCACGAATTTCAATGCTCTGTTACAGCGTCTTAGTACGTAATCGGATTAGCTTTCCCTGACAACGCCTGACGCTTTGCCTTCGCAACCATATGGCTGCTTAGTCAACTTGGTGAATCGTTTTGTGGATCACTTGAGTGATTTTGACTAAGAGACAAAAAGTGCCCAGGGATGGGGAAAAAATATAGGCACAGTCACAGACAATGCCCTTCATCGAGTTCTTAACAGATGTTCTGCAATATATCTCACTATGATTTATCTGACTTACCCAACTTTTCCTGTTTTGCAAGCATTTCGAACTGCCCCACTGAAGTCGCGTTCTCTGTACATTGACTGTCAAATAAATGAATTAAAAAAAATAAAACTCTTCCATATGAAAGACTAATTGTCCATACATTAATGTGAATTTATTCACAGTTCACACCTAACTGGAGTTACCTCACATCTACATCTACGCAGGCACTCAGCAATGTCCACTTCTGGATGTTAACGCTGAGGTGAAGCTTAAGGTGCATGTGAATCAGGGGGAAGTTGTGCAGAAGAAAATTTAAGTGCAAGTAAAAAAAAAACAAATCCAATGTTGGAGCTACTTGGCAGAGATGTGTGCCCTGAAGACGCGTCCACTGATGGAGCTGCGATGACGTCTGCAGGAAGGGCATTCCAGAGCCAGACTGCAGATATCCTTGGAGGAATGGGCTGTGAGAAGCTGATATCTTGCTGGATGGTAGTTTCTAAGTCTGGGAATCTGTCATGGAGGTCAGGTACTGATATTTGTTCATTGCAATGAGGTTGTGGGATATTTTGTACAGCATGGTTTTGATGGCTGGTTCGTGCCATTGCGCTGCAGACAAAATTTCAAAATCATTTACGTTTTTTTCTCTTTTCAAAATCTGCTGGAATTCTCTTGAATGAACCATTTTTGGAAAATTAAATATCTCATAATTTCTCATTTAAATCTGACATCTTGACAGTTGTCTCCACGGATTGGGATGATCAGAATAACAATATAAACTGGGATCTACATTATAGGTAAATATGTATCACATGTATGCAAATGGCATGTAATGTAAATATAGGCATTTGCATTTTAACATTTATCTATTAACATTCAACCATTTTCTATGGAAATTAATCTTGAAATTACGAAAAGTGTTTGGCATTGAAAAAAAAGAAAGAAAAAACAAAGAAAATATGTTTGAAAAGCTCAAAGAAATATATTTTCCTAAAACCAAGGAGTCTAACTCGTTTGTGGCTCTGGTTTTTTAACATATACCAAATAGCTTAATAGCACTTTGAGAGCCTCACATTTTGTAAAGATACAGAACTGGAAATTAGTCTTCATTTTTTTTTGTAGCATGCACCTAGATTGATCTCCCATAGCTTAATGAAAATTCTCCAACTTTAGTTTATGTTTGTGACGTATTGCTTAACAGCCAAATATTAACGGAAGTTTGTCAACCAAAACAAGACACAATTTTGTTTTGGATGGATAAAAAAAAAAAAACAGAAACAACAATTGTATTTTCTATATATAATGAACGAGTATGAGACTATGAGTGGAATTTTAAGACAGCGCGTAGTAATCCAAACTATCTTTACTATTTTTAGGGAATAGTGCAATTGGAAATGGTATTTCAGACATTACATCTTCCGTAAATTAAACAATCTTACCCCTCATTTAACACACTAGGACTGCAATTAAATTAGGCCCTAGTGATATCAGTATTAAAATACAATTACTGGTTAAACCATTCCAAAGCCTAAAAAGGAAAATCACATTCTTTTATTGCAGAGATGTTGTTTAAAGCTTTGTTCATCAAATGAACAAGTTATTTCACTTTCCATAAACAATTTTGTAACGTCCGAAACAATGTTAATTTTGAAGTCTGAGAATATAAGGAATTGCATTATTTCATTTTGGAAGAAACTCAAGACAGTTTCGCATCACAGCATAAATTAATGCAATATCTAACTATAAATTACATTATCATCATATCACAAAAACAAATTTTTCGTTAACAGTTGTAACATCCAAAACGAATGTAACATCCGAAACAAAATATACCATTTCTCAGCTAATAACTCAAAATAGAGGGTAACTTGAACTGAAGTGAATCAATCATCATGAAAAAAAACACTGTTATTTTTAAAACAAATCTATATACCGGTACAAAAACAAGAAAAGCAGTGTTAAAAAACACAAATGCCCCGCAACCATGCCTATCTCCATGACATAACACCACGCTATTAACATCAACTTACTTGGGTCACATGGAACCTTCATTGACATCGTTATTGTTTTCTTTAGGCTATATATGTAACATACTGATGCCAATGATCCCATAATTAACTTTTGGTTTTTGCTTCTCTGTTGGGAAGTCATTGTATGCGATTTTTAAAAGCAAACTGACTGGATATTTTCAGTCTTAAGCAAGACATTTCTCAAAGGCAAATCCTTTTAGCATAATCCTTTGAGCATTTACAAGGCCTGCATGAAAATAAGAATTCTCAAATAATCAAAAGAAAATATGGTTATTTGAATAAGCTTGATTTATCATTATGACATCATTTCCTTGCCTTTAAATAATAAGAACAGTTGGCCTATGGGGTCCTAAAGTGACTCAAAATCCTAAGAACAACCTACAGAGCTGCATAAACATGAACATGTACATGTACATGAAGCCACGGTGCAAGTCTCTCAAGTTTTAGTAATACATGTACACATACATGTGTTTGTTTTCTGTTGTTTCAATTAAAAAAGTGACTTTCCAAGAAAAAAGGGTGGAGAAGCCACAATGTTTATACAAAAAACATGTATAAACAGTGTATAGGCCCCCTAATATTCCAGTGAGTGATTACATTTGCACATGCATACTGGTTTTGTAAAAAAAGAAGAAAAAAAAAATAAACAAAAATAAAAATACAAAAAAATCCTATTGTTTTAATCCTAATGATCTTGGCCTTTGTCTTATGGTGTCTAAACTTATAAGGTTTACTAGCAAGCAACATATACTGGTTTGGAAATTTTTTTTTTTTAAATTGTTAAAAATAAAATATAATAAAATCCTATTGTTTTAATCCTAATGACCTTGGCCTTTGTCTTATGGCATATCCAAACTTATAAGTTATACTAGCAAGCTACCTTCATTGTATCAAGGTTCAAGACATACATACAATCTGGACATACAATCCAGATATCGCTGTGGAACCAAATGCACACGGACGGACAAGGCAGAAACAGTAAGCCCCTTCGGCTTTGTCGGCGGGGCATAATTAGATAATTGACATCCAACAAATTTCTCGTAGCACAGGAAATTTTTTTCAGACGTTACACAATGATATTGTTAACATAAAATTGTCATTTTTCATGCTTTTTTTATTACATAATAGTTTTTGATTTTTCTTTTTTTTTCTTATGAAGAAAAATATTTGAATTATTTTATTCAATTTAAAAATATAAAATATCATGCATTTGATGCCAAAACCCAACTTTACTACTCTGAACTATGTCAGTGGCTATTTGAAGACAGAGTTTGCATAAATGTTAATAAGTTAAATGATACTAAAGCAAAGCCATAAAATGTGAGAAAAGGTGAGATCAGAAATGCCACTAATGTATCAATCAAAAGCCTGAAACACAAACTAAAAAACCTGTAACTACCCTAGCCCCCTTTCAAAAATGTGTTTTCTTGATGTTTCAGACCAAATCCAGCACTTTTAATTTGTCACATTTTTAAAAGGAAACCTGAATTCAGGTTAGAACCTGAAAGTGGCAACTCTGTGAGATGTTAATATAACATAGTGTAACGTCCGAAACATAACAGGGTATGAAAATTATGTGCCAATATATTTTTTTCCAAATTTTTTTTCATGTAACTATTTTGTACTATCATCCATTGTTTACATGCAATGAGTTTGACCCAAAAAATCCCATTCTTCCATACCTAACAAAAACTTTAAATGGTGGAACACAGTGTTTTTCTTACTATTTTTGACTTTAAGCAATGTAAAAATGATTTTCTTTGTGATAGAAACTCAAAACTTGGCATAAATAATCTCTGAACCATGCTCTAAACATTAACATTCGTTGTTAAAGTAGTTGGTAAAGTGAATATCACCATTTTGCATTAAGACATGTAACGATTTGACATTTAAATTTTTTACCCTGTTTTGGTTGACACACAATATGTTAAGAAAACCAGAAAAAAAATGTTTCCTCAATCATTATAATTGACGCAGATAAAGCTTTCTTGCAACGCGGCGCGCGTTGTCCAACGCGAAATGAATGCGAGTGCCTCAAAACATATCCTCGTCATTTAAATTTTAAGGGGGTCTGACGACATGGCCCCGATAGCACAGAGTTTCCATGAACCGTCCACTGCGAAGAATTAGGCAGGAAGTTTTCTACACCGCCAGAACTGGACGCTTTGGAATTCCCCGCTTGTCGCCGCGCCACAAATAGATTTCGCTTTGTAATTTGGTAACATTTGACTAATGGTGGATGATTGTCGTAAAGCCAACAATATACGTCTAACTCTACGTTTTGTTGGGAAAAAGATTGTGTTGTTTTTTTAAGCTCTAGACCTAGGCCTATTTGTCATTTCATTCTCTTTAACTTACACTTACTTGAGTAAAATGTTGTATTATTCGGTCCTCCCGCAGAGCCCTGTTTGCGGCAGCCATTGCAGCAAAATGTCTGCACTTTGACTCGTACTATCGATCACGTGCTCATGTCCCTTGAGCATGCGCAGTGGCGCCAGACGCTATTTTGGTGCCAAATCATAGTTCTAATACAGCTCTGTGCCAAAAACGACTCGAGCATAGGGCGCGGCGTATATGTACGCAGTGGCGAAGCCAGGAATTTTTTACTGGGGGGCTTGGGGGCTGGAACATTTCATGGGGGGGGGGGGGGGGGGGCGTCATGTAGGGGCGTCAATCGCTTCTCAAAAGTGTGGGGTGTGACATACCTTGATCAGAACTGATCCGAGCGCGAAGCGCGAAGCCCTTACGGCGTGGGGGTTCGGGGCCCGCTTAAGGGCCCCGAAAAAAATTGGATTCTAGATGTTCTGTGGTGTAATCTGAAGCAATTTCTTACCACTTTCCTCCATGCTTTAGCTAATATTTTCTTAGCAAAGGATAATTAATATTTGAACATCGTTTTCGAGGTTGGAGTCATTGAATCGAGCTATCGATATTCTGAGCTATATATGGGCGTGGGGTTCGGGGCCCGCTTAAGGGCCCCGAAAAAAATTGGATTCTCGATGCTCTGTGGTGTGATCTGAGGCAATTTCTTACCACTTTATCAATAATTATCTTAGCACAAAAGATAATAATTTAAACATAATTTTCGAGGTTTTCTCAGCTAAAGGCATAAGAACATTTTTTGAACATTGTTTTCGAGTTTGGAATCATTGAATCAGCTACCAGAATTCTGAGCTATAGGCGTGGGGTTCGGGGCCCGCTTAAGGGCCCCGAAAAATTTTGGATTCTAAATGCTCCGAGGCAATTTCTGACCACAGTAACCAATATTTTCTAAGCAAAAGATACATTGTAGTACATAATAGGGCCCTGTAAATGAGACACGAGTTCAAAAATCTGGGGGGGGGGGACATTTGATATTGTGTCCCCCACCCTTCAAAAAGTGTGTGGGGGGGGGGGGGGGACCACCAGTCCCCCTGTCCCCCCAGGATTGACGCCCATGGCGTCATGTAGATCAATGATAATTTTTTTAGAAACTCAAAATCTCGGTTGGGGGGGGGGCGACAAGGTTTCATGCTGCCCCCCCCCCCCCCCCCCCATGGCTACGCCACTGATTTCAAGGAATTTTAATTGGTCTATTATTATTATTTAGCTTATATGAATGGAGTAAAAAGTTTGACCACCTGTCTATAATACGTGTTCCGTGGTGTGAGCGAGCAGTGCAGTGGGTGTTAATACGCATTTTAGATTATCATTATGCGCCATGTCACGCCGGTGTCAGCTTACTGGTCCGCGGTCGCCGGTCGAAGGGTCGTTTCTCAGTGGCCATCATGTGGAAGAGACTGGAGCGGAAGACCACACACGCGAGTGGCGAAGCCAGGATGCCTTTTACAACTTGTCAAACTGTCCAATTTGATTATTAATATATTCATTCATAAGTAGCCCTTTTTTGGCCTAAATTATAACGAATTATTTCATGTTTTCTCATTTATACAGTATACATACCAATATAAAACACAATGCAGTGCTTTGTTTAATACATAGTTTTATTCATTTAAGGACCTTTATTGTTTTATTTCCTATAGTTTTACGTAGTTATAATTCATTATTCATTAACATTGTTTTAGTTTGTCATATTATAATCAGTTGGAGAGCACCGGCCCTCGACAGAAAGCATGTTTCTTTTTGGTGATCCAGCGGGAGCTGGTTAAATTATAAATATGAAATTGTGTATGTTTTGTCTAAAATGTTCTTGTGTATTTCTGAGAATTTAATGTTATTGTTTGTAACTGTTGTAACAAATGTATCCCGAAAAATGGAATAAATGTAAATGAAAAAATGTAAGAATTTCTTATGTTTTTCTTTATAATCTCTATTTTTGCTACCCCAAAAGGGTAGCAAAATTCCAACTAATCATCAGCCTTTTAGGGCAAGCATGGAACTACCCGGATGCACGCGCCCCTGGGTTGCTTTCTTTTTGTTCTTTTTTTCCTCCCTTGCTTTTAGTTTTTGCTTTTTTTGGGGGGGGGGGAGGGAAGTGCCCCATTGTTCCCCGACACCGATGGAAACAGCTAATTATGCGCGAAACAACTTTTCTTATATTTAACACCCAAACCAAACCTGCCAAACAGGTTTGACCGTTAAACTTAAATAGTGCCCTCAATTGACTGACACTGTCACCACAAAATTATGGCAGGCAATTACAGGAATGTTTTTTTTTTCCTTTAGATACCCAGTTTTATGTATTTTTATGTTTTATTTCAATTAGTTTTATGTCAATAATATGTTCAAACACATAAACACGTGAAATATAACATTACCTATAATGCTACATAGCTTTTATAGGCCTATAAAAGTACGTAGGTCTGCATGACGTTTGTACGTACTGCACGTGCGGTTTTCAAGTGACAAAAAAAAACACACAAAGATTTTGCACAAATATACGTTTGAACTATTAGGGAAAGTTATAGTCAACATAATTCTACAAATCTTAAGTAATCACAGATAATAAAGTAATGCACGCAAAGCGTGGACACTATTTGGCAAGCTTCCGTAAACAATGTGACGTCATAGAAGCATGACCAATCAGATCACATTATGCCAATTAGCAGACACTATTTGGCACCGGAAGGCTTTTGGCAAGACACCTGGTAGACGAACGCCTTGACCAAGGCTACCCAATGCAGAACACGTACGTGTACATGTATTGGGGTGTTGTTGGGTCACTTCGTAGTCTTGGCCCAAGATGCTAGTGGTTGTTAGTGGATGGTGCATAGTGCGCCCTCTAATAGCCTTAATCAAGGCATTCGTCATATCCATACGTCCGTACGCGAAAGCCATCGCGGCTTTAGCCGGCATTATTAGGCGGAGTGGCAAAGCTGCAAATCTCTGATTATTATCATAACTTTTTGGCTTCAGGCATATTTCACACCTATATTTCAGTTCAACGAAAAAGCCAATTGACAAAATGTATTCGTGTTAAGTGCTCTGCCGCTCAAATGAACACTAACTTAAATCTGCACCTGACAAAATAATTTCAACTGTTCAATAAAATGTTAACAATAAAATTAGCTACACAGGCACGCTCCTGCTATTTTCAACTTGAGAAGAAAAATATATAACACAAATACCCTCCTTTAAAACTCAAAGTCCTACTTTTGGACATGTTTTTTAAAGATCAGTTTTGGAATTCTCAAAACTTTGCTGAATATACAGTGTATATGAAATTATATGATGCCAAATAGAAGACCTCAAAATCTGGTTAATCTGGGATCTAAAAACATGTTCATATGCGTCTTGTAAACTTTCAAAAAAGAAGCAAACAAAACACTAACGAAAGGTAAAGCATTTTGAAAGGTAATTATTATCCCAACAACGCAATCAAACAAAAGTCAACAGAAAACGAATGTTATGTTAACGGTTAGGGTTGTGCATATACATGTAGCACAGGAACCGGGTACCCTTTTGATAAAAAATACGGATACCCAGGTACCCGTTAAAGAAACCCAAGCCAAAAACTCAAATATGGGAAGTTGCTGTTCAGATCGTTCATAAAGGTCGGCACGATAATACTATACTACCACATCGGTGCGGCTACACGGCTGGACAGGGTGTATACAGTGAGCTCTTTAGCTACGTGGTGAAAACTGCAACTTTCACCAGCATCATAAGATGTGAAATTGGTTTGGATTTTCCCATGTATCTTGTTTTTCATTTTGAAATTTTCCCACCGACATTTGAAACATTTCTTTTTCATTATTGACGGATAAGTAACTAAGTAATTCGCTAAGTTGATTATGGATACTCCATTCCTTAACCTGAACACTTTCCTGACATTAACGGTCGGGAATTCGGGTACCTGGTTCCGATGCAAACAGCCCTATTAACGGCATTGTTGAATTTTGTTGGATTCAGCAAAAAAGCACACCTGTATCATCTTTAAATTAAATCCTATTGCCTGATGCATCTAATCCGATTATATGTTGCTGAATTCAACAGAATGCAAGAAGTGAGAAGCCAGAAGAATCAACATAGAACTCAACAGAAAAAAAAACTTATTTATGGATATCCTCACTGTAGGGTTTGTTGGTTCGGAACAAGCACCTTTCATTGGTCCCAAACTTAGGTGTATTTATTTTGAAATACAATTGTTAAAATTTACATAAATTATAATGCATCAAAAACAATTTAAAACCATAAAAAAATATTTCAGCACAAATTATAGAGCACACTACTTTTTAGAAAAATTATAATTTTAAGACAAACAAAACAATCAACATTAAAATCTTTGGTGGTAAGTAGTACATAAAGACGAACTGCACACAAAACATGAGGCATTTGTCCAGAGATTTAAATGGTCTTAGTTAACTCAAATCCCTTTTCTGTTGGCTACAAAATAGGTATTGAAAAGTAAATTTTAAACTTTATACGGTTTCAATATTAAAGCATTTGGTAAATGTTAGTATAGGATTGGAAAACAAAATACAAAATGCATACACTGTTCCTTCAAACAGTGCTGCAAATGATGTTGAAAAACATGGCTGGTATTTTTCAAGTATACTGGTTGGCTCGTATCCAGCGGTCCACCACCGAACTGGGCGCTGGGAAGGGCTAATAATTTCTTCTGCATGTATGACATAATGTCTTTTCAGCCCTCATTCAATAGAATTTGTTTTGAACATAAACATGGGTCAAGTTTTCAGCCTGCACCCATGACACATGCGCACAGAATGTACGTGTATCGGTTGCAGCAGTTTGCGCCCCACAATGCTTTGCGCGCCTGTGCTTCCTTCAGAAAGTTGTGTGAAGGAGATTAGCCCTTCCCAGCTCCCAGGGCGGTGGGTACGGTACGAGTACTCTAGCAGCTTTTGTACTCAACAGCGACCTCGTGTGGCAGAAGTGAACAACTTTTTATTCATGCACAAACAAAACCATGTCTGGCATGCAAGTTCTTGTACTAAACAGTTTAACATGAACTCATTATTATTTATGCACATTTAATTTGACCATTGGGTCTGGTTTTGTGCATTTGCAATCAGATATGTACAAGCTGATATCAACACACTACGGTCGTATCCATACCAAATTTGGAATTCATAAAGTTCTGGCAAAAGCTGGCATTATTTCAGCAAATTTTGGACGGTTCAAGTTTATAAAGATCCACAGAATATCAATGAGAAATTCAACACTGGTGTAAAGGAATACTCACATGATAAATTTTTACATTGCTAGCAGCGGCACGTGGATCTTTTGGGGGGTTTTCCTGAAAATCTGGAGGTTCATTCAGTTCTGAAATCAAAAATATAGAAGGTACAATGCGTCAAACTTAGAACACAAACTAGCACACACATTCATACTTTACCATTACATCTGAGGGCGCTGCATTGTTCCTACTACACAGCACTCTCCCACTGACTAACACACAGACTTACATGTACGTCCGAGGACTGATCTCAACAAAAGATGTACTGGTACGTTCCAAGACAACAAACATGACATAGAATCTGTTGTTCTCTTCATATATTGCTGTTCTCGGGCTGTATGTAATGCACGTACACTATAATCTATAGACTAAGTCAGCAACTTCAATTAGAAGCCATTACAAGGGTGAAACCATAAAAAAGCAAAGAACCTTTGAACATGCTCAACTGCTTCATCAACACTCTATCGAGGCCAAGATCGGAACCAATACCTCCAAACGGTCAGAGAGATACTCAATCCACAGAACAAGGATCTACAATAAACTTAGCAGATGTTATCTACGATCAAAGCTCCGATGGTTTCTCATTCGTTAATGTACGTAAGAAGCATAATATATATATTTGACCGTTTTCAAATATGAATGTCTAGAAATCCGTTTTATCGCCCCACCCAATTATTCCATTGTTAGAAAAGACAGGAACCGACATAGGTGGTGGGGTTGCCATGTACATGTATATCCAAAGCAGTTTCATTCGTCCGGAGGATCTCGAAATAGATGATGTCGAGTGCATATGGGTTGAAATAAGTGTAAACAAAGGCAGCCTGTTCCGAGTTCTATTTACAGGCCTGGCCACCTTCAAGTTGTGTCGAATTTATTGATAAACTAGGTGCAAACTACAGTGAATTACAGTGCAACTAACTTTACTTAAGGCCAGACGGCTATTGTTGGACTCGCCAAGTAGACGTTTCTGGACAAGCCAAGGCTTTACATTGTTGGTTACCAATAGCCGCTGGCATCATAATAAGTTAACCGAGAGCCAGGACCAAGGTGTTATTGTGATAAAGATCAATTGACTAGTGTTGGACTAAGGACATTTCACCATTAGTAAGTAGGTTCGACATACGTCACAAATCAACGCCACGACGGCTAACGACCCTTGATCGAACTCGCCCAAGATTTCTGTAAAACAAGTACCAATTGGTACAACCCCACGGCGGCCAGGTAGCAGCGAGGCAGGGTAACGTGTGAAGACGGCTATACGGCACCATCTGTGCACCCAGGCAGTACCGGTACCTCGAGAGTACAGAAAACAAGAAGGAATGGGGCGTGATCTAATATGCAAACAGTATGCAAATTAGACGCATGCACAACAGCGTTTGCAAAACCGGCCTTCAAATGCAAAGCAGTAATACTTGCAAAGCTGTAATACTTGAGTTGTATGAATACAATATATGGCCGAGTAAAGCGTCCACCAACAAACCCACCAACAAGCAGCTCAAGCCCACGGCGTGTTCACACTGCCGTGAAAATAAACATGCCATCGCCGTGGGAAAAAAAAACGCCACCAAGAAGAGGTAAATGCTTAGTGGAGACTAGTTAAGAGGACAAAGGAGTGACTTACTAATGAGACTACGTTCGCTGGGCATCGATATTTTCTTCGACTCCAGTTCCCTGGCTTCAACTTCCCTGCTGACTGCAGCGTTGAACGCAACACACACCACACGAAAGAAAAAGGCATTGACATCCTCACCTTGGTTTGTAAGGATTTAAAATCATTACATTAGAATGATGAGTGATATTGAATTTGTGCATGAATGGTAGGGATGCTATTTGGCAACTTGTCACTGATGTCTTGAAAATGGTAAGGACTATATGGAAATAATACTTAAGGAGAATGGTAAGAATCATTAGCTCTGTGCAGGAACAGTTGGTGGCGCTATTCAAACAGATTTATGATAAGAGTACAAAGCATTGGGAAAGCACCTTCCGAAATCCTCCTTGCATAAGTGGAGGATTTAAAATGATTGCCGAGGCTGTATGACAAAATCATATGGGGCTGATTTTGTACGATTCACTGTGTCAAGGTCTTAGGCCGGACCGCAGGTTATTAGTGCTCAGCCGTGCATAAATTGAGGCCTAGATTATTCTTGAAATCCTCCGCACTGCTGTAGGATGTCACTGGCTCTGCCTCAACATATTGACAGTATTTGTCAGAGGATTTTGCAGTATTGAGGCAGCGGTCACCCCTCCAAGGAACACATTCAAGAAACAACCCAGGGTCTAGGGTTAAAGGGGTTATTCAGAGGGTGTTTTTTTTGGGGGGGGGGGGGGCGGGGCATCAACATCGTTTCATGGGAGGGAAGTATTTTCACCAACCTGTCAATGAGGAGAGTGCCCAGTATTCAGCTTCTATTTGTTGGGCCATTCTTTTACCCAACTCGTTCGCCTTGACAAGTTGTTGCTCGGTCTAAAAAAGGGCGGAAAAAATGGGGGGAAAAGTTTGTTAAATTTTTTTTAGCAACCTTTTTCGCACAGTGAAAATAAAGAAGTAAAGTTTCATAGACTGGAAACGTTGGGCCGTACAGCTCGCCATTTATATTTCCTTAAGCGGATGTGGTTTTCCCATTTTCTGATTGGTCCATCACTTGCATATCTAATACCTTGTTCTATCTCGACAACACAAACCCAGCATAAGCTTTACATGTTGCAGGAAATGCTCCTTTGTTATATCTATAATGTCGATGTAGCCTGTACTGCTACAGATTGTCGTAGGTTATGATGCCAATAAAGTTCAGCGCAAGAGACGCACCAATAAAACTGTTCAACTGTTCTTTAAAGCTATAGTCCATCATTTGCAGCCATCCGAAAAAGTAACTGGCATAATTATTGTTGAAAAACATACTTGCTTGAAAGATAGTAAGTGGACTAACCTCCATGTGAGTTTATTCTTTCTGGCAAGCTGTCATTTTGAAGTAATCAACGAAAGAAGGCCTTTCCAACGGTGCATCTTAAGACGCACCGTAGGAACATTTAAATTAGTAGTTCGTTTTGTTATTCGGCGCAGCGCGCGCCAGCATTGGCACGACGCACAGGCGCGCGCGGTTGCTACAATTCGTCGGATCAGTGCGCAACATCGCGTATAGCTGCAATTCAAAGCAATTCAAAACATGATTCAGCAACTTTTGATTTGAAATTGAGATCCTAGAATACTGTTTTTTTCGGAATATACAGCTGAAGCTGAGCTGAAACTTCATCCAGTTAGTTGTTCAGTATCCTTCATTAGATTTTGAACACTTTTGTTGCTTCATACGAACAAAATGCACAAATTACAAATAATGGACTATATCTTTAATCTTGTTGATCAAACGTCAAAACAAATAGGCCTAATCTGACTGATGTGGCTTGAAATGAAGAATTTGATGACCAAGTTCCGACTGTAATACTCGATTCAGATGACTTGACGGTAGTGACAATGAGTTAATTGACGGAGTAGAGGTGACACATAACAGTTATATGTGTAACTATTATTGGTTGACGGAAATAAGGCGACGGTGATTACTATGTCATGTGACGAAAAGTTGCGGTGACAGTTGGGTGACAATTATGGTGTCACACAGTGATATCGTCAAGCAAGGCCTCACAGTATGGCAGTAATTTGAGGTGACGTGAGTTGAGGTGTCATAGTGGCGTCTTCAGAATGGTGATAATGGCGTCTCAAGATGGCATCGCAATGATAATAATGGTGGTGTGATGGTGTCACAATAGTTGTTCGACTGAAATAGAAAAGGAAAATTAATACCACTTAATACATGTACTGACATGCACCTCACAACGTCACACTAATCTCTAATAAACTACATGTATAATGCAACTTACATATCCTTAACAATGACTTATCAGTAACTGCAAACCCCTAAAGCCCTTGCACACAAGGATCTTGAGCATGTAACAAGAATAATGGCAAAGATAATGCATGTTCATTTATGTACATGAACATATTAAAACATGTAAAACTTTCATACAGAAAATCCACAATTACAGGCTTCAAATCACTCCAAAACTACTGCTAAACACTCACTTTGCTGAGCTGACCAAGGGTTTGTCGCAACTAAAGCCTAAATTTTGAGCTTTTATATGGAACAATTTTGCAACGTGACTTGTCAACATTTAACATGTGAAATGATGGAAAAATAGCGGTAGCGCGAACAGAGCCTGCATTTGACCAAAAATAAGGCAAGTCACTGCACTTGCACAAAGAAAAGGATATTCTGTTGGCAACAAATGTTATTGACGCAGAGACGCAAGTGCTACTCACGCAGAGATCTTTTTTGGACCCGACAAGAAAGAGGTGAACTGGCCCGCCAGTTTGCCTCCTAGCCTCTTCATACCAACTGCTCACATTTTCCCACGAGTACATGTTGGTCATGTCAAAGACTATCACAACAACTGAAAAGAAAAGGACAAAAAACATTCTGACAAAATCTGCAAGTTTGCAGAGCACGCAGCACTTCAAGACAAATCTATCACAAGACCATCACAAGTCTATCACAGGCCAATGACAACTCCAACGCAAGTCTATAGTTATCACAACCTGATAGTCCGTGGGTTTTCCCCACCTCTAAAACTGTAATTTCTTCTCATTGTCTTCTCTCCACAGGTTTCTTTAGGCTTGCGAGCTACAGTGCCTAGGGCGATTTTGAGGAAACACTGGTTTCATTACCAGAAATGATTAATAATAATAATAAATAAACCTGTAGAAACTAGCATTTGCAGTAATTCAGTTTGATTAATTGAAAACCCCTTAATGAAAATGAAGACTTCAGTAAGACCGTAATTATTCCATGCAAGAATATACAGGGCGAGTCAAAAAAGCGAAACCCAAATGTCAGGACTATTGTTTTAGTGAAGTTCTGCATGTAGCACTTTGCAAATCTAGGATATGAAAGCCCAATTCATAAGCTGTCTTTTAGTACAAGAATCATTCAAATCACTCATGTACTTTTCAAGTTACAGAGTTTAAACACAACCACCGTTTTCAAGTTCTTTCCACGGATCACAGAAGAAGGTGTGCATTCTTTCCGCAAAACGAAATCAATTCACACACATCCCTATGTGATTTGTTTTCGTTTGGCTGAAAGAACACTTACCTTCTTGTAATCTGTGGACAGAACTTTAAAACGGTTGGTTGTGTTTAAAATTCCATCACTACAGAGAGCTGGTAAACAAATAAACTCTGAACATTTTCTGAAAGTAAAATCCCCCAAAGCAGAGTTCAAAAAGGGGGGGGGGGGCTTCAAAATATTGCTCTGAATTGGTGCGGGTTTCCTTTGTGTAATTCATATTTTCTTACCATGTGCGCCTCTGTAGTAAGGCGAGGCAATACTTCGGAATTTTTCCTCACCTGCTGTGTCCCATCTATGAAAAGAAATTACATAAGGCGTGGTCACGGTGGAAAGTAGAAATATTCATGAATTACGGGGCTTTTTGTCACAGTAAGAGTTTCAAACACAAGTAATAATCACGAGTCAATCACAAGCCATCACAAGTTAATCACATCTCAATCACAAGTCTCTTGCAAGTTAATCACAGTTTAATCATCACAAGTCCATCAGAAAATAATCTAAAGACAATCACAAATCAATCACACGCTAATAGGCCTAATCACAAAAAGCTGCTAAAATGTAGAACGCCAAGCTCCAGTGGTTACGGTGGTTGACTCACACACGAAGGTGCATGGGTTCGAATCCTGCCAGGAACATGGTGTTTGTGGCCTTGGGTAAGATACTTTTAAAACCTTTAAAAATTGCCTCTCTCCACGCGGAAGTATAAATGGGTACCCGTGAGGGTCGAAAACCAATTGAGCGCTGATATCGGCTGCGGTGTGGTCTCATGGCTTGATAAACAATTTTGGACAAAAATCCAGCAACATTTGTTGATGCCTATACAAACAACTCACATGTGTAGCTTGAAGGGAACGCCGAGAATATAAAATGTTTCCACTTCGAATTCGATGCCCACTGTGAGTATATACTTTTGGGGGAAGCACCCATGGCAGAACCGCTGGATGAGGGCTGTTTTTCCCACAGAAGCATCGCCAACCATTATCATTTTTAACACGCCCAACCTGTACAAATTAAAAAAATAAACATCAGAAGATTTTCAACGTCAATTTGATAACCCTAGAAATACTTTGTTTCTCTAAAATCCAGTGGAAGAAATCATGGAAAGTTTTCCATACTAGGCCACCACTTACCTGCCGCCAAACACATCAATTTTCACCTAACTTTGTGATTTCTCCCAGGCCGAATCCAGGGAGCTCCAAACATGGAATTTTTTTTCTAAATGTGTTTTAGAGCACAGTTTGGATGCATATGTTGTGCAGAACTAAGTTGGAGGCAGCTGGTCATATTGTTTTAAGAGTCTGGAAGACAGCGGTACGTTATACGCATGACATCGACTACACACAAACCCGCCAATGGCAGTGCAATACATCATTATGATTATTTAATTTCTCATGAATATTTAGTTTATTTCAATGAATATTGTAAATACGTCCAAAGATTGATCATTGCAACAAGCGACCGTGAGCGGCCTAGTGGTAAGAGTGTTGTGTTTCAAAGAAGAGACCGAGGTTCGAATCTCGATGAAGTAAGTGACTGATTAATAAATAGGAACAAAGGAAAAGGAGAGGGTGAGAGTAGAGAAGGGAAAAGTGGAGGAAATAACCATAAAGGATGTAAGTTTTTGGCTCTTGAAAGTTTATTGAAAAAAGTGGTGGCCTAGTAAGGAAAACTTTCTGAAATCATGAACAAACGTGTACACCTGTGTAAAGAGTAGGGCTGTGCAAAATATACTGAAAATTTTGAATTCAATCATATGCCAAACATCCGGAAAGCATTTTTCCAATTTGAATATTTGAAATATGTGAGTAAACTCGGGAAGATTATGAAACAATGTCTGTGGTTTTTGTTTAACTGTACCAGTCAAATGCCACATGTTTGTCGACAGTCACTTTCCATGCATTATTAGAGAGCTGAAGACTATTGCAACGAAACCCCTTGAAACGTTCCGCCAGTTATAATTTTGGGGTTCGAGGACAAACCTGACTTAAATAAATTAAATCAAAAACAATTAAAATATGAACTTCCTCAGTTGCGGCACAATACTTTTTGGTCGGCGTTTATTTTAGAAAACAAACTTAACAGTAATTTTGGCGATCGTGTACCTACGGGCCCGATTCCTATATGGGAACAAAATCCACTTTTAATTATTTGACCCACCAAACTAGTTGGCGACATTAAGAACATGCAGGTATGTCATAGATAAAGGGCAGGGTTTTGGAGTTTTGAGGGAAATTTGGGGCATAAAGTGATGACGACAACGACAAAACACAACAAAAAAATAAAGACGGCAATCACTGCGCGATATATATTGTACCGTCACTACCGTGAACGCGCAAGGCACGCTGAATCGCACGGCACCAACCGTAAAGCGAGTAGGAAAATCGTAATTTCTACCCCAAGGAACTGTTCACAAATTACAAAAAAGTGCCATTATATTGAGAGAAGTCTGCTTTAGGTTGAAAAGCTCATTTTGAGTATTAAAAAAAACACTCGACTCTAATTTGATTGAAACTAAACAGGGGCCCTACACTACACAATGGCCGTAATATTTACAAAAAGTACAAGTAAATGGCAATAATTAATAAACTGACTAGTTGCTTCCTGCTACTACGCAGGGCTAAACGAGTCTTCCCGATCAATTTGTTGCGCATGTTAGCCAATTTCAGCCTCATTTTAAACGTGTAATATTCAAACAACACAGCCCCAGTCCGGGCGACGCCCTCCCCGAGATAAAGACCTGCCAACACTGTAACCTGGCCACATGCACAAGAAACATACAAATCAGGAGAAAAGAAATGGCTGGATCGGACCCATCATTTAGAAAGGAAATACAAAACTTACATACAGAAAGAAATGAAACAGCAAGAACATCCAACAGCCCTGTGGATGTTCTCTGGGCGTGTCCCAGTCACAAATGTGCCTATTGAAATTACTTGCACCACAGTTTTATATGGCTTTAGAAAATCCGTCTGGAATGAGGATAATGACTTAAATCATGCCAGGCTAGAGCATGGTCAGAAAAGCTTAATACAATAACAAAAGACCATTGAAACTTGCTGTCTGGCCCTAGCAAGGAGAGAGAAATAAGTGACTTCAAACAATAGTGAGCTTAACCTGTAAAAGGCTAATCTTCAGCCAACCAACTGGGACTGTTCCATTTACTTATAACTGCACAAATAATGGAATATTCCTGAGAGATATAGGTCACTTCAAACAATTGTGAGCTTTACCCCCAAACAGCTAATCTTCAGCCAACCAACTTGGACTGTTCCATTTCCTTATAACCGCTCCAATAATGGGTTATTCCGGAGAGATATACACGTAGGTCACTTCAAACAATAGTGAGCTTTACCCCCAAACAGCTAATCTTCAGCCAACCAACTTGGACTGTTCCATTTCCTTATAACTGCACAAATAATGGTTTATTCCAAAATTAACAAGGTGAAATGGTAAGGAGTGCTATTTGTACCAAAGGACACTTAAAATATACATGTACATTTGTACACAGTGTATGGGGTACAAAATGTGCCCAACTAAATAATATGGGTTGTGTGCACAAGTTCCCCCTCAAGAGTATGAAAGGGAGAGTTGGAAGAGACCACTTGGGGGAGACATTTGAATGCACTGCTAATGACGCCCGACGCTCACCAAAAAAAAAAATGCTTTGGCTTTCTGCATACATGCATATTCAGAATGGACAATTAATCGTGCATACTCTTTGGGTACACAGGTGTGAACCAGTACGCACACGCTGTGTGTCCTGTTAACTGGGCTTTTGAAAGTGGGAAAAAGGCGCCCTCTCTTGTTCGAGCAAGGAGCACATACTGATACAAATGTACATACCAGAAAGGGATTAAAAACTAAAATCCAAAATCTCAGAGAAAACATGAAAAAACACCATTAGCTGAACTTCACTCACACTTCAGCAAACACAACAACTGAAAAGGAGGGCGATTTCAGAGCTAATGCTGTGTTATTTATCAGGTAGCCATCCTTTTCCTAGAGTAACCTGAAGAGGGAGCCTTCTCCAAAAACAAAAGTATGATGACCACTTGTACGTATTGGCCTCATTATTCAAAGTGAACAAATGTTGTTCTCTGAATTTTAGAAAGCGTCCGAAAATATTTAACACTTCTATTCTTCCACTAGAAGTTCTGCCTAAACTTAACAAAATCATTGTTAGGTGCCTTGCTCAAGGACACAAGGGCTTTGAGCACACATTGAGACACTTAGGCCACAATAGCCAAATCGGAGGCATCCAGCAATGAACACGTTTCTTAACCAGTTCACGCCGGGATTCTTTTGACAAGAACGGAACAAGGTGTGGGATTACTTTTCACTCGACCTCAAGCCAGGTGGGTTGAAGCCATCAACCTCAGGCAGCATTATTTCCGGCCTCGCTCGCTGCGAGCAGGTCAATGACAGATATATCCGGCCTCGCTCCCTGCGTGTTTATCTGTCATCTGTTCTGAATGCTGTGGGTAAACACGTCATTCGGAGGCGGCGCAAACTGGTTAACATGCGGAACAAAGCTGAGATCGCAGTACATGTAGTCAACTTGGTGAATTGATTTGTGGATACCACTCGAGTGATTTTGCCAAACAGCCAAAAAAGTTCCATAGCAAGGGAAGAGAAAGGCACAGAGTATTCCACAGAAATTGCCCAAAATTTGCCTTCCCACTGTGCTATAGCAGTTGTTCTGCAAAATCATCCAAGCAGGATATATGTGACGTACCCAAAGGTGCCTGGTTTGTTGGCAAGGCAGGCACTCCAGACTGCCGGACTGAAGTCGCGGTCACTGTACGGAGATTGATATGGCTGTCATTTTTTTCAAACGGAAAGAAATAAAAAAATGAAACTGAAACAACTGAAACGGTTATGAGACATCATTTTACACTGAAAAAACAAAAAATAGAGCTAGCATAACTTAAAAGATCATCATTAAACATCATGATTTAGAGAGTTTTATATTAATTTTGGCAATCGTGTAGTTTAGGGCTCGGTTCCTATAACTTATAAGGGAACAAAATCCACTTTAAAATTATTGGCCCTACCAAACTGGCGACATTCTCAATAAACAATCTCTATAGATAGAGAGCAGGGTTTTGATTTTTTGAGGGAAATTTGGGGGTAAAAATGACGGTGACAGCGCGGCGACAACCTGTGACCCGAAAATAAAGTGGCCATCACGGCGCGCTGAATTGCAAGGCACAAACTGCGCAGGAAAATCGTGATTACTACCCCAAGAATCTGTTCAAAATTGCAAAACGGGTGTCATTAGTATTGAGAAAAGTCTGATTTTGATTGTAAAGATGATTTTTTAGCAATAAAAAACATTTATTACTCTAAACAAAACAGGGGCCCTACACTTCACGATCTGCACCTTAATTTTTTTTAGCAATCAAGACAATAGCATTGTCTTAGCAGCCATGAGATTGAGAAATGTGCGTTTGAGAGCATGAGAACAACCAGATATAGGGCCTATGCATGAGTCTCACGTTCAATGTGTGAGAGTTGGCAGCCCTGGTTTCAAAGTAAGCAGTTTTGTCAATGACAACGCCCCCCACCCTACCCCGGCCCCGCCCCTAAAAAAAAACCCGGCCCTAACTTGTTGCAGTCAAGTCGACAGTCATGACAGTCCCAGTGTCATTCACTAATTATTCGTTAATCCCAGTACCAAAAAGAAATACCTAAAACAAGTCTCTGGTAAAGTTATATGTCATTTCTGTCATGACTTACAGGAGTAAATTGTCGTATCGTTCGGTCCTTCCGGGCTTTCTTTGCGTCAGTCATGGCAGCAAAAATTCTGCACTAAGTTTAAGTTTTCATCATTTCGTTCACTGATAAATTAGTAGGGCGCCGCCAATCGCCGTGCAGCGTGCAGTTTAGTCTGGTGCCTCAAAATTTCTGATTCGTAGTTTTTGGACTATGGCTAAATGGCGGTGTCATATATCATGCTCTGCTGTTTATGACAATCCGTAGCCATAGTCTATAAAAAGCGGGGTTTCATTTGATTCACGGTGATTATAGCACCCTACCTGACAAAAACGGAGCCCTGACGTATATAACTGTGCAAGATAATCGACGTAAAACTAGACGTACAAATACAAAACTCAAAAGTGTACCTCCTCTAAAATGTCTTTTCACAAGAGTTTGGAGCACAAATACGCCCCTGTTCCAGAAGACAGGAGAATACAGACGCTACCATTCCTGCTTGCGAGTACAGAGTCAATCTTACCTGTTATTGGTGAGTAATTTGTGTTCGTTTGTGCTATGACTGCCTGTGGGCTGTGTGATGTACGATGATGAGGAGGGGCGGGGCTTGGGAGTAGTGGTGGGGAGATTCATCTTGTTAATATTGAACATAATAATATCAATTACCATGAACATTTTACCATTTTAATAGCAAAAGTAGGGTGATCGTATAGTGTAGGGCCCCTGTTTTGTTTCGATCCAATTAGAATCAAACATTTTTTTCATTAATGGCTAATGCCAACCAAAAGCAGACTTCTCTCAATCAGTCACTGTTGTTACGACAGTCCTTTTTGGTATTTTTTGAACAGTTTCTTGGGGTAGAAATTACGTTTTTCCTACGTGGTTTACGGACTGGTTGGTGCCATGTATGATGTAGCGCAATGATAATTTTTTATTAATTTTTATTTTGCTCAATAATTTTTTTCTCTTTTTTTTTTACCCAAGATGGTGGATGTTTCAAGATGGTTGATTGATTCTTCCATTATCTCAACTCTTTTGCTGTCCCAAAATTGTGTCCAAAGCAAAACCCTTTCCACATAGGCCCCTATCTACAATTTTGTTGGAAACAAAAAAACAAAATGATTACAATAATATATTTGCAAAATATACTGGGAAGGAAAAGGGGCGGGGAGGATAAAAGGAAGCGGACAGGGACGAAAAACTAGATTTTTTTTTTACTTGGCCTGACAATGTACATATTTTCTCAAGGCAGTCCATGTACTTCAATTCATAACTTATAAATATGCGGTCACAAAACATTGTCTTATACAGACAGTCCTACATACATGTGCTGGTACCAGTATAAGGGTCTGGATACATCAGATAGATAAAGACGTAGAAATGGAAGGTTTTATGCTGTTCAAAGATGATTGTAATGAAAAATTGAGTTTTGAACTTCACCTGTTTCTGTTCTCCTGGTAGATATGTTGGGACCGAATGCATTTGCCTTCGTGAAATCCGACGTCAACGGAAACATGAAGGTACTTGTATGCATATCATTAATTAACCCTAACCTTCCCAAATCCTCCAAAATCCTCTTTGCAAAATGGAGGATTTCGCAGAATTGAGGCTATATAGCAAAAAGTGTGTGGCTGATTTTGGAGGATGCACTGTGTCAAGGTCTTGGGCCGGACCTTGTGTTGTTTATGCTCAGTCGTGCATAAATTTAGGCCTATATTATACTTGAAATCTTCCGCACTGCTCCAGGATGTTACTGGCTCTGCCTCAACATATTGACAGTGATTGCTGGAGGATTTTGCAGGATTGAGGCAGTGGTCACCCCTCCAAGGACCACATTCAAGAAATAGGCCTAACGGATGATTTTGCAGGATTGCAACGTCATCAGGCTTCAACATTGTAACGATTCATAGTGAGATTAAATATTTTCCCTTTCAATTAACTTAACAAAATTCCCTTTTTTTTACCCCCAATTTAGAGAGTAAGAAAACGATACGACGAAGATCCTGAAAAGTTCAGCACGTTAGCAGACATTATCGAAATAGATGTAAAAGAAAATAAAGGTTTGAAGAGCAACTCAACGACAGAAGCGCTACTCTGGCTAAGCAGGTAAGTTGGATCAAACGTTTTGCTAACTTTCAACCAGAAAAGTTGTGTTAATTAAACCAGAAACTTGTGCTAACTAACCAGAAAAGTTGTGGTAACTAAACAGAAAAGTTGTGGTAACTTAAGCTAGAAAACTTGAGCTAACTACACCAGAAAAAAAGTGTTGTTTTTAAGCTTTGCACGGCAAATAGTAAACCAGAAAAGTTATCTTAACTTCTAAAGTTATGCTAACTAATCCAGACAAGTTGTGCTAACTAATCCAGACAAGTTGTGCTAACTAAACCAGACAAGTTGTGCTCACTAAACTAGACAAGTTGTGCTAACCAAACCAGAAAAGTTGTGACCTAGTTAAATCAGAATAGTTGTAACTAAACCAGAAATGTTGTGCTTTATAATCAACCATAAACGTTGTGAGCTTTTAAACTGAACCAAAAAAGTTGTACTTATTAAACCAGTAAAGTTGTGATAACTAAACCGAAAAAAAATTTTGGTAACTAAACCAGATTAGTTGTAACTAAACCAGAAAATTGTGTTTACCTGCTTACCTGCCATAAAGGTACATTGGATGATTTGCTTTGTGTGCGTTTTTTTTGTGTGCTTAAAACAGCAAAATTGCAAAAGAATTCTAAAGTACATGTAGGGTGCATAACAACAAACAAAAAACATGAGTTGTCAGTCACAAACAAAATAATAAATCACACTTTTTTGAACAAGGCTTGTTTCTACTTAAACAAATTCGTGGGTTTTTGGGGGTTACAGGGCGCTGAATTTTATCTGCACAATTTTGAAGAATGTCATCGAGGGAAACGTCAAGGACAACAGCATCATACCAGCGCTGTCCACAGCGTACAAAGCCACGCTAGAAGGCTACCACAGCTGGTTTGTCAGGAAAGCAGTAGAAGTAAGTCTGGGTTTCAGACTTTACCTTTAACCCATAATGACCTGTAAAAGTCTAGCCAAGTCTGTCATAAGCCAATATGGCCCAACAGGCCAACGTTTATCTCCCATTTCCTTGGCATAAAATGACTGAGAATATTTCTATTCCCCCTGGATGGGATGCCAGCTAATGCTGGTACCAATTTATACTCCTGGGTGGAGAGAGGCAAGTGGGGTAAAGTGGCTTGCCCAAGGACACACATATGGCCAGCAGCTGGATTTGAACCCCTGACCCTCTGATCAGAAGACAAGAACCCTAACCACTAGGCCACACTGTCTCATCATTATGACATGAACTACATTGTATTACCATACATTGTGTTAAAACTATCCAGTGTTGTGGACGGTATAGGGAGCAACAGGAATGGTTGTTTGAATTATTGTATAAATTGTGCAGAATTATTGGGAAAATTAATATTTTTGACTGATTTAAGCTAAAATTCTCGTCATTGTTAAAGTTGGAATGCGATTTAGATCCCATTCAACATCTTTCATGCAAGTTTGAAGAAATTTAATTTCTTACCCAAAATTTCAAAAATCATGCAAACTTTCCATTTACACAAAATAATTTAATATTGTGTTCATATCCACAAAACCTGAAGACATTATATGTCTTTAATACAACAGTCTTGTACCTAGTACCCACTCACTGTTATTCTGTTGCCCGTTGCAGCTCGCCTTCCATGCGGCACCGTACTACACCGACCTCATCTCAAAATTGTCCAATGGGGAATCACAAGAGGTCGTGCTGAAAGATATACGAGAATACGACACATGCTTACAGGAACACGTCAGCGCTATACAGGAACTCTTTATAGCCAACGGACTCGACCCAAAGAAGTAAATCTGCATTTTTTTAAAATTAAATGACCTTTAAAATGAATTTTTCTCTCCAACCAGTTTGTGCAGATATTTGTGTCTCTCAATAGTAAGAAGTCCTTTTTTAACTTCAGTTTTTATGAAGTGCCTATTTTCACTATATAACGTCTCCAACCATCCGTGGTATTTCCCGACAACTGAGGGCGCTGTTGCTGTGATGTCAGTCGAGGCACTTGCTGTACATCTTCTGCATTCCCTTTACAAAAATTCTGAATCGAAACATAGCATATTGACTTTAAAATTATGAAGAACTTACCAAGCATTGACAATACAAAATTGTGGCAAATTCTGAACTCAAAAAGCTGTAGTTTACCGATGCTTGACCAAGATGACATCACAGTTTAAATCATGAATATGGAAATTCGGATTAGCATAAGTAAAAAACGGGAAAGAGTTCCATACCTGGACATCACTTGACACCCTGTGCACAAACCCTGTGAGACTGGTCTGAAAAATCCTAAGTGTTTTCTCCAATAGTTCTTCAATATTTTCCCTGCTAAATTTGACTTTTTAGGACATGTTTTCACTTTCTGATGGCTGATGTCACTGCAGGGAAAAATTTGTGATGTCAGTATGTAATTCTTTCCAAAAATGCCCCGAAACAAAGTTTGAATAGCAATGCATTGCATCAGAGTGAAGTTAAAAAACAAAGTCGCAGTTTAAAAAATCAAGCAAATAAAGAATCTATTTCGCTCGCCCTTTTAATAATTTAAGTAATACAACGGTTTCAATGGCAGTGTGGATAGTATTAATGATAGTATTAAGTATTATTATATCTGGCAGGCATTTAATGGAGAGTCAATAAATTAAGATGTGTACAGTTAAGAGGTGGTAAACAATTTTGTAAAACAAAAATATGGATATGTAGGTAGATTTTAAGACAATGCATGTTTACATTAGTGCTATGCATGCATGTCTTGCAAGCGTACATATACACGATTGTCTGTTGGGTTCAGTCACCATGAACGCACACGCTACTCTTACTGCAACCCATTGGTAGAATTTCGACATGTTTATTGAAAGTAGCAAACGGTCTTGGTTTTGGTGTATCTACAACATGCTGTATTACGATACCTGCTTGTATTATGGTGCTTCAGTGGTATACTTATTCAATACGTATAATGCATGGGGTTTGATGTCGGGAAAACTTACCCAATCACATGTAATATTGAGAAAGAATTAGCATATCTTTATTTTACAAAGTGACAAAACAAATAACATGTTTTATAGAGGCTTATACGAAAGCAAATGTGCCAATTTTGTTTGCAACATACAAGAACTTCCATAAAGATTTGCCTGTTTGACTTTCAATTTTACTGACAAAATTAACAATTTTAAGATTTGTGGAAGGGATATGTATGGATTATTATTATTTGTTTATTATTTTAATTATTATTATTATTATTATTTTAACCATCTTTAGTTCTAAATACCATTCGTGATGCAGTATTGAAATTTTCAACATCTATAAAACCTGCATTTATGTGTGTGCAAAATCCTTGACTTAAATTTTACTGGCAACTTTATTTTGTACACCATTCAGCTTAATTTCAAATCATGTAAAAGAACAAATGGAACTTTTTAAATAACCAAAAATTAATGTTTTTACACTAGAATTGAAGAAATGTTTTAATCAGGAAAATAAATTAAGTAAATAATGTATGGAAGCGTAATTTTTTTAACAGTTAGTTTTATGTGTAATTTGGTAAATTTGTGTGGTACAGTGTAATATGTAATATGCAAAATTTAATTCAGCTAATTCCTAACCAGCTAGAGGTATAGGCAAAATTTCGTGGCTCTGCTTAACGTTATCACGGTAGCAGAACTATCTGTGGAAATGGTTAGTACATTTCACTGCTTAGCGAGGAAGATGGGCTTGGGCATGCTGCATGCATACATCCCTTCACCAAGGATTCTGTGCTTACAGGGTTAGCACACAATGGTTAAGCACAGAATTCTCGGTTTTGTAGGGTTTTGCAAGATTTCAAAGGATTCAGGACTCGTCAGCCCATTCTCCATTACTTTGCATGGGGCTTGATCGCCCTCGTTTAAATACAAATAATGCTGTTGTATATTTGTTAGATTTTGGTGGATTGGGGGGGGGGGGGATTTAACACACACAAAAACCGGTTAAGGCCAAAATGTTATTAAAAGGAAGTAGGGTTAACGTTTTAAGAAATGTAAGTTTAAAATGCGAATTATTTGTAACTATGGTGTAGTCGTAAATGGAAAGTATCACTAGATTTTGCCAATTAAAAAATACATTTAATTTAAAAGATGTAACATTTTTTTAAAAATATGATATTGTGTTGTTTTTGTTCAAGGATGTCCAGATACAATACTTGATGAATTCTTCTCATTAAAAAAGGCGAACATCAGATGTTATGCGACATCACAAAAAAAATGAAGACATTTCAACTCCGGGGGAATTTTGCTGCAAATCTTTGACATCATCAAGTTCCTTTGCTTTAATCAACAAAAAAAGACGTAATGATGTCATGCTTTGTTTGCATAAAGCTTTCCTATGGGAGCCTGGTGGGTCTCAGGCAAGCGCGCATGTAAACAAAGCGTGACGTCATTATGTCTTAGGTCTATTGTATGAAACATGAAATGGTGTCATATGAAATTTGGACTCTTTTACCTTACATGAACTCCTAACCCTTCATATGTGACTTGTCCCTTTTCCAATTCTATCCACTATTGTGCAACGCAACCAATTGGTCTGTTTTCACACCACAGTGGCCTTGCCACAGTTATGACAGTGCTTAGCCAATGCAAAATATAGACATTTTAGAAGTTTTGAGAGTCAGTCTCTCTCTCCCCCCCCCCCCCCCCCCCCCAATTTTGCTGTTTGCCAAAAAGTACAACAGTTTATGCGGATACCATGCGGTGGGTGATAAACAACAGCTACACTATCAATTATTGTGAGTAATCAATTGTTCACAAGTAATTTCTTTGTGAGAGCTTGAGTTGAAAAATTCACAACTCGCTCGAGACTTGCAACCACTTCTGAAAATGTTACTGAAGGAAAAAAAGAAAAAGGAAAAAGAAATACAAAAACTTATAAAAAAAACAACTCTGTATCAAAACGTGTTTGTTTAAAACATGGACTGTATTCGCAAAGATTGTGTTCAAATGAAACAATACAATTCTTTATAATGGCACGTTACATATCCTAGGAATGGTGAACAGCACAAAACAAGAGAAAAAAACAAAACTTCAATCACGTTATTTACAATAACAAAACAAATTGGAAATTTACAAAAAAAGAGAGCAAATACCAAATGTTGGCATTTTAACTGTGAAGTATTCAGAGGAGACTTGGGATACATATAACATCATACAGGAATGAATGCAGTGATTTTTAAGTTCACTATTGGATGGCCAGAGAGATATATATATAGAAATATGTAATCTCGTTAAAAGGTACCTAATAATAATGTGTATTTATAAAGCGCACGTATCCACCATTATTGGTGTTCAAGGCGCTACATCATTATTACCCTGCTCATTGGGCCAATGAAACATTCCAAATACTATCTCAGCTCCCTGGGGAGTATATAGCTCGGATGTAGCTATTTCGGCACAAAGCAGCTAAAATCAACCACAATAACCATCTCTACCCATTTACTCCTGGATGGAGAGAAGCAATGAGTGACAAAGTGTCTTGTCCAAGGGCACACGCACCTTAGCCGCAGGCTGGACTCGAACCCACAACCTGCAAAATTACCCGCAAACCACAAATTCAATGCTCCAGACCACGAGGCCATGGTACTCCACACAGGCCACGGTACTCCACATGATAGTGCATCCCCTGAGCTGAGTTCTACAAGTCAGTTGTTATGCACCAGATTTGAGTACCTTTTAGAGCTGTGCATCGGAACTGGGTACCGGAGTATCCGACCGTGAATGTCAGGAACCGGTTCCAGATTATGGAGGAGGGTACCCAAAACCAACTTTACAAATTACTTCGTAACTCCTCAGACAATGAAAAAGAAAGGTTTTGAATGCCATTTGTGGGGAATTTAAAAATGGAAACCAGGCTACAGTGGAAAACAAAACATGTTTCATGTTTATTACAAAAGTAGCAGTTTACACTGTAAAGCTACAAGCTCACTGTACACACTTGTATCTTGCTGTATCGACACACAGATATGGTAGTTAGTATCATGCGGACCTTCATGAACAATCTGAACAGCAACTTCCGTGATTTTAACTTCGGGGTTGGTTTGTTTTAAAGGTATCCGCGTATCTGTGTATTTCTCAAACAGGTACCCTTTCTCGTACAACCCGTAAATGCACACAGCGTGTACCTTTGTTGCTTCAAACAAAAACAAATGTGCAAAAAGTATAAAATACAACCCTTAGGCCAAAAAAAATAAATATTCGGTCTCTGGTCAGACCAAAGTTCCGGAATTGACGCGGCGATGCGGCTTTTTTTTTTTTTTTTTTGCTTTTTATTTCTTTTTCTTCAAGCTTGGATTGTACAGACAAGTTGGGGTACTATTTTGCTTTTTTTGGTGTCCTCATGTACATTGGTGTCCTCCATAATTTGCCTTGGTGCTTTCGATCATTTGCCTTGGTGCAATTTCCCATTCCTTGGTGCTCTTTGGTAAAAAAAAATTGAGGTGCGGCAATAGAGGGCGCTGTTGGAGCTACCGCGAAACATTTTGGAAAAAAAACAAGATTGACGAGCATGATTAAAATCGACACGTGCGTTGACCAGAGACCGACTTATTTTTTTTTTTGCCTTAATAAAAAATACCACCATAAGTGACTGATTTGAATTGGTGTAACTATTTATTTGATAGTGAAATGCAGGTTTGACTTATGAATGAAAAATATGAATAAATAAACTCCTAGTCTTACAATAACAATAATAATAATAATAATTTGGGGGGCTAATCATACTTACTCACAATTGAGAAGCTGAATTGGTCCAGCCGAAGGTATGTAAAGGCGCCTTTAATGGGCAGCCGCAACATGACTCATGTCTCATCAAGGAGCACAGCCAGACCGAAGGTGTTGATTTTTGGCAGAGGAAGGAGAACCAGAGAGCCCAGAGAAAAAAAAAAACCCTCGTGGCACAGGAGAGAATCAACGAACAACTCTACTCACATTTGGTCCGAGCCAGGAATCGAACCCGGGCCACAGTGATGAGCACGCTTTACGCACTAGCCACCTATCTTAAACTTAGAATGCACTTTTCAATAACAGCTTCAAGGCAAAACACAACAACATTTTTTTTTTAAACGGTGTGAGGATCAACATGTTTGAGAAGCAATATAAAAAAAGTCTTCATTTTTTACAAGTACAGAAATCAGGCAACCATTACAATGAAACTGTTCACTCCCTGTACAAAACCGCATGGTTAATAGGAAGAGTATGTAATAGGTAAGTTGTGCAAATTTTACATTTTAAATTAGGATTTAGGCAAAGTCGGTGCTAGGGATACACTACTCTGAAATACATTTATACATTTCTGAACATTTAAGTATTTATACGGGAAATTCTATTTTAACTATTAGTGGAGCATATATCATAGCGTTTACTTCGAAAGGTGAATGTTGGCATGTGTTTCAGTTCTTTCAAATTTCATTTCAGGACGATTTTGTAAAAATTGAGGGTGGTTGAGCAAAGCCACCATTACTTTACATGTGGGTTGATGTATGTAGCAAGTTTCAAGTCCAGAGAATGTGCCATTGTTTTTCAACACAGTTTTGTAGGATTCAGGAAGATTTGTAGCAAACTTAGAAGATTTGTACAATTTTGTAGAAACTTCCTGAATCCTCCCAAATCCTCCACTGTGAAGGCACCAAATGGCACATCATTTTGTACTTGAAACTTTTAAGGTACATCGAGTAAAGTAACAGTAGCTGGATTCTACCTTCCTCAATCCTACAAAATCCTCCAAAAACCTCCTGGAAAATTTTGACAGATGTGGGAGGGTTGGTTAGTTCTTTTTCACAAATCAATCTTTTGACATCTTTTGTACCAGTTTGCATGTACATTAGGAGGTACACTTTGAAAATAGAACTTCATTTGCTAAGACCTTTGCCTACTTAGTAGGGGTTAGTGGGAAATCTCTGATTACACGTGCACGTACATGTACATAAGCATAATGGTGTGGACATGCTACTTATTAGTCTATGATACAGGAGGTTCCACTGTATTTGTTGTGGAGGGTTCGGAGGATTTCATGACATCTGGGAGCTCAGGAGGGTTGGAGTATGCTTGCAAGTCTAGCGTCTCAAACTCGTCTGTGTCACCTGGGGAAAAAAAACCAATAAAAAATGACTTAAATCATGTTCTCTACCTCACGACCTTAAACTATCCAATAAATTTAAGGGGAAATTTGGAGCAAATGTCTGAAACGACTGCATGATTTTTGCAGGATAACTAGATGTCTAAAGGTAGGGAATTTGAGTTTTCCTACCCCTTAACCAAGCACAATGTAAGTAGCTTCCATAGTGAATATCGAGTAAAAAAAATCTAGATTCAAATTTGGGGAACACAACTTTACAGAAAACTTAGCACACATTGCTGTGTGGCGCACTATGGGCTCCTTGTGTGAACAAGAAAGGGTGTTTTTTCCACTTATGGGCTTCGTGCACAAGTACTCAACGCCAGAAAAGGAGAGTTGGGGGAGACTGGTTCCCGGTCCATCCACTGCGTATTTCAAATGATCCAAAGTTATTGGGGGCGGGGATTAGTCTGGGAGACCACAGCAAGTTATATTTGAATGCAGCCGCGCACCAACGACGCCGGACGCTCACGCAAAGACGCTGTGGCTAAGCTTTAGCACATTCAGGAAGTCGTGCGTACTTCGCGCGTAAACCAGTACAGTACATAACACACATGCTGTGTGTCCTGTCCACGGGGCTCTCAAAAGTGGTAAAAACGCGCCCTCTTTTGTTGGCGCACAGAGCCCAACTCATTCTATTCTGACTGTGCACAAAAGTCATAGCATCTTCGCGCGTGTGTCGGACGTTGTTGACAATTCATTTGAATGTCTCTTCCAGTGCCAGTGGTCTCCCCCGACTATTCCTTTCTTACCGTTGAGGGGGTACTTGTGAATGGAGCCCGTAGAGAGGAATTCCAGTATTTCAGACACATTTATGGGGCTACCTACCATCTAGTTTGCAGGCTAATCCCAGCATTGCCGGGGCCTGTGCTTTAGCCGTGTTGCTCGTCAGTCCGCAGTCTGCCAACGTCTTGGTGTTATCCAGTTCCTCTTTATCCTTGAAGAGTTTCTGATCCTCCGGGGATCTCTTGATGATGCCCTCTATGATGCGCTTGAGCTCGTAGACGGTACTCGTCTCCTTGGCATCCGTGAAGATGGTCCAGTTCTTCCGCCTTATCATGAGAAACACATCCTTCGAGGGGAAGTTTGATAAGCGCATTAGAAATACATTAAAAAAATCACATTATCATGGATTCCCTTCTTACTCCTACATACTTGACCCCGTGTGCCCGTTCCATATGACTGACATGACTGACAAATGAAAAGACACTAGTTTTGGGACTGGCAATGATACAAGCAGAGAATGACACTTTATGCATTTTGAATCATCTAAACAGTTCGCTAAGCCTAAACTTCATATCAGGTAGCTTAATTTTGTGGAAAGACAAAAAGAAAGAGCCCGGCAAGGTTTTACTTTTCTGTTTTCATTCAATTTCATGAACGGAAGTCATAAAATATAGATAGTGGATATTTTGCCGGAGGTAATGACGGCAAACTAACGATTACTAAAGGTTTGCCGGGGGCAATTCATATCAACAGAGGGCGCTGTACTCTTTAAAATAGGGCTGAATTATAAGATGTATTAAATTCCCACCAAAAGTTGTGTAGCACGTTTGGTGTAATGGTTAAACAAAGGCTCTAGTAAACGGGATGACTCGCGTTCGATTCCTACCACACCACATTTAAAAAAAAAATTTCTCATCCCAAAACAAATAAGAATATTCTTCTTTTATTATTTTAACATGTCTCAAACATTTTTTGCAGAGTATTACATTTTCTTTTTCAGATTTGTGGCTCTGGAGGATTTTTTTTAAAAGGGAAATAAAGTCCGAAATTATAAAATGGTCTGAATCCCATCTTGTGAATACGAGGTAACAACGATAATTTTGGCATGGAGCCAGACTAAAACTTGTCACCGGAAAATGTTTAAGTAAAAAAAAAACAGTAACTGCGCATGTTCAGTGCATATCCGGCAAACTAACGTTTACTAAAGGTTTGCCGTCTCCGGCAAAATATACACTGCCTAAAATATAAGCAGTGTGAATCTCCTATTTTACCCATATTACTAACAGTAACAGACTGCTTAAGGTAGCAACAGCCATTTCAGAGTGATAAAAATACTATGAGGACTAAAAATTAAAGAGGGGCCCTTAACAATCAGCATTTTGATGTCCGTTCCCGGGCTCCGTACTCGAATGAACACAAGTGCGACAACACATTCAGCGACATTGACCGTTACACCGTCGCAGAACTATCGATATTACAAGTTTTCTGTCCATACAAAAACACACTTCAAAGCATTAACATTTTAAACACCTTAAATACAAAACCATAACGTACCATTTTTAACGGAAACAACGGGTCACTTTGTATGAAGTCGGACGATGAATGCGGAAAAATATGAACGCAGTTACAATGCACCACACACGTCTGGTCTGTTGATAAGGTGAATGGCGCCCTCACGCGGTCGACAAGGAAGATCCGGCAAAATTGATTGGAATTTGTTTACAAAGTTCATGATTGCACAGTAACATGAACAATTTCACATACATGAACACGCTTACTGACCAAATACAGTCCAAATTGATAAAATGTGGTTGTTTTTGTTTTTTTTATAAAATAAAAATACAAAAACCTTTTATTGGTACACCCCCTCCCCATAGCCCCACCCCCAACCCAACTGGTGCTGTAAATGTTATCAGCAAAACGCACAGTATTAAATTGCTTTTGCTGTTTTCAGAAAAAGACTGATTTGGAAGATATATTTTATAGCAAATATTGTTACACTGATGACTTGTTTAAAATTTTGTGTTCATAGATGCTGAAAAACCAAGAAAAAGTGCTGTGATTGTTGTCTGGTTCCCTTCAGACAAAACAGAGTAATTTATAAGCGTAAGGAAATTAATGGTTAGGGAACCATACTAGCTCAGCAGTACGGCCCTTCCAAGGCAAAACCATGTATCTCAAAATTTTGACATTTTAAGATAATAACCTTTCTAGGGAATATGGAGGTGCTGTTTTCATTTAGCAAAATTTCAAAGTCGCACGATATTTATTTTCCGGGTTAATTTACGCCCTTTTTGGCATTTTTTCGGCATTTCCCAAATATTCTACGGCAGAACAATGTATCTTACCAGAAGTATTGCTTTGTTCAACAGCAAAACAGTGTATCTACATGTTGCTCCCTTTTTGCTTGAAGTTGTTTTTCCAAAAATGCAGTTTTTTTATTTGGTAAAAAAGGTTAAGTTGTATTTGCATTGCTCTTGCTAATTTCAGTGACTTCTCTAAATTAACATCAATCAGAGCAAAAGAATGTAACTAAATATGCGTTGTTTTAGTTTCATTTTCTATGAAAATTTAAAGCACTCTACTACGGCATAACAATGTATCTTATAGATGCTTTGTTTTGCCTTAGACGATGAATGTATTCAAACCAAGCCAACTCAAACTGCCTTTTTTTGCCACGAAAACCCTTCTGTCGATTTCAGCATTCATCTTGTTTTGCATTGTTGTACTGAAATAAATGCTGATGTGAAAATGAATTCGTGTCAAAAATTCGTGATGGTCGGGACAAAATACTTTTCCCATGTAATATTTTGACAACATAGGGCGCTTTACAATTTCGGCTGCCCTTCAAAATAAAGATGCATTGTTTTACCGTGGAATGTATCATAGAGTTGACAGTTTTGCTGCCTCTCAACCAAAGATACATTGTTTTGCTGTGGAATGTATCACACAGTTGACAGTTTTGCTGCCTCTCAACCAAAGATACATTGTTTTGCCGTAGAATTTCTGAAAAAGTGTTCTTGTCAAAACAAGATGCATTGTTTTGCCTTGGAATGTGTAAACCACATATGACAAATAACGCACGGCATAAGAGTGCAACTTTATAAAAATGATAATAAGTATAAGAAACCGAGCTTTTAACAGTCTAAAAATTTCAGAATTTAAAGAAACTATAACTGGCACAAATCTGTGAAAAAAGAAACACAACGGTATTTACAGCATAAAAATGGCAAAAGATGGTACTTCAAAGTCTTTTTTCTCAAAATGATCATTTTCGAGTTACATTGTTTTGCCTTGGAAGGGCCGAGTATTTGAAAAAAGAAAAAAAAATCCCATCGATGGTCATGCAGCCGACCATGAAAAAATCCACTTTTCATGAAAATGACAGTACACCAGGAGCCATGATTTCCGCACAGGATGCTTAAGACTCAATAAGGTATTTCATAAAAATTTGGTAATTTTGTTTTTTGGTGTTTACAGAGAAATTTAAACAAAACAAAACAAAACAAAACAAAACAAAACAAAAACAAAACATTCGAAGCTTCAATGATCAAAACAATTAAACTTTATTTTAAAAATTATACATAAAAGTAAAATTATAGTAAGCATGGCATAAAAATCACCAAAAATGGTGAAATAAATACGACACGCGGTTTTATGCTGATAATCACAGTTACCAGACATTATTACTTCATCCTGTTATGAAATTTAAAGCAAATCATTACTTTTTAATGTCTTGTGATACATAATTGTAGATGAAAAATGGACATATAATAAATCTTACAAAGATTTTCATACCTACGAACATATTACTGACAAGATTAAGGCATGACGGTGCAAGAATTGTACACAGGTCAATTCACAAGTTACTATCACAAGTCAAGTCACGAATCATTCAAATATCTTGTGACTTGGGACTTGTGATGACTTATGATCTACATATGATGACTTATGACGACTTTTGGCAATAAGCCAGTTCGGTATTTCAACTGCAAATGCAAATGCACAATGATATTGGTCACAAGTCATTCGGGAAAATTGAACGCTCATCAATGGCGCACGAACGCGCAGGGAGACAGGCGCACGACGCTCGCGTGTTAATAACTGGGCGTCTGTTTGCATAACATCGCGTAACACCACGTCAGAGATTTTATCCCGCATGACCTTTGACCTGGACTACTTCATACTGAACTGGCTCATTCCAACCTCGTCCCCAGTGCTTACTCTATTTCCAACATCGTTTCCAATAGTAAGTCTTGGATAGGAAACTTTCTCCCTGTATCCTAATGCGATATTGCAATTGGCTAGAAATGGGTTTATATCGTGTACTTGGTGTTGTTTTTCACAAAGTGCAGTACGTGTTTTCGCGATCATTCGTCCACGCCTTCTCGAAAATATTCATTTCCTTTCCAGTTTGTTAATATTAATATGAAATGTGATACTGCATGTTGTCTCGTTAAGATCGTAACAGTTTAATTAAAATGAAATCGTGTTTTTGTAACTCACGTAATGCTCGCACTGCGACAAACTGCTTCTGTTTTTACCCCAGACACCGCATACAAAAACAAACGCAAATGTAACGCACAGGCAGGCACCAGACTACTCCTAATTTGCATACGTGTTCAAAAATCTTGCAAATGCAAATGATCCAATACCAGGGTGAGAGAGCAGGTAGTGGTGGGCGCGTACTGTTCGACACCCTGGGTACGAGGTTGGGCTCATTCTGCTTCTGTCCTAGACTTGATGACAAGTCGTTAGATAGTCGTATTTTGTCTGTGAACTTCAGTCGAACTCCATTGACGCGGCTGGTATAAGACTAGTATGTATAATCGGCCTTGACTTGACGATTACATTCTCGCACCGTTATTCATATAATGCAAGCAGCGCAATACATATGCAGTACATTTTTGCGGTGAGATCCAATCGCGCACCACTATGCAAATGAGGACTCATTCATTCCGTTACATGGGGAGTTCTCAGTACGTCAGGGACATGTTTGCAGATCTGGTGACGTTTTAACGACCAATACACTCAGCTTGGTCGATTGTGTATAGAAATTAAAATGTATCATTGTGATATACTTGATTTATTTCAGTCGTGTATGCCCTATAATTTTGTAATGTTATACAACACAAATCACAAACCCTTGAAGTAGTGAGAATGATCTTCCGGCTAGAATACACTCTAGAATCTGAACCAATCAGAGCGCTCGCATGGAATTTGCTAGCGATTCAAAATACATGTGTACTCCTATATGTTGTGTACAAAATTGAAAACGTTATCTCCTTGTCAGTAATTGATCAGAAATAGTCAGCATCATTTGGTCTGGGAACCAGACTACGCGCATTGCAGCTATATTTTGCAAATTTAAAATGGTTGAAAAACAGTTAAAATGCCATCCACATCTTTGGTGGTTTAGTTGACTAAACTTGACAATTTTGGCGAGAAAAAAAAGAAGAAACAGATAAAATAGCACAAAAGACAAAAAAGCAGGGGAAAAAAATAATTACCATTTGGAATGGGTCATGAACACTAAAACCAGGAACAAAACGTGAAAAAAAATCTGATATATTCTCTACTCCTATCATAAAAATATAACTGCTAGAGTATATGAGTATCAAGTCAATCACAAGTCAATCTCAAGTCGATCACAAGTCAAACTACATCATCAGGTAACATGCTACTCGAATGACTTGTTACAGAACACTAGATGACTTATGAAAGACTTGTGATTGCCTTGTGATGACTTGTGATTGACTTGTTCTTGAAATGATGTGATTGAGTTGATGAGGACTTATGATAGATGTTTTGTGATAACTTATGATGAGTTGTGATCACTAATTACAAAACTGGAGCTTGCAGAACTTGCTTGTAGTTCACCATGTCATGCAATAAGCCCTTTCACTTGGCAAAGTTTCCGATATCAGCCGGCAGATGTAGCCATGAGCCGTAGCCCTTCTGTTTCAGATGCTGAGCCAAGTGCTTCTTGGCATTCTGGTAGTCCTTGCACATCATCTGCGACCAAACAAAGATTTGGTTAAAATTCTAAAACTCAAATTGAGGAAACAACACTCAATGCTAAGAACAAATCTCAAATCTTTCCTTATGCCCCCAAAAAGCAAAGGGTCAGAAATATTGATAAAATAAATTTTTTGACGAGTGCCCTTTTTTTTTTTTAATAACGTTGCACGATCATCAGCAATTATGCCACCATGAAGAGGGTCACCTATTGTTGGACAGTTCCCATGATCGTCCGCTTTGAACAGCGCCCCCATACACAGATGGTGTCCAGCCACCCCCCCCCCCCACTTCTTTTATTTTACCGAGGCCTAGTGACTGGCGAAAACAAGATCTACCTTTCAGCAAGGATGATCTAGTGAGTGCCCTTTTCACTTCTACCCCCAATCAAAAGCCTCTGAAATTAATGTGTACTTTTTGAAAATTAAAAATAGAAGGAATGGCCAATAATGGTTTCAAATAGCTAAACACATTCAAATGCGTGTCTGTTCACGTGCGAAACCCCTCTATTGGATCAAGTCGGTTGAACTCATGATTCGATCTTGACTTGAGACAACGTTCTTACTTTGGCTTCATGATAGCTGGCCCCTTGTTGCAGATCGTAGCGTTGCGCCATGCCACACGCATTCTTGAAGCGACTGTAGAACGCGGCTTTGCACACCCTGCTTGCCCCTGACGCGCCGCTTTTGAATGGGGAACTGACAAAAATAAAATCAAAAACATTAAATTTAATGTAAAATTAAAATGAGAAATCTCTCAGGGTACGCCATTTTATCAGAGCGAGGCAGTAACGCAAACAAACATGGCGGCCTAAATAGTGTGCCACGGTGAACCAGTGGCAATCTCATAAATGCTTGTGATGGACCTGTGATTAGCTTGTGATTAGCTTGTGATTAGCTTGTGATGGACTTGCGACTGGCTTGTGATTGGCTTGTGATTAGCTTGTGATTGGCTTGTGATTGGTTTGTGATGGACTTGAGACTGGCTTGAGATTAACTTGTGATGGACTTGTGATTAGTTTATAATGGACTAAGATTAGCTTATGATGGACCTGTGATGGACTGGTGACGGACTTGTGATGGACTTATGATGGACTTGTAATAGACTGTGATGGACTTGTGATTGACTTATAATTGGCTTGTGATGAACTTGCGATGGACTTGTGATGGACTTGTAATGGGCTTGTGATTGGCTTGTAATGGACATTTGATTGGCTTGTGATTGGCTTGTCACGGACTTGTGATTGGCTTGTGATGCATCTAAGCACCTTGTCTACAACACTACACCTCACCTCTCTGTACATTTTCCTCTTTTGACGTCGACCACTTCGTACAGGCTGTCGGCAAACGACCAGTTGAGACTGGTGCCCGTCTTGAAGTCATCCTCAACGTGGGGCTTGTTGGAGACGCGGCCGATCAGGGGATGGTGGACGCTATAACCCAGGGGCAGCAACTCGGTGAGGTCATCGTCCACTCGACAACACACAGCCCGCGCTAGATGACCGTGATCATAGTTACTACCTGCAGTCAGAATGTATTTATTCATTTACTTTAAAGTCGCTCTCCGCTATCTGAATAGCTGATGTAAATTTAACAATTCAGTTTAAACATTTGTCTAAAAAACAAACCAATACCACACTCCTGTTTTTTTTTATGTTTAAATGTATTACCTAAGGTGATCGTTTCCAGATACACTGGCTCCATGAATTGGCTGAGCAGCGCCCCCTGGAGGCCAACGATGTTCCACAGTAGCAACTTGTCACTGCTCGACATCACACGCAGTGGGTTCTACAAGGTACATAGGTACATAGGAATTTGCTTTTTTCTTTGTTTGCTTTTTTTTTTTTTCAAAACAAGATTTTGAAGGAATTTGTAGGATTCGGGCACATTCCCTGAAAAACAAATTGCCTTGGGCATAAGGGTTTAGGAAAATTAAGGTCATTCAGTATATTTCTTTTCATTCATTATATTTTCTAACCTGTTTCTTTGCCATGTCGATTGATCCCACATGGGGTAACTCATCCACTGCAACTGGAGTGCCTGAAAAACACAAAATGACCAACAACCATATCAAAATGAAGATGGCAATAGTACCAGCTGACACACATTTCAGTTTGGGTGTCCCTAAACTACACCATTACCATATTGGTAAATGGAGGTGTCCTAAACTACACCATTACCATATTGGTAAATGTAGGTGTCCTAAACTACACCATTACCATAATGGTAAATGTAGGTGTCCTAAACTACACCATTACCATATTGGTAAATGGAGGTGTCCTAAACTACACCATTACCATATTGGTAAATGTAGGTGTCCTAAACTACACCATTACCATAATGGTAAATGTAGGTGTCCTAAACTACACCATTACCATATTGGTAAATGGAGGTGTCCTAAACTACACCATTACCATATTGGTAAATGTAGGTGTCCTAAACTACACCATTACCATATTGGTAAATGGAGGTGTCCTAAACTACACCATTACCATATTGGTAAATGGAGGTGTCCTAAACTACACCATAACCATATTGGTAAATGAAGGTGTCCTAAACTACACCATTACCATATTGGTAAATGGAGGTGTCCTAAACTACACCATTACCATATTGGTAAATGTAGGTGTCCTAAACTACACCATTACCATATTGGTAAATGGAGGTGTCCTAAACTACACCATTACCATATTGGTAAATGGAGGTGTCCTAAACTACACCATTACCATATTGGTAAATGAAGGTGTCCTAAACTACACCATTACCATATTGGTAAATGAAGGTGTCCTAAACTACACCATTTCCATATTGGTAAATGTAGGCGTCCTAAACTACACCATTACCATAATGGTAAATGTAGGCGTCCTAAACTACACCATTACCATACAACTACGCCATTACCATACAAGTATGTGTGACATACCGTCTTGACCGACTGCCGTGAGTTTTCCCTGGGCCGTATCGGGCTGTTGCATCGGGTAGTGGGCCCCGCAGGCCATCAGATACAGGTCTTCCTCCGTGATGGTTGGCGGGCAATCGCGCACAAAGCGCGCCGCGTCACCGCACGGCGCGGCATTCAGGTACAGGTGAAACGTGACTCCTTCCTTGAGCGTCAATAAACGACTCGATCGTTGGATGGTGAACACTGTTGCCTGCTGATTGCCTTCGTAGAAGTTTTTCAATTCGCGATACAGGTATCTGCAACAAAGTTAATTACCATAATTTTTTTTTCCAACAACTGTAATTTGGAGTTTTACTTTTAGGTTCCTATTCCTATATTTCAGTTGGCACTTTTTAAGTGTGTTCTTTCAGGGCCTTTTGGGTTTCTATGTTAATGCTGATTTCCATATTCATGAGAAAAACTGTCAGGTCATCTTGGTTGGAAGCTACAGCCTGAAAACCGCTTGTTGAACACAAAGAGTTTCCAGAAGTTTTTTGGGTTTTTTGCAGTCAATTCTTTTGGGATTTTTTGTTGTTGGTTTAGTTCATGATGGCCAATTGACAAGCAAAACTTTATGCACAAAAGTTTATGCAGGTACATGTGATCAAAATATTGCCATTTTTCTCTACTGCTTAATACCTTTGCAGACCCCGTCGGGCGATGGTCAGTCCGTCCAGATCCAGGATAGCACGCCCGTCGGGGGTAATATTACGTCCAGTGATGGCACCGTTGCCTGTACCAAGACCGACAATTTCATGCTTCGCTTGTGGGTCTGGGCAAACAATTATAAACGACACTGGATTCAATTGTGAGAGTCTTTAGGCTGAAGACTTGAAATAAAAAAATATTTATTCTCTGTTGTTGTCTAGGTTGGCAGCATTGTGAACATTACTAATGAAGGGGAGGCATATCCCTAGGTAGGAATTTTGACTTGTGACTGGAGGGTAAAGGGTTTAAAATCCGGCTGGCAGAAATAAGTTGTGTCCATGGGAAAGCCACTTTACTCCAACTTACCTCTCTCCGCTCAGGACTGTAAATAGGTACATTAGCAGCAACCTGTGATGAACTGGCATCCCATCCAGAGGGAATAGGACTTCAGTAATTTCATGCAAACAAGCGATAAGTAAAACTGGACTAATAAGTTGGACACAAATAGCATGAATAATTGGATATCTTACTTCTTTGTAACAAAATTGCGGCGAGGCTCCTACGAGCCTCAATCTTGGTGCACCCTGGAAAGGGCGATCCGACGCGGGGGATGGATCTGGCTGTCTGGGCAATCTGGTCAGCCACGGTCAGTCCACCAGTCAAGGGGGGTGAAGTGTTGGTGGCCTGGGGGAGGGGTTGATGGGAAGGGGCCTGGGGTTGGGGTTGGGTTGGGGTGTGGAGCTGGTTTGGGGGCTGGTGTTGAGGACCTTGGGGTTGGTACGTGGGGTAGGAGACCGGCGCATGAGGTTTGTGCGTAGGTTGGTAACTTCCTGGTTGATGCTTCAATTTGGTGGCAGAAGTGGGATCAGAGACAGTCTGTCTTGGCAGAGATGTTTGGGTCTGGTACAGACTCGTACTCTGCGATGTTGATAATGATGATGGTTTAGGGTCCCTCGTCGAGGATATTGATTGTGCTGGAGGTTGGCCAAGGACTTTAAGGGTTGGTTGCTTCTGTTGGACCCCAAATTGCGGAAAGGGGCTTGTTCGCATTTCGGCTTGAGGATCATAGACTGATTCGTTTACAAACGGCTTGTACTGGCTGACTGGCTTCTGGATCGAACTCGCACTTTGGCTTGGTTTCGCAGATGCCATTTTGGCACTGGACAGCTTTGGGAAAGGGTCGGACTCTAAATCGGCCTGGAAGTCATATGAATCCTGCTGACTGCTGCCACTCAGTGCAACTCCTGTAAACTCTGACCCCGAAGCTGATTGGCTGATGGGATTTGCTTGCGGCCAGTACCCGGAAACAGCTGAAGCTGGACTCGCAGCTTGCTGAGTTTGCGCTGGGCTGCGTACACCACCCTGCGTTTGCGGCGGGCTCTTCCCCGGAGCCTGCTGGACACTGGTGGCCCGTGGCTGGTAACCAGGGGTTTGTCCCGGAAGGCAACTGTTGATAATGGAAGGATTTAGAACCCCTCTGCCAAAGCTGAGGTTGGAGGGCTGCTGGGGTGTCGGTTGGGCCAGCTGCTGGGGTGTCGGTTGGGCCGGCTGCTCTTTCTTTTTACCAGCTGTATACAAAACAAGACACAGGAAATTTATTAGCAATGGCAACTTACCAAACCCACAATAGAACATTGACCAATGAAGGAAGGACATTTTGCTCATTAATATGCATGAGGTAAAATTATTTGCATAATAATTTGCATTTGCATAAATATGCATGTCAGACGTAAAATAATTTGGACTACTCCACCTTGAGCTTGTTCCTTAGCTTGCTGCGCCATCTTCACCTGGTACTCCGCGTAGTTCGCCGGCTTGGCCACGTTCCAGGCATCTTCTGACGTTATCGTCGGCGCGGTGTTGTAGTTGACCTGATAGTGACCCCCAGCGCTAAAGCCCTTTTCCGTGGACGGGCGAGCCGTCATGGTTTGGCTAACGGGCTGTTCTTCGTGGAGGACAATTTTACGGCCGAAGCTGTCATAAATGGCCGTGCCGGTATCTTGATCCTGGACGTCGTCCGGGGTTAAGCCTAAGAGCGTCGACAGGGCTACTTTGGCCGCCTGGGTTTTGGCTTCCTTTTTTGTCCTTCCGACACCTGGAACATTTGCCAAGAAATGGATTTCTTAACCCAAATGTTACTGGGTTCTAGTGCTGTGTATTTTTGAATTATGTAGTATGTGATTATTTGATGATCGACTATTTGAACATTGATGAATAAGGTCAATAAAAGAATTAATGTAATGTACATGTAGGTACCCAATAGACACAGGCATTTAAAAATGCACCTTTAAACCTATCATGATTTACTAGGAACCATACCCATCCTGGCAAATTCCAAAGCCATATGGGAAACTGCACACACACATTTCTGACTTTGTTTCTGGAGGTGTGCCAACCCAATGTAAAAGACTGTCAGTTTTAAGGTACTGTACCCATTCTGACAGATTCCAACAAATCATGCTGTTGGGGTTTGATGGGTTGAAATCTGTTAATGTGATCACATGACATGTAATGACGTCATCATGACATCACAGCATCACAGCATCACTTCAATGGGGTGCGCTCTCTTCTTGTGCATGGCCGATAGGACACCATTGGCAACGTTTGTGTTGTTTCAGGTAAGGGGAACACACTCCAGTTGTGCGTCAAAATCTATAAAAAGTTTTGTTAACTCGAGGTTGCCACAAACATTCCCACCTACATTTTCAGAGCTGGTCAGAATTATTTGGCCGAGAAATGAGTTAAACTTACCCTGCTTATGCCGAACACCATCAACTATAGCGACAGAGGCAAACTTCGGGTTGCACATGGTCCCCCAACTTGTGGCCATGTCCTCTTGAAACTTGACCATCAGCCGCTGCTTCTGACAAAACTCGTTGAGCGCCATCACCGGGTTCTTGTCGCCCATCATGAAACTCTCGATCAGCTCGGTGTCAACCTGTGGCCGATTTCAAGAGAAGTGGCTTAAATTTGGATTAGAATGTGAATGCGTTGTGATTCCGAGCTGAAGTCGAGTACATTCACATAAGTACGAGTATGAGTACTAGTATAAAGGGACTTTTGTCTTGCCGGTACAAGTACAAGAAAGTGACCTTGTGAATTCCTCGCGACACGACTTGACGTACTTGTTATGTGCTTGTGGTACATCACAAGTATCTCAACTTCACCACTGTCTGAAACTTTAAGAGCCAATTAACCCTAACCGCTCTGAATCCTTCCAAACCCTCTTTGCCAAAGTGGAGAAATTGGGAGGATCGAGGTTACATGGCAAAAGTGCATTACTGATTTCGTAGGGTGCACTTTGTCAAGGTCTTGAGCCGGACCTTGTGTTGTTATTGCTCAGCCATGCATACATATAGGCCTGGATTACGCTTGAAATCCTCCGAACTGCTCCAGGGTGTCATTGGCCAAGCCTCAACATATTGACAGTCACTGCCGCAGGATTTTGCAAGATTCAGGCAGTGGTCACCTGTCCACGGACCATATTCAAAAAATGATGGAGGAATTTGCAGGATTGAGGCCACATGTTATTTTTTTATGAGGCCAATTGGAGGATTTTGCAGGATTGAGGCTACATCCTAGCAAAAAGGCCTAGGGAGTTAGGGCTAATGATGCAATGACCATACTCGTTTGTCAATAAGAGTAAACCTTGGATTAAATATTAAACATTTAAACTATTCCCTTTGATAGCTACCTTTTTGGGGGCGCTCTTTGCAATGAGCAGGTTGGGGCATCCGGTATTCCCCAAGTCGTTTCCGCTGCGTATGGCATCGGCCTGTCTGCTGCTGATGACATTGAGTTTCTGATGCGGCTGGATAGGGGGCGCTTTGGTGACGGCTGGTGCCATCTGTTGTTGTATCATTCTCTGTTGCTCTTGGATCTGTGAACAAAATCGCACACTCAGATGTTTCATATTTGCAAATTGTCTGAACGAAATGAGCTTAAACTCACTGATTTGTGATGACTGGCAATGTCTTGTGATGTCTTGTGATGACTTGTGATGACTTGTGATGACTTGTTAAGCCTTGTGATGACTTTTAATGATTTGTGATGATTTGTGATGACTTGTGATGACTTGTGATGACTTGTGATGACTTTTATGACTTGTGATGGCTTGTGATGGCTTGTGATTGCTTGTGATGACTTGTGATGGCTTGTGATGACTTGTGATGGCTTGTGATGATTTGCGATGCGTTGTAATGACTTGTAATGACTTGTAATGTGTTGTGATGACTTTTAATGATTGTGATGGCTTGTGATGACTTGTGATGACTTTTAATGATTGTGATGGCTTGTGATGGCTTGTGGTGACTTGTGGTGACTTGTGATGGCTTGTGATGGCTTGAGATAACCTGTGATGACTAGTGATGACTTCTAATGACTAGTGATGACTGATGATGACTAGTTATAACTTGTGTTGACTTGTGTTGACTTGTGTTGACTTGTGTTGACTTGTGATGACTTGTGATGAATTGTGATAACTTGTAATGACTTGTGATGACTTGTGGTGACTTGCGTACAACTCTGGATAGTGTAGTTATTCAATATCCCTTTCACTTGGCAAATTTTCCGATATAAGCTGGTAGATGTAGCCATGAGCCATAGCCCATCTGTTTCAGATACTGAGCCGAGAGTTTTGGGGTCCTCTGATTACAATACATCCCTTCAACCAAATCATTCATGGCTAAATAATTGACGGAGAGACTCAGAGAGTGAAAATTGACAACGTGGCTGTTTGATACCTTCTTTTCCTGACTATCCAGTGTATCGACACCAACGGCTCCAGGCATGCCAGGTGCATATCCCTGCTGTTGCTGGCCGCTTAGTTGGTAGAAATCGTTCCGCTGCATCCTGAACAAAGGTTCCACTCTGGCAAAGTACTAAAACACAACAAGCTTCTGTTTGATCATGGAGCTCAGAGGAATAAAAACACTTGTTCACTTTTTTTTGTCGTTTTTGACATGTCTTGTCATAAGTAAATCACGAGTCAAGTCACAAGTCACTCATAGGATGAACAATAAAGGGAATGCATTTGTCAGTGTTTGGCAAAAACAAAAAAATTGGAAACTGTTTTTTACTTTGCCGAGTGTGACAAGTATTAATTGTCGTGGTTTTCATTTTACCTTTAACAGTAAAAGGAATAACCCTATGGGACTGGTCTGTGTTTTCTCAGTAAATGTTCAAAATTTGTCACTGCTAATTTTGACTTATAATTATCACTTTCTGATGGCTGATCATGGAGTGGGCTGATTGACATGATTGACATGACTGATAGTTCATTGAACTTTAGCTTGAGTAACTCCAGCTGACATGCTCATATATTCACTCATATGTGAATGAATATGAGCATGTCAGCTGGAGTGGAGTTACTCAAGCGTAGCTAATTTAATTTAGGAAAAAATAAGTGATGGCCAGATATGATAATCTTTCCCAGTAAAATAAATAGCTGCACTGCATGTGAGGATTGGTATTTTGCTATTTCTTTGCACAAATTGTCCCACAATGCAGCGCAACATATACTTTCAATACACACTTCCGGTCTCGAGGAACCAACTAGACTACCGAATACTTAACTCATTTCCATAAACCATGTAAACTCAAGTTGACTTGAACCACAGTTTTAAAGTGCATTAAATTGCATTTTTCGACAACTTTGAGCCTTCAAAGGTCCAAAATTCATGCCTACAGCTTCAAATTAGATCGAATAATCTCACCGTTTAAATTAATCGGCAGAAATCGGAACTTAAACTGCAAACTGGAGTGGTGGTAACGTTATGTGCGATATACCGTTATGTGCGGATGGCTGTCGTTCATGTGGACTTTGACGTTAGTCTGGTTCCCAGACCAAAAGATTCTGACTATTCCTGGTCAGGCTGGCTAAAAATAAACATGACGACATTGATGGCCCTTTTTCAAAGCTCGGCTTCGTTTCCGTATTCGCTTGATCGCTTGTAGCTTTTAATGTTCTGATCACATTTTTAAATAAATCACTTGCTTCGTAATATCATTCAGTTATGGTAATACAGTTTGATGTTTCTGTAAGATAACATTGACTAATGTTGATCTGGAATCTTCAAAATTAGACACTCAAGCAGGCGGAGCCGAATGAAGACCGAGTTTTAGAAAATCTCGGTAACGGTCGTCAAAATTGTACTTGACGCAGCAAAAAGTTTGCCCATACGATCCGAGTATATTTGATGCATTCAATCGTCGTTGAATTTCAAGTTTTCTAAATGAAAGCAATGAATATTAATTATCAACTCATTTAAAATAACATTAATAAGCATTTAGCAGTTAATTAAACCTATATCAAATATCGAAAATACTCGGGCGCTATCCGATTGTCGACGAAACGACTTCGGCAAACTTCGGAAATTTTTGGAAAAAGTAGGAATTCCTCCCGTTTTAGTCACGTGACGTAAATTGTAATACAATGTATTACCGGAGGCTACCGGACCTCAACCTCGTTCCCAGTGCTTACTTTATTTCCAACGTTGTTTCCAATAAAGAGCAGGTAGTGGTGGGCGCGTACTGCCCGACACCCTGAGGACGAGGTTGACCGGACCTAAGATTCATCAGGAATAGTCAGAATCTTTTGGTCTGGGAACCAGACTACTTTGACGTGGGAAGACTGTTCAAAACCGCGTACACATCCCAAAGCGATTCTGGTCGTGTTACTAGACGTCTCTCCACACAAGCCACTCAGACTAGACTTGGTTCAAGAAGTACTACAAAATGGGCACATAACACATTGCGCACGAAAAAGACCATGAAGACAGGGGCGGAGCTAATACTGAAAGAAAAAGCTTCAATTCGGTTTGTCTTTTTCGCTGCATTGTTTTGGTAATATATATTTTTTGTGTTTGACGTTTTTTCTCAATATTCAACAGACTTTTGTTATATATTACCACCAATCAATAGACGAAATTGTCATTCAATATTGCAGGTATTTTTTGAGTTATCATCTAGAAAACGAGTGTGTTGTTTTTTCCTTGAAAGTTGACTGTAATTCGGATTGTATTTTTAGCTTATTAAACACACTGCATTGTTTTGGTTATACTATTTTAAATATTTGACGATTTCTCTTGATATTTAGCAGACTTGTAATATATATCACGACCAGAAGACATTTCAGTTCAACACAACATGAATTTCTTGAGTTATTGTCCGGAAAACGAGTGTGTTGTTTTTGTTCATTAATTAGTTAGGCAGGTTTCTCCATGAAACTGATGAAAATTCTTCACTATGACCACTTTTTGTGTAGCGCGCCCTCTTTTGAATGAAAATAGATGACATGACCGTTCGGCTTCACCGCTTGTACGTTTCGCACTTAACACGCTACATTGTTTTGGTTATATTATTTTTTTTAGTCTGACTATTTCTGTCGATATTCAATAGATTTGTGTTATATATTACGACCAATCAATAGACGAAGTTTCAATTCAATAAAACAGGTATTTCTTGAGTTATCGTCCGGGAAAAAAAGAAGTAATTGTTTTTGTTCCATGAAAGTTGACTTTAATTCGGATTATACACTTTAAGCTTAATACACTTCAATGTTTTGGTAATATTATTGTTTTTGTTTGTCGATTTCTAAGGATATTCAACAGATTTGTGTTATATATTACGAACAATCAATCAATTAAATACAAAAAGTATTTCTTGAGTTATCGTCCGGAAAACGAGCGTACGTGTGTTTTTTTTTTCCATGAAAGTTGACTGTAATTTGGGTTGTATTTTTGAGCTTAACACACTACATTGTTTTGGTTATATTATTTTTACTGTTGGACGATTTCTCTGGATATTTAGCAGACTTGTGTTATATATTATATTACGACAAACCACTAGAGATCAGTTCAACACAACATGTATTTCTTGAGTTATTGTTTGGAAACTATTTTAGGCAGGTTTTGCTCCGTGTTGACGAAAATTCTCGTGGTGATCATTTCACTCTCTCGCCCGAGTGTTAACGCATAACTCTTTTTGTAGTGGAATTCGCGCTCTGATTCAAGTGAAGAAATGCTACATATTCATCTAAGGGTAATCACTCTTTATCCAATGAGCCACCCCTCTTTTCTTAGTGATCCTTGGGCGACTGAACCGTCCAGTCATTCTTCGCGTCACTCTCCGGCCCGTGGCCTGACAAATTTGACGCAAACACAAATTTCACTCTTTTTCAAGGTGTTATATATTCTCACTATATAACTACCACAGTACCAGTCGACTTTCGGAGCGACTTTTTACCGAAAACAGCCAATCACTGACCTGATGGTTTTTAGATTGGGCCAGCCATGTGTGTGTCCAAACGTAATGGACCGATCCAGTAAGCCCCTCCCTCTGCGCACGTGGGCAAATTAACACGTGCTCCTCTCCAATGCCACACTGCATTTTCCTGCCGCGCGCATCATACGCGCGTGCACGCATGTCGGACTTTTATGCACGCATGTCGGACATAAATCACGGCTGTGATTGGTCAGAATACCATGGGGCGGTGCTTACGGGATCGGGCCATTTGCATGCATACCGCGCGCGCGTAATGTATACACTGAATGTACACTGAAAAAAGTTTCAACGGCCGCCATTATTGTTCACGTACGTTGCCGTACGGTACGCCGCGCCGGCCGGAGTATCGCGTTGTTGTTTTGACATACAGCCGGCCAGCCTAAGGTAAAAGCCTGATGACAATGGCCACCTTTTCCGGGGCCTATACTTGCTGCTGAAGACGAAATCCGAGGGCCATTTGACGACCCGGAACAAGCAGAGAAAGTCGAAAGGATATTTAAAGGTAAGTTTCAGATCATTCATACTCATATCATAGTAACTTCTAGGATGGGTTGCGCTGTATTACAGTCGTTTTCCATGTTTTCCTAGTTCCGGATAGCAAACATTATTCAGCATGTTCAGGCTGCTTTCAGCTCAACTACTCCACGAATTCAAGTGACATTGATTAAAAAGTTTACCTTGAGTGATGGTGAGACCACGAAATAATTTCCAAAATTTGAGCTCTTTTTATTTTGATTTTATGACGTCAAAAGTACCGATGTCACTCTTCCTAGTTCCGGATCGGTTCAGTTCCGAATCGATCGAAACTGCTTCACGCGAAAAAAAAAATCACGCGAGAAAAACTTTTTTTTCAGCCAGAACCAACCGAATCAAACATATTTTCTGATAAAGTATTATTTCATTTTCCAAAAATAGTTCATTCAAGAGAATTCCAGCAAATTTTTAAAAGAGAAAAACGTAAATGATTTTGAAACTTTTGTCCGCAGCGCAACGTACGGCTCGAACTCACGCGCACAGACCGAACATTTTTTACCCAGCACAGAATACGTCACACAAAAGCGATTATAAACGCGCGTGTAGTTGGGTCGTAAGTGCACGCGCTATCCGGAACTAGGCAATTTAAGAATACGGTCATTCGTTGGCGAATTTTCAAAAATTAGAGACTTTACAACTTATTTTGATTCAACAAGCATTCAATGGAAGAGTTTATACGACTGTAGTGCATGAACAAAATATTCGAAATCACACGGTACAAGTGATAGGCCTACCGAGGAGAAAAATTTTCGTCGATTCGCAGCTCCCGCGATTTTCTACAAACCGTCGAAACATGTCGAAGTGCGAGTCGCAAATCTGGCCGAAATTCCTCTTCTAAAGATTTTATCGGAAACAATCTTTGTGCATCAAGGAGCTTATATTTTCCTTTTCAAAATGCACATCGTCAGATTTTTTTATTGGAGACTATTAAATCCAAAAAGAGTTGGGTTTTTATTTGAAGCTATCCGGAACTAGGGAAAAATACGGAACTAGGAAAACGACTGTTTCACGTTTCTCATTCGCAATAGAGATTGCCCACTAACCTTCCCGAATTGTCCTGTCTTTTGTGCAGTATAATTCTTCCTTTTCAAATTGATATAAAAAAAATCTGACGGTGGTGTGGTTTATTTTTCCGTGTACGATGCCTGTGAAAATAGACATGCTCGGAGTGTGCGAACGGAGATGGTCTCCATATTATCGCGGTATGCGGGAAGTGTTTTTTATAATGATCTCAACCTTTTTTTTTTTATAATGATCTTAACCTGTTTGACCAAAACATCCCCTTAATAAAGTTTAATATTTTTCCTGTAACGTTCAAGTTGATTAAAGACGAAATGTGTACAGGATGATTTTTAAAGACCCTGCCCTTCCCCTGAAAGAACACGAAATCACTGATGCAAGGCTACTGATTGGCGATTGGGGGCGCCATTCACTTTACACGGTGTGCAGTTTGTGCTAATTTTGATCCCGTAAAACTTTTTACGATTTCGCGGTGCAAATATCGTCTTTTGACTTCATTTTACATTTGCAGCTGAAGAATGGAAACCATACAATGGAACTTTCATGGACAGGGCACCATTAAAAATTCATGTTACAATACAGGCGGTACCTTTTAGCAAACACGGTGAGGGAAAAATTGCAAGTTTTGGAAAACGTTAATTTAAATTTAAAATCGTTAACAGTCCCGAAAGACACAACATTTCTTAATCGTCCTTTTTGTACAACTCGGCAAAAATCCTTATGACTAGAGAGCTGACTAAAAATCGCCACTTCAAGGAGTTTTGGCAGTGCAAAAAGAGAAATTTCCCATGCTGCAATAATAGGGATGCCGCGATAATAGCGAGTCAAACTATACATAATTTTCCAAATTGAAGCTCTTTTTATTTTGACTTTACGATGTCAAAAGTACCGATGTCACTTTTCCCAGTTTCAGATCGGTTCAATCAGTTCCGAATCGATCAAAAACTGCTTTGCGCTAAAAAAAAATCACGCGAGAAAATCAATTTTTTTCCAGTCAGAACTTACCAAATCAAGCATGTTTTTCGAAAAATTTTCGTCGATTCGCAGCTCCTGCGATTTTCTACAAACCGTCCAAAAATGTCAAAGTGCGAGTCGGAAATCTGGCCAAAATTCCACTTCTAAAGATTTTATAGAAAAGATCGTCGTGTATCAGGAAGCTTACATTGCCTTTTCAAAATGCACTTCGTCAGAAGAAATATTGAAGACAAATCCAAAAGAGGTTGGTTTTTATTTGAAGCTATCCGGAACTAGGAAACATCTGGAACTATAGGAAAACGACTGTACAAAAAGTATTTCTTGAGTTATCGCTCAGAAACAAAGGAGTGTGTTGTTTTGTTCCATGAAAGTTGACTGTAAATATAATTCGGGTTGTATTTTTCAGCTTAACACACTACATTGTTTTGGTTATATTATTTGTATTATTTGACGGCCCTTTTCTGGATATTTAGCAGACTATATATTACGACCAACCGCTAGAGGAAGTTTCAGTGCAACACAACCGTACATGTAATTCTTGAGTTACCGTCCTGAAAACGAGTGTGTTGTTTCTGGTTTTGCTCGGTCTTGACGAAAATTCTTGGTGACCACTATTTGTGTAGCGCGCCCTCTTTTGAATGGAAATTGACTTGAATTCGGCTTGTTGTTTTGGTTATATTATATTTTGAGTTTGACGATTTCTCTCGATATTCAACAGATCTGTGTCATATATTACGACCAATCAATATAGACGAGCTCTCAATTCAATACAACAGGGATTTCTTGAGTTATCGTCCCAAAAAAAGGAGTGTGCTGTTTTTCCATGTTGACTGTAATTCGGATTCATTACTAACACATTGTCTTAAAAGTTGGTATCTGTTCTATGCAAAACCCCCTACACCGGGGGTTTGTGTAGAAAATATTATTTATCACTCCCCATCACGTTCAATTAACTTTGGCGGCGACCGCAAGCCCCATTTCAAAGAAAAAGTTAAGTCATAATGGCTAATGGTAATGGCTGTTATGAGGCAGTAGCCTGACCACTGCTCATGCAGCGCGCCCTCTATTGAAAAACCGTCACAGTAGTATTGAATGGATAGGTAATTTTGTCTCCGTGCGAGAAAAAAAAAAGCCGAAAAGTGCACAGCTGCATAAGTGTTTGGATAAAATGCCCTTGTAAAGAAAAAGTGAAACAAAGGAACTTTTTTGCATTTTCTTGGATTATTGCTCGAAAAGGAGTATGACTTTTTTGCCACGAACGTTGTTTTCGTTCAGATTGTATTTTTCACGTTTAAAACAAAATTTGTTTCGATCGCATTTTCTTTTTTTTGTTGGAATAATTCGCATTCATAAATACCTAAGACAGTTTACGCATTCCTATTGGTCGAGAGCCCGTCACGTGGCCGTTCTTAAACGGATGATAAAGACATGGCTGGCTGGTCTTAAACACTTTTCCAATGTCACAATAAAATGTGGACTCCTAAAAATCCAGTGCCTCTTATCGTTTCATTGGTTGAACGTTCACAATTCTCACGTAGGCATGCGCAACACTACCAGGGAGTCAGAATTTTATAGTTCTAAATTCAAAACGCAACGCGCCAGGTGCGTTCTGCGCGACATCGCGCAGAACATGATACGCGCGCGTCAATCTCCATAAAAGGGTTGTTTACATCTTACTCGCCAGCTTGAACACTCCATTATTTTGCAAGAGGGATGTTTCAAAAAGCATAAAGTGAATTTGTTGAACAAAATCGGGATTTTTTGAACGAATCATATGATTTTTTTTACCGAAAAGGTATTTATGAATGGGAATAGATATGTGCTCCGTCGGTATTTATCACTCTGTTTAAGACCACTTAGAGTCTGGGTGCTGATAATTACCCTCGTCTCCGGCTCGGGTAATTATCAGAACCCAGACTCTAAGTGGTCTTAAACAGAGTGATAAAAACCTCCGCAGCACACATTTATTCCCTTATTCATAAATACCTCAGACAGTTTAGCTATTCCTATTGGTCGAGAGCCCGTCACGTGGCCGGTCTTAAACAGATGATAAAGACATGGCTAGCTGGTCTTATACACTTTTCCAGTGTCACATTAAAATGTCGACTCCTAAAAATCCAGTGCCTCTTACCGTTTCATTGGTTGAACGTTCACAATCCTCACGTAGGCATGCGCAACACTACAAGCGAGTCAGAATTTTATAGTTCTAAATTCAAAACGCAACGCCCCAGGTGCGTTCTGCGCGACATCGCGCAGAACATGTTACGCGCGCGTCAATCTCCATAAAAGGTTTGTTTACATCTCACTCGCCAGCTGAACACTCCATTATTTTGCTAGAGGGATGTTTCAAAAAGCATGAAGTGAACTTGTTGAACAAAATCGGGATTTTTTGAACGAATTATTTGATATTTTTTTTACGGATAAGGTATTTATGAATGGGAATAAATATGTGCTCGGTCGGTATTTATCACTCTGTTTAATACCGCTTACAGTCTGGGTGCTGATAATTACCCTCGCCTCCGGCTCGGGTAATTATCAGCACCCAGACTCTAAGCGGTATTAAACGAGTGATAAAAACCTCCGGAGCACACATTATTCCCTTATGAAAATATACTCTTGAATGTGATACATCATGAAGAATTATTGGTCGGAATTTCAGTTAAATACAATCAGTAAATTGTGACTAATCACCCGAACCGTAGAGTATTTTTGTCATGTACGATGCCATTAATTGATTTGGTCATATTATTGTTATTTGTTGAAAAATTCTCATGAAATTGAGCTGGCGATCGTGAGACATAATGTACAATCAATCGAGGAAATATTGATTCAATACATTACACATAATATTTCTAGAGATATTGCTCGAATAATGAGTGTCTTCTTGTTACTCAAGTATATGAGGTATCCGTGTTGACGCTGTTATAGGCAGTAGTGACCACTGTTCATGCGGCGCGCCCTCTATTGAAAAACAATTATAGTATTAAACGGGTAGGTAATTTTGTCTCCGTGCGTGAAAAAAAGACCGAAACTTGTATGGCTGCAAAATTGTTTTGGTAAAATGCCCTTGTAAAAAGGGAAACAAAGGAACTTTTTTTTCCAATTTCTTGGATTATTGGCTCGAGTGTGACTTTTTTGCCATGAACGTTGCTTTCGTTCAGATTGTATTTTAAACACTAAAATTGTTTCGACTGCATTTTCTTTTTTGTTGGAATAATTCGCATGAAAATATACTCGTGCATGTGATACATCATGGAGAATTATTGACCAATCACCCGAACCGTGGAGTACTTTCCGTCATGTACGATGACATTAAATGATTCGGTCATATTATTTTTGTTTGCTGACGAGTTTTCTTGAAATTAAATTGGCAATTGTGAGACATTATGAACAACTATTCGAGGAAATATTGAGTTAATACATTCAGTATTTCTTGAGATATTAACCGAACCATTAGTGGCTTCTTTTTACTCAATATTATCTAGTGAGCTGAGGCGTCCGTGTTGATGCTGAAGTAAAGGCAGTAGTGACCGCTGTTCATGCGGCGCGCCCTCTATTGAAAATCATCTACATTGTATAGTATTAAACCAGTAGGTAATTTTGTCTCCGTGCGAGAAAAAACTAGACCGAAAAGTGTATAGCTGCAAGATGTGTTTGTCGCGGTAAAATGCCCTTGTAGAAAAAGTAAAACAAAGGAACTTTTTGGCAATTTCTTGGATTATTGCTCGAAAAGGAGTGTGACTTTCTTGCCATGAACGTTGCTTTCGTTCAGATTGTATTTTTCACATTTAAAACACTAAAATGTGTCGATCGCATTTTCTTTCTTGTTAGAATATGATTCCCATGAAAATATACTGTGATACATCATAAAGAATTATTGGAGGAATTTCAATTAAATACAAAAAGTAAATTGTGACAAATCACCCGAACCGTGGAGTACTTTCGTCATTTTCGATGACATTAATTGATTTGGTCATATTATTTTTGTTTGCTGACGAGTTCTCATGAAATTAAAGTGACAATTGTGAGACATTATGAACAATTTAAAACAATGAAATTGTTTCGATTGCATTTTCTTTTCTGTTGGGATAATTCGCATGAAAATATACTCGTGAGTGTGATACATCATGAAGAATTATTGGTATTTGACACGGAACTCGAGAAAATTAAATTAAATAGAATTAAAGGAAATTGCAGTATACTACGAAGGACACCCCGTATTTTATCACCATGCAATCATTTCTTACAAAAGAGGGCGCGCTACACAAACACTGCTCACCGCTCTCCGACGTCTGGCCATTCGAGATGTAAAACACAGTTATTGTGACAACGGGAACTCAAGATAAACATATTGTATTGCAATGAAATTTTCTGTAATATTTTGCCATGGTATTTGACACCAAATATGCACCAAATTTTGGTTAACCCTTACAATTTTAGATTTTCCAGAAACATCTGATTTTGCCCTATTTTGCTTAAAATGCAAGGTTAATCCCTTACAATTTGAATTTTTTTCAAAAACATCTAATTTTGCCAAATTTTACTCAAAAAGCAAGGTTACTCACTTACTTCTGAAAGTTTTCAGAAACATCTGATTTTGCCCAATTTTGCTAAAATATGTAAGGCTAACCTCTTACAATTTGAATTTTTTCATCAACATCTCATTTGACCAATTTTGCTAAAACAAAAAATGCAAGGTTAACTCCTCACAATTTGAAATTTTTTATAACATGTATTTTTGCCAAAATTTATTCAAAAGCAAGGTTAAGCCCTTACAATTTGAAATTTTTCATAAACATCTAATTTTTACCCAATTTTATCCAAAAAGCAAGGTTAAGCCCTTACATCTGAATTTTTTTTCAGAGACATCTGATTTTGATCAATTTTGCTAGAAATGCAAGGTTTACCCCTTACAATTTGAGATTTTTCACAAAAATCTGACATTGCCCAATTTTACCAAAAAAGAAAGGTTAATCCCTAACAATTTGAAATTTTTCATAAACATGTAATTTTGCCCAATTTGCTAAAAATGCAAGGTTAAGCCCTTACAATTTAAAAATTTTCATGAACATCTAATTTTGCCCAATTTTGTTCAAAAAAGAAGGTTAACCCCTTACATCTGATTTTTTTCAGAAACATCTGATTTTGCCCAATTTAGCTAAAAATGCAAGGTTAACCTCTTACAATTCGAAGTTTTTCTTGATGATCCGATTTAGCCCAGTTTTGCTAAAAATGCAAGGTTAAGCCCTTACAATTTAAAATTTTTCATAAACATCTAATTTTGCCAAATTTTGTTCAAAAAAGAAGGTTAACCCCTTACATCTGATTTTTTTCAGAAACATCTGATTTTGCCCAATTTAGCTAAAAATGCAAGGTTAACCTTTTACAATTCGAGGTTTTTCTTGATGATCCGATTTTGCCCAGTTTTGCTAAAAATGCAAGGTTAAGCCCTTACAATTTGAAATTTTTCATAAACATCTAATTTCGCCCGATCTTATTCAAAAAGCAAAGTTAACCCCTTACATCTGAAATTTTTTTCAGAAACATCTAATTTTGACCAATTTTTCAAAAAAATGCAAGATTAACCCCTTACAATTTGAAATTGTTCATAAACATATAATTTTTACCCAATTTTATTCAAAAATGCAAGGTTAAGCCCTTACAATTTGAAATTTTTCATAAACATCTAATTTCGCCCGATCTTATTCAAAAAGCAAAGTTAACCCCTTACATCTGAAATTTTTTCAGAAACATCTAATTTTGACAAATTTTGCTAAAAATGCAAGATTAACCCCTTACAATATGAATTTTTTCATCAACATCTCATTTTGCCCAATTTGCTAAAAATGCATGGTTCCCTTACAATTTGAAATTGCTCATCAACATCTAATTTTGCCCAATTTTGTTCAAATGCAAGGTTAGCCCCTTACATCTGAATTATTCCAGAAACATCTGATTTTGACCAATTTTGCTAAAAATGCAAGGTTTACCCCTTACAATTTGCGATTTTTCATAAAAATCTGATGTTGCCCAATTTTACCAAAAATGCAAGGTTAAGCCCTTACAATTTGAAATATTTCATAAACATCTGATTTTGACCAATTTTATTCAAAAAGCAAGGTTAACCCCTTACATCTGAATTTTTTTCAGAGACGTCTAATTTTGACCACTTTTGCAAAAAAATGCAAGATTAACCCCTTACAATTTGAGATTTTTCATAAACATCTCATTTTGCCCAATTTTGCTAAAAATGCAAGGTTAAGCCCTTACAATTTGAAATATTTCATAAACATCTGATTTTGACCAATTTTTCTAAAAATGCAAAGTTTACCCCTGACAATTTGAGATTTTTCATAAAAATCTAATTTCGCCCAATTTTATTCAAAAAGCAAGGTTAACCCCTTACATCTGAATTTTTTCAGAGACGTCTAATTTTGACCACTTTTGCAAAAAAATGCAAGATTAACCCCTTACAATTTGAAATTTTCCACAAACATCTGATTTTGACCAATTTTGCTAAAAATGCAAGGTTTTCCCCTTACAATTTGAGATTTTTCATAAACATCTAATTTCGCCCAATTTTATTCAAAAAGCAAGGTTAACCCCTTACATCTGAATTTTTTCAGAGACGTCTAATTTTGACCACTTTTGCAAAAAAATGCAAGATTAATCCCTTACAATTTGAAATTTTTCACAAACATCTCATTTTGCCCAATTTTGCTAAAAATGCAAGGTTAAGCCCTAACAATTTAAAATACTTCATACACATCTGATTTTGACCAATTTTGCTAAAAATGCAAAGTTTACCCCTGACAATTTGAGATTTTTCATAAACATCTAATTTCGCCCGATTTTATTCCAAAAGCAAGGTTAACCCCTTACATCTGAATTTTTTCAGAGACATCTAATTTTGACCACTTTTGCAAAAAAATGCAAGATTAACCCCTTACAATTTGAAATTTTTCACAAACATCTCATTTTGCCCAATTTTGCTAAAAATGCAAGGTTAAGCCCTTTCAATTTGAAATATTTCATACACATCTGATTTTAACCAATTTTTCTAAAAATGCAAAGTTTACCCCTTACAATTTCAGATTTTCATAAACATCTAATTTCGCCCAATTTTATTCCAAAAGCAAGGTTAACCCCTTACATCTGAATTTTTTCAGAGACATCTAATTTTGACCACTTTTGCAAAAAAATGCAAGATTAACCCCTTACAATTTGAAATTTTTCACAAACATCTCATTTTGCCCAATTTTGCTAAAAATGCAAGGTTAAGCCCTTACAATTTGAAATATTTCATACACATCTGATTTTGACCAATTTTGCTAAAAATGCAAAGTTTACCCCTTACAATTTGAGATTTTCATAAACATCTAATTTCGCCCAATTTTATTCCAAAAGCAAGGTTAACCCCTTACATCTGAATTTTTTCACAGACGTCTAATTTTGACCACTTTTGCAAAAAAATGCAAGATTAACCCCTTACAATTTGAAATTTTTCACTAACATCTCATTTTGCCCAATTTTGCTAAAAATGCAAGGTTAAGCCCTTACCATTTGAAATATTTCATAAACATCTGATTTTGACCAATTTTGCTAAAAATGCAAAATTAACCCCTTACCATTTGAAATTTTACATGAACATCTCATTTTGCCGAATTGTATTAAAAAAGCAAGGTTAACCCCTTATATCTGAATTATTCCAGAAACATATGATTTTGACCAATTTTACCAAAAATGCAAGGTTAATCCCTTACAATTGGAAATTTTTCATAAACATCTAATTTCGCCCAATTTTATTCAAAAAGCAAGGTTAACCCCTTACATCTGAATTTTTGCAGAGACGTCTAATTTTGACCACTTTTGCAAAAAAATGCAAGATTAACCCCTTACAATTTGAAATTTTTCACAAACATCTCATTTTGCCCAATGTTGCTAAAAATGCAAGGTTAAGCCCTTACAATTTGAAATATTTTATACACATCTGATTTTGACCAATTTTGCTAAAAATGCAAAGTTTACCCCTTACAATTTGAGATTTTCATAAACATCTAATTTCGCCCAATTTTATTCCAAAAGCAAGGTTAACCCCTTACATCTGAATTTTTTCACAGACGTCTAATTTTGACCACTTTTGCAAAAAAAATGCAAGATTAACCCCTTACAATTTGAAAATTTTTCACAAACATCTCATTTTGCCCAATGTTGCTAAAAATGCAAGGTTAAGCCCTTACAATTTGAAATATTTCATAAACATCTGATTTTGACCAATTTTGCTAAAAATGCAAAGTTTACCCCTGACAATTTGAGATTTTTCATAAACATCTAATTTCGCCCAATTTTATTCCAAAAGCAAGGTTAACCCCTTACATCTGAATTTTTTCACAGACGTCTAATTTTGACCACTTTTGCCAAAAAAATGCAAGATTAACCCCTTACAATTTGAAATTTTTCACAAACATCTCATTTTGCCCAATTTTGCTAAAAATGCCAGGTTAAGCCGTTACAATTTGAAATATTTCATAAACATCTGATTTTGACCAATTTTGCTAAAAATGCAAAGTTTACCCCTTACAATTTGAGATTTTTCATAAACATCTAATTTCGCCCAATTTTATTCAAAAAGCAAGGTTAACCCCTTACATCTGAATTTGTTCAGAGACGTCTAATTTTGACCACTTTTGCAAAAAAATGCAAGATTAACCCCTTACAATTTGAAATTTTGCACAAACATCTCATTTTGCCCAATTTTGCTAAAAATGCAAGGTTAAGCCCTTACAATTTGAAATATTTCATACACATCTGATTTTGACCAATTTTGCTAAAAATGCAAAGTTTACCCCTTACAATTTGAGATTTTCATAAACATCTAATTTCGCCCAAATTTATTCCAAAAGCAAGGTTCACCCCTTACATCTGAATTTTTTCACAGACGTCTAATTTTGACCACTTTTCCAAAAAAATGCAAGATTAACCCCTTACAATTTGAAATTTTTCACAAACATCTCATTTTGCCCAATTTTGCTAAAAATGCAAGGTTAAGCCCTTACCATTTGAAATATTTCATACACATCTGATTTTGACCAATTTTGCTAAAAATGCAAAGTTTACCCCTTACAATTTGAGATTTTCATAAACATCTAATTTCGCCCAATTTTATTCCAAAAGCAAGGTTAACCCCTTACATCTGAATTTTTTCACAGACGTCTAATTTTGACCACTTTTGCAAAAAAATGCAAGATTAACCCCTTACAATTTGAAATTTTTCACTAACATCTCATTTTGCCCAATTTTGCTAAAAATGCAAGGTTAAGCCCTTACCATTTGAAATATTTCATAAACATCTGATTTTGACCAATTTTGCTAAAAATGCAAAATTAACCCCTTACCATTTGAAATTTTACATGAACATCTCATTTTGCCGAATTGTATTAAAAAAGCAAGGTTAACCCCTTATATCTGAATTATTCCAGAAACATATGATTTTGACCAATTTTACCAAAAATGCAAGGTTAATCCCTTACAATTGGAAATTTTTCATAAACATCTAATTTCGCCCAATTTTATTCAAAAAGCAAGGTTAACCCCTTACATCTGAATTTTTGCAGAGACGTCTAATTTTGACCACTTTTGCAAAAAAATGCAAGATTAACCCCTTACAATTTGAAATTTTTCACAAACATCTCATTTTGCCCAATGTTGCTAAAAATGCAAGGTTAAGCCCTTACAATTTGAAATATTTTATACACATCTGATTTTAACCAATTTTGCTAAAAATGCAAAGTTTACCCCTTACAATTTGAGATTTTCATAAACATCTAATTTCGCCCAATTTTATTCCAAAAGCAAGGTTAACCCCTTACATCTGAATTTTTTCACAGACGTCTAATTTTGACCACTTTTGCAAAAAAAATGCAAGATTAACCCCTTACAATTTGAAATTTTTCACAAACATCTCATTTTGCCCAATGTTGCTAAAAATGCAAGGTTAAGCCCTTACAATTTGAAATATTTCATAAACATCTGATTTTGACCAATTTTGCTAAAAATGCAAAGTTTACCCCTGACAATTTGAGATTTTTCATAAACATCTAATTTCGCCCAATTTTATTCCAAAAGCAAGGTTAACCCCTTACATCTGAATTTTTTCACAGACGTCTAATTTTGACCACTTTTGCCAAAAAAATGCAAGATTAACCCCTTACAATTTGAAATTTTTCACAAACATCTCATTTTGCCCAATTTTGCTAAAAATGCAAGGTTAAGCCGTTACAATTTGAAATATTTCATAAACATCTGATTTTGACCAATTTTGCTAAAAATGCAAAGTTTACCCCTTACAATTTGAGATTTTTCATAAACATCTAATTTCGCCCAATTTTATTCAAAAAGCAAGGTTAACCCCTTACATCTGAATTTGTTCAGAGACGTCTAATTTTGACCACTTTTGCAAAAAAATGCAAGATTAACCCCTTACAATTTGAAATTTTGCACAAACATCTCATTTTGCCCAATTTTGCTAAAAATGCAAGGTTAAGCCCTTACAATTTGAAATATTTTATACACATCTGATTTTGACCAATTTTGCTAAAAATGCAAAGTTTACCCCTTACAATTTGAGATTTTCATAAACATCTAATTTCGCCCAAATTTATTCCAAAAGCAAGGTTAACCCCTTACATCTGAATTTTTTCACAGACGTCTAATTTTGACCACTTTTCCAAAAAAATGCAAGATTAACCCCTTACAATTTGAAATTTTTCACAAACATCTCATTTTGCCCAATTTTGCTAAAAATGCAAGGTTAAGCCCTTACCATTTGAAATATTTCATAAACATCTGATTTTGACCAATTTTGCTAAAAATGCAAAATTAACCCCTTACCATTTGAAATTTTACATGAACATCTCATTTTGCCGAATTGTATTAAAAAAGCAAGGTTAACCCCTTATATCTGAATTATTCCAGAAACATATGATTTTGACCAATTTTACCAAAAATGCAAGGTTAATCCCTTACAATTGGAAATTTTTCATAAACATCTAATTTTGCCCAATTTTATTCAAAAAGCAAGGGAAACCCCTTACATCTGAATTTTTGCAGAGACGTCTAATTTTGACCACTTTTGCAAAAAAATGCAAGATTAACCCCTTACAATTTGAAATTTTCACAAACATCTCATTTTGCCCAATGTTGCTAAAAATGCAAGGTTAAGCCCTTACAATTTAAAATATTTCATAAACATCTGATTTTGACCAATTTTGCTAAAAATGCAAAGTTTACCCCTTACAATTTGAGATTTTTCATAAACATCTAATTTCGCCCAATTTTATTCAAAAAGCAAGGTTAACCCCTTACATCTGAATTTTTGCAGAGACGTCTAAATATGACCAATTTTGCAAAAAAATGCAAGATTAACCCCTTACAATTTGAAATTTTTCACAAACATCTCATTTTGCCCAATTTTGCTAAAAATGCAAGGTTAAGCCCTCACAATTTGAAATATTTCATAAACATGATTTTGACCAATTTTACCAAAAATGCAAGGTTAATCCCTTACAATTCGAAATTTTTCATAAACATCTAATTTCGCCCAATTTTATTCAAAAAGCAAGGTTAACCCCTTACATCTGAATTTGTTCAGAGACGTCTAATTTTGACCACTTTTGCAAAAAAATGCAAGATTAACCCCTTACAATTTGAAATTTTTCACAAACATCTCATTTTGCCCAATGTTGCTAAAAATGCAAGGTTAAGCCCTTACAATTTGAAATATTTTATAAACATCTGATTTTGACCAATTTTGCTAAAAATGCAAAGTTTACCCCTTACAATTTGAGATTTTCATAAACATCTAATTTCGCCCAATTTTATTTAAAAAGCAAGGTTAACCCCTTACATCTGAATTTTTGCAGAGACGTCTAATTTTGACCAATTTTGCAAAAAAATGCAAGATTAACCCCTTACAATTTGAAATTTTTCACAAACATCTCATTTTGCCCAATTTTGCTAAAAATGCAAGGTTAAGCCCTAACAATTTGAAATATTTCATAAACATCTGATTTTGACCAATTTTGCTAAAAATGCAAAGTTTACCCCTTACAATTTGAGATTTTTCATAAACATCTAATTTCGCCCAATTTTATTCAAAAAGCAAGGTTAACCCCTTACATCTGAATTTTTCAGAGACGTCTTATTTTGACCACTTTTGCAAAAAAATGCAAGATTAACCCCTTACAATTTGAAATTTTTCATAAACATCTGATTTTGACCAATTTTGCTAAAAATGCAAGGTTAAGCCCTTACAATTTGAAATATTTCATAAACATCTGATTTTGACCAATTTTATTCAAAAAGCAAGGTTAACCCCTGACAATTTGAGATTTTTCATAAACATCTAATTTCGCCCAATTTTATTCAAAAAGCAAGGTTAACCCCTTACATCTGAATTTTTTCACAGACGTCTAATTTTGACCACTTTTGCAAAAAAATGCAAGATTAACCCCTTACCATTTGAAATTTTTCACAAACATCTCATTTTGCCCAATTTTGCTAAAAAATGCAAGGTTAAGCCCTCACAATTTGAAATATTTCATAAACATCTGATTTTGACCAATTTTGCTAAAAATGCAAAGTTTACCCCTTACAATTTGAGATTTTTCATAAACATCTAATTTCGCCCAATTTTATTCAAAAAGCAAGGTTAACCCCTGGCATCTAAAATTTTTCAGAAACATCTGATTTTATTATTGCATAATATGAGCCTTGCATATTGAAAATATGCAAGGCTCACCTCTTACAATTTGAAATGTTTCATAAACAACACATTTTTTCCTAATTGTGCAAAAAATGCAAGGTAAAGCCTTTACAATCTGCAATTTTCCAGAAACATCTGATTTTGCCCTATTTTGCTAAAAATTGCAGGGTTAACCCCTTACAATTTGAGATTTTTCATAAACATCTCATTTTACCCAATTTTGTGCAAAAAGCAAGGTTAACCCCTTACATCTGATTTTATTCAGAAACATCTGATTTTGACCAATTTTGCTAAAAATGCAAGGTAAACCCTTCAAATCTGCAATTTTTAAGAAACATCTGATTTTGCCCCAATTTTATAAGGTTACCCTTCACAATTTTTTATTTTTCATAAATATCTGACGTTGCCCAGTTTTAGCAAGGTTAATCCCTTACATCTAAATTTTTTTCTAGAAACATCTGATTTTGACCAATTTTGCTAAAAATGCAAGGTTAACTCCTTACAATTTGAGATTTTTCATAAAAATCTTATATTGCCCAATTTTACCAAAAAAGCAAGGTTAATCCCTTACGTCTGAAATTTTCCAGAAACATGTGATTTTGCCCAATTTTGCAAAAATATGCAAGGCTCAGCTCTTACAATTTGAAATTTTTCATAAACTACTCATTGTGCCCAATTTTGCTAAAATGGAACGTTAAGCCCTTAAAATCTCAAATTTTCAAGAAACATCTGATTTTGCTAAAACATGCAAGATTAATTGAAATTTTTCATGAACATATAATTTTTGCCCAATTTTATTCAAAAAGCAAGATTAACCCCTTACATCAGGCGCGGTTCTAGAACCAATTTTTTTGGGGGGGGGGGGGGGGGGCTAGCACGGTGGATCCAGAATTTTTTTCAGGGAAGCGTGCTGAAATGTAGACCGGCTATTTTTTCCGGACACTTAGGCCTCCGAAAATCAATAGGTGGGGGTGGGGGTGCGGGGGGGGGGGGGGGGTTCATGCCATATTTTCAATGGGGAGCGCTAATAAAATCCTAAAATCATTCACACTATATTAACTCCTTCTTTATGCTAATGCAATTTTTTTTTTACGGAATTTATTTTTGAAGGGGGCTACACAAAGTTTTGGGGGGATACAGCCCCCCCCCCCCGTAGAACCGCGCCTGCCTTACATCTCATTTTTTTCAGAAACAATCCTTCCAATCTGCAATTTTTCATAAACGTCTGATTTTACAAATATGTTTTTAAAAAAATGCAAGGTTAACGCCTTACAATTTGACAATTCTCATAAACATTAAATTCTGCCCAATTTTGCTAAAAAAGCAAGATTGATCCCTCACATCTGAAATTTTTCAGAAACATCTGATTTGCCAAATTTTGCTAAAACATGTAAGGTTTGCCCAATTTTGCTTAAAATGCAAGGTTAAGCCCTTACAATCTGCAATTTCCCAGAAACATCTGATTAATGCCCAATTTTATTGATTTGGTCAGATTTTTGTTTGTTGATAAATTCTCATGAAATTGAACTGGCAATGTTAAATTTATTGTTAAATGGTTCCCGTCAATTTTCAAACCATTTGTGTCCCATATCCCAAACAATTATTGAACGAAATTTCAATTCAGTGTAGTGTGTTGTTCTTGAGTTATCGTCTCCACAAAGAGTGCTTTATTTTTGTTCCATTAAAAGTGACTCGAATTCGAATTGAATTTTTCGCGATTAGTACCCTGTATTTCATTAAATCATATTAAATGTATTCCTTAATGGTTTCCGTCGATTTTCAAACCATGTGTGTCCTATATCCCAAACTATTTTTAAACGAAATTTCAATTCAGTGTAGTGTGTTGTTCTTGAGTTATCGTCTCCACAAAGACCATCACTTGTGCCAACTTCGTTTGGGCAGATTGTTTCCACGTTGACAGAATTAAGTCTTTGCGGTGTGGTGACCAGTATTTTTGAAGCGCGCCCTCTGTTGGAAGAATTTGATGTTGGTAAAATGTACGGCAGTGCTCTTACACATTGTCGTTTTGGTTTTTGTTGTATTTTTTTTTGTCTTCAACAGTTTCTGTCGAATTTCAAATATATTGTCTCGTAGTCGTATATCACAGTCAATTTCAAATCGGTGTAATGTGTCCTTCTGGAGTTATCGTCTCCACAGAGTGCATGGGCTTTATTTTTGTTCCTTTAAAAGTGACTCCGCGAATTCGAATTGAAGTTTTCGCGATATTAGTACACTATTTCCTTAAATCATTTAAAATGTATCCTTAATGGTTCATGTCAATTTTTAAAAGGTTTGTGTCCTATATCCCGAACAATTATTGAACGAAATTTCAATTCATTGCACTGTGTTGTTCTTGAGTTATCGTCTACACAAAGTCCATCACTCGATGCCAACTTCGTTTGGGCAGATCGTATCCACGTTGACAGAAGTCTTTGCGGTGTGATGACCACCACTGTTAGTCATGCGGCGCGCCCTCTACTGAAAAACAATTATAGTATTAAACGGGTATGTAATTCTCCGTGCGAGAAAAAAAAAGACCGAAACTTGTATGGCTGCAAAAAGTGCTTGGGTAAAATGCCCTTGTAAAACAGGGAAACAAAGGAACTTTTTTGCAATTTCTTGGATTATTGCTCAAAAAGGAGTGTGACTTTTTTGGCCATGAACGTTGCTTTCCTTCCGAAGTTAATTTTTCACGTATGAAACACTAAATTGTTTCGATCTCATTTTCTTTCTTGTTGGAGTATGATTCGCATGAAAATGTACTCGTGAATGTGATACATCATGAAGAATTATTAGACGGAATTTCCATTTAGTACAACCTGTAAATCGTGACTTATCACCCGAACCTTAGAGTACCATGTTCGATGACATTAATTGAATGGTCATATTACTTTTGTTTGTTGATAAATTCTCATGAAATTGGACTGGCGATCGTGAGACATTATGAACAATTAATCAAGGAAATATTGAGTTAATACACTCAGCATTTCTTGAGATATTGCTCGAACCAGGAGTGTCTTCTTGTTACTCAATAGTATGAGGTATCCGTGTTGATAGGCAGTAGTGACCACTGTTCATGCGGCGCGCCCTCTATTGAAAAACAGTTATAGTATTAAACGGGCAGGTAATGGACCGATCCAGTAAGCACCGCCCCATGGTGTACTGACCAATCACAGCCGTGATTTATGTCGGACGTGCGTGCACAGAAGTCCGACATGCGTGCACGCGCGTATGATGCGCGCGGCAGGAAAATGCAGCGTGGCATTGGAGAGGAGCACGTGGTAATTTGCCCACGTGCGCAGTGGGCGGGGCTATGCGAGAGAGAAAAAAAGCCGAAAAGTCTATGGCTGCAAAAAGTGTTAAGGTAAAAACGCCTTTTGTAAAAAAGTGAATCTAACTCTAAGGAATTTTTTTCTTCAATTACTTGGATTATTGCTCGAAAAGGAGTGTCACTTTTTTTGCCATGAACGTTGCTTTCGTTCAGATTTAATGTTTCATGTATGAAACACTTAATTGTTTCGATCTCATTTTCTTTCTTGTTGAAATATAATTCGCATGAAAATTCGGATTGTATTTTCCATTGTGTTTTTGTTGATATTATTTTTAGTGTTTAACTCCATGATCAGAACACAAGAGGGCGATCTCCATCTTCCATGATTTGCAATTTTGGCCGCGCTGCCTCAACGTCAACTAAGGCCAAGTTCGGGCAAGGACCATTAGTCGACTTGTGGTTGATTTGTACGTACCTTACGCATGCGCACTGATAGCAACGTGCGAACGTCCTCAGTCAATTAACGCTGGTCAAAATGTCATCGCAAAACTTCTGGATCCCGGCTCTCTGCTAGCGTTATGAATGTGCGCGGCTATTGGTTACCAGCGAAGCAACCAACCCCAGTAGGCTGGTTCCAAATAGTCGACTATACGTAGTCAACCATCGTCGACTAGGCAGAGTTCGGGCAAACGTTCCCCTCTCTAGTATCTTTGACGTTAGTTAACCATTGGTCAAATAGGCTAGTCCTTGCGCGAACTTGGCCTATTTACGTGCCTGGTTTTTATTTCAGCATTAAAAACCGCGATATGCGATGGATGCTTAACGTTATACTTTTCCGTGAAACGCAGAACTTCAAGGTGAGATTTCTTACTTTTTATCAAGTTTGTGGCTCGCGCAATAAGGTAGCAATATTGCAATCAGTGAATCACAAAGTTCGGAAAGTTGAACATGTAAAAAAATTGACTAGTATGACGTGATGATTTTTTTTTTGCAAAACAGAACAAAACGTAGTTTTTTGGATGACGTTATGTGTTCTATAAATAGAGATGACTTGATTAAAGACACGTGGAACTGTTTTTTTTTCTTCAACATTCTAATGCTATATAAAATGGCATTACGTGAGGTTGTAAATTTCCTTGCCATGCTTGCTCACGACATAAGATTAAGAGAAGCCATGACTGAGAGAAGGTACGTCTTTAATCAAAAATAAGTCGGTACACGCGGGCATCCGGGATTTTCTTTTTTACATAATTAATTGGCTTATCTAGCGCCCAGACTTAGGCCTATTTAAGGGGCTATGTGTTCTTGAAACTCAATGATTCTTGATTCTGAATAATCTGGATAGCCCCATAAATGTGGCCAATTTACTGGACTACCTCCATAAATAAAGGCCACACTTCCAACATGTACAATAACATGTCGAACTTTGTCAAATTTTGATTTTCACATTCATGACATTTAGGCTTAGTGGTTTGTAGTTTAGTTTTGCTTAAGAAGCATGCTCGCCCTCTTAAGGCTAATCAGAAAGTGTTGCCTTTTTCAGAGGTCTAATTTTTGTGAAATTTCATGTTGAAATTTTGATACGCAAACGTGTGCAAATGAATGTGGAAATTTCACGAAAAATAGTCATCTGAAAAAGGCATTACTTTCCGATTAGCCTATATAGAGGTCAAGTTTGCTTCTTAAGCAAAACTAAACTACAAACTAAGCCTAAATGTGAAAATCAAAATTTGACAAAGTTCGACATGTTTTTTGTACATGGTGGAAGTGTGGCCTTTATTTACGAGGTAGTCCAGTAAATTGGCCACATTTTCATCTATTGCTGAATTTTAGTTGTCAGATTAACGTATGAGAACTGAGCTACATCAACAGGACCACTATGGCTAGGACGTACTACACACTGCCCTGGGTTCGCTACACCAACTTCGCCCGACTGTTGGTGTTTCTGGATGGATGCGCGTCGGCAGCTCTGTGGCTCACCGGTAAGACAAATGCCTTCTTTCTTTTTTGAAAGCAAAATGCTTCAAAGATAAAAGATCGTTTGCTCTGTGTGCATTTTTTAGTTGAAAGTGACAAAATTTGTTGAAAGTAAGCGTGTTTGGACTAAATGTTTTTGAATGGAAACAAGTACTGATGCACCTCAATTTTGTTTCATTTGTCTTTACAGGTGGTCATGATCCGTATCTTGAATCAAGTGTCCTGAAGTGGACTATTACTGGATCAGTTTTTGAGCTCGCTTGCATCGGCATCATCAAGATGCTCCTGCTTTTCCACGCCTTCGCGAAACTAGAAGACTTTGCGTTGGCGATGCTGGAAGACCCGTATGTTCCGAGGATCGTGGCCACAAAACGCAACCTGCACGCGTTCACCATCGCGCTGTCGCTCGCCAGTTTGGTGTACGCGTCGATCAAAGGAGGCCTGGTGCTCAACGCCATTCTCAACCACCCCGAGTACGCACCCATGCACATTACCTACAATGTGTCAGTGATCAGCGCGGTGGCCTTCTCGTTGGTGGAATTTGTGACGGCCATTTTGGGACCATTGTTCCTGCGCCGGTTACAGATCATCCGCATCAAGCACGAGCTCACCGACGAAGACGAGACGAAAGAGAAGGAGGAAAAGAAAAAGGCAAACCTCGGCCGACTTTTCAGTTTGGCCAAACCGGTAGGTTAGATTTCATTCCTTATTCGTGTGGTGGAATTTAATATTGAAAAGGGTTTCATTTTTGTAGAAGCATGTTGAGAGGAGTTTCACATTCATGCATGTATGTGTCAGAGAAAAAAAAAACATTGATATTGTATTTTTGACATTTTTAATTGACATTGTAAAATACAGGAATTGCTCTTGTTTCTGATCTGCTGCTGAAGAGTGATCTTTAAAATCATGTCAAATAGAGGAATGACAGGAATGGCTCCAGCTTTTGATTGGCATAGGCCTAATGATGACCTTCAAAATATAGGAATGGGTCTTGCTTCTGATGTCAGAATTGCCATTTGATCTTTTGAATGACCTTTTAAAATACAGGAATGGCTCTTGCGCGCTTCTGATGTCGGAATTTTGTTTTGATCTATTGAATAACCTTTTAAATACAGGAATGGCTCTTGCTTCTGATTGGCATTCTGATTCTTGATCTTGAAAATGACCTTCAAAATATAGGAATTGCTCTTGCCTCTGATGTCAGAATTGCCGTTTGATCTTTTGAATGACCTTTTAAAATACAGGAATGGCTCTTGCTTCTGATGTCAGAATTTTGTTTTGATCTATTGAATGACCTTTTAAAATACAGGAATGGCTCTTGCTTCTGGTTGGCATGCTCGGTCTGATTGTCGCCAGTGCATCGTCTATGGCTGCTCCATTATTCTTTGGATTTGTTGTCGATGCTGCTACTCATAAATCGATGTGTAAGTGGCCTACATAGTTTGAAGCATCAAATTCAAGATCTGTGGGTGGTCCTGCAAGTTGTGGGTTCGAGTCCAGGCTATGGGATTGTGGTTGTGTCCTTTGGCAAGAGACTTTGTCGAGATGGTATAAGGAATGTTGCACGGTTGATAATAATGTGAAGTACTTTGATATTTGTTGAAGTGCTATAAACATACCCATTATTGCTGGGCTCAAAGAGCTAGCTCAGTGTCCTCTTTGACATACAGAATCTCAATAACGGACTGACTGACTGACTGTTGCTTGTGAGCTAGGGCTCTGCATCGGAACTGGGTACCCGAGTACCCGACTGTTAATGTCAGGAACCGGTTCTAGATTATGGGCTTGGGTACCCGTAACCAACTTCAAAAATTACTCAGTTACTTCTCAGACATTGAACAAGAAAGGTTTTGAAGTCATTTATGGAGAATTTTCAAAATGAAAACCAGGCCACATGGGAAAACAAAACATATTTCACATTTTTGACGTACCTTGCTAAAGCTGCACATAACACCGTAAAGCTATAAAGCTCACTGTACACACTTGTATCTTGCTGTATTGCGGTAGTATTATCGTGCCGACCTTTGTAAACAATCTCAACAGCAACTTTCGAAATTTGAATTTTGGCATGTTTGGCGTTGGGTTTCTTATTCTTAAACGGGTAGCCGGGTACCCGTGTTTTTTTCAAGCGGGTACCCGGTTCCTGTACTACCCATAAATGCACACCCCTATTGTGAGCCGGGCAGTGCTATCATATAGGATTACCCTGTAACCCAAAATGAATGGGCAATAGCCATGAAAAGTGTGTTTCAAGTAAAAAGAATGTTGGTATTTCTTGATTCCAGCTGCCGTGAACAGTACCGTACTCGTCCTCTTCCTCATATTCGCCGGCGGGTCCATCGCTTCACTGCTTCGCTCCTGGGCCTTCACTCTTGCCGGTTATCGCGTTGTGTGTCGCATCCGTCGCGATCTGTTCGCGGCAATCATCCGCCAGGAGGTGGCGTTCTTTGACATCAACCGGACCGGCGAGCTGACCAATCGCTTGTCCTCGGACACTGCGGTTCTGCAAAACGCCGTCACGGTAAGGAAAACCCCAAACCTGTGATATTTCTGTTCTTAAAGTTGCTTGAACTGTGTTTTTCAACATAACCCTTTTCAATAAATTTTAACAGAAAAAGCTGTTTTTCCTATTGTGGACGTTTTCAATCCTCTGAAAATGTGGGGTTTTTTTGTGTGTTGCATTTGCAAATAACTGTGTTGCAAATAATTCAAAATTTAAAATAATTCATTATTAAAAGATGTCTCATTCCTAGAGCAAAAATATTTTGAGCCAATGAGATGAATGTGACCCAAGTCAGTTTCCCGTTCTGGTTTTAAGTTTATTGTGTCTTTCCTGTGCTTTTTTTCTTAATTATAAAAATTGTCGTGTTTTAGGTGAATATCTCGATGTTGGTGCGCTACTTGTTCCAAATCCTCGGGTCCATCATCATCATGTTCACTCAGAGCGCAGCCTTAACTGGTGTTCTGCTTTCAGTGGTTCCCATTGTGGCCATCGGGGCTGTCCAATACGGTAAGTGGATTCACAGTATCGGAATTTTCGCTTGACAAAAGGATCTTAAGACCTTAATATCATACCTTAATCTGAACGCTAAGTAAATTTTTTGACTTCAATGACGACTTTATTTAATTGTGCCTTTTGTTGTCGCCAAAACGATTTTATTTATATCATGGAAAATTGTTAGGCACAGTTCTGGACAAAGGGGAACTAAATACATGTACATTAAAAATAATAACAGGCCTGAAAAATAATAAGTGACAGAAGTGACTTGGAGAAATTGGTATTTTTTAATTTGCGTAGGGAAAATGGGAAAATGTTTGGAAATTTTAAGGAAAATCCGTTTAATTTTTTTTGAGAAATTTCAAACATAATGTATGGAAAGTTAAGAACTAACCAAATTTAACAACAATAAAAAACGAAGCATTGCCAAAGAAAAGGGGGCAATTCTGACGCTATAATTGGCATTTTGGGGTGACGCTAAATCTCTCTTTTTAGTCCCCCTTAAGACCGATTCATTTCGGCATTGAAGCGAATTTTGTGACATCACGGCCAGAATTTGCGCTGCAAATTCCCAAAAGTTGAACACTTTTTAACCGCAGCGAATTTTGACATCAAAGTCGCTTCGCATTCCCATCAGGTGTGAATGGACGTTTAGACATATAAATTATTATTATTATTTTTTTTAATCTTGAAATTGTTTCCAGGAAATTTCGTGAAGGACATCCGTAAGAATTTCCAGGACGCCCTCGGCAGTGCGGGCACGGTCGCAGAGGAGTCCATCTCCAGCATACGCACCGTGCGCTCGTTCCGCGGCGAGCCAAAGTCGCAGGCGTCCTACGACAAGGAGGTGGCGCTCAGTTACAAGTACGGCAAATCGTTGGCCGTGTTGACCGGCGTCTTCAATGGGCTTATAGGCATTATATCCCAGGTGTGTACACCAAATCTAAAATTTTGTTTCAGAGCGATGCAGAATGAGGGCCGATTTCAAACTTCTGGGGTAAAAACTTTCATGCTGGTAAAAATGTTGAATGTGCTTGTTGGAATCACTGTTCTCCTTATAAAAGTATATGGTTTCAATGTTTCAGTTTTACACTGCACGAGTACATACTGCTGTGCTTAGAAATGTGACCGATTCCTTTCCATTGCCACACCTCTGTAGAAATTTGTGCGGTACATTTTCAAATAATTTTTTATTTTGATTATTCCAGCTTGGTCTTAATCAAATAATTGAATATTTGAAGTGCACTGATCGAGTTTTACATGCCCCAGCCTAAACAGGATTTGCACTTGCCTGCACCTGCACCTGCGCCTGCTTTGTCTTAATCAAATAATTGAATAATTGAAGTGCACTGATCAAGTTTTACATGCCCCAGCCTAAACAGGTCGCCTAATCAGGATTTTTGCGTGCCTGCACCTGCTTGGACTTGATCAAATAATTAAATATTTGAAGTGCACTGATTGAGTTTTTAACATGCCCCAGCCTAAACAGGCCGCCTAAACAGGATTCGTGCACGCATACACCTGCGCCTGCACCTGCTTGGACTTGATCAAATAATTGAATATTTGAAGTGGACTGATCGAGTTTTACATGCCCCAGCCTAAACAGGCCGCCTAAACAGGATTTGTGCACGCCTGCACCTGCGCCTGCACCTGCGCCTGCTTGGACTTGATCAAATAATTGAATAATTGAAGTGCACTGATTGAGTTTTACATGCCCCAGCCTAAACAGGTCGCCTAAACAGGATTTTTGCGTGCCTGCACCTGCTTGGACTTGATCAAATAATTAAATATTCGAAGTGCACTGATTGAGTTTTTAACATGCCCCAGCCTAAACAGGCTGCCTAAACAGGATTTTTGTGCGCCTGCACCTGCGCCTGCACCTGCTTGGACTTGATCAAACGATTGAATATTTGAAATGAATTGATTGAGTTTTACATGCCCCAGCCTAAACAAGCCGCCTAAACAGGATTTGTGCGTGCCTGCACCTGTGCCTGCGCCTGCACCTGCACCTGCGCCTGCGCTTGGACTTGATCAAACGATTGAATATTTGAAGTGCATTGATTGAGTTTTACATGCCCCAGCCTAAACAGGCTGCCTATTCAGGATTTGTGCGTGCCTGCACCTGTGCCTGCGCCTGCACCTGCACCTGCGCCTGCGCTTGGACTTGATCAAACGATTGAATATTTGAAGTGCACTGATTGAGTTTTACATGCCGCAGCCTAAACAGGCTGCCTAATCAGGATTTGTGCGTGCCTGCACCTGCGCACGTGCCTGCGCCTGCACCTGCACCTGCGCCTGCACCTGCGCCTGCACCTGCACCGGCTTGTCAAATATTGGCTTTCGGTATGCATGTAAGTGTAGCATTTGACAGCCAATAAAACCATGCAACTTAATGTAAGATTAAAATAACTTGTAGGATTAACTTAGAGGTTTTTCAATCATCTCCTCGAGACCACTCACATTTTGGAATATTTGAATAAAACAATTTGCTATTCGTATATTTGGTTGATGATGAAATATTCAAATATTCAGTATATATTCAGCATAGCCCTAGTTTATCATAAAATGAATGTTCTTGTGATACAGGGAGCGATAGCCCTAGTACTATGGTACGGTGGCAAGCTTGTGCATCTGAACGTGACAACCGGAGGCACGCAAGGTATCAGCGTGGGCATTCTGACAGGTAAGATTGCATATATCCTAAAAGGCCATTATCCAAATCGCGGTTTTCTTTCCATCTTTGGCTTCATTTCTTGCTCAACAATCATTTTTTGTTGTTGAAACACTCCAATGTGGATATTTCGTATGAAAAACCCTATGTGTTCCAAAACATTTTATAAGCCCGATGAGCAGGGGTAATAATGATGTTGCAAAACGAGCACCAATTTAGACTTTGTTATTTATCATATTGGATTTTCGGAAATACTGGCCTAATTTGAGTACAATTTGACAGTGTTTTTTTTTTTTTGTTATTGACTGCCCAATGTAGCCTTCATGCTGTACACGCTGAACGTAGCCATGGCGTTTGCCTTTCTGGCCTCGCTCTATGGGGATTTCATGCAGGCGGTGGGCGCGTCCATCCGCATCTTTGCTCTGATGGACCGCCAGCCGGAAGTCAGCAACGAGGGCGGGCAGCACCTGATGGAGTTCAACGGGGAACTGGAGTTCGAAGACGTCCATTTCAAGTATCCCTCCCGACCGGAAAATGAAGTACTCAAGGTATATGAAATCCCTCCCCCTCCCCTTTTTCTAAACCCCACCCCTCCCCCTTACCACTCTGAAACCAATTTTATGAAATTTAATCTCAAGGATAAGCAAAGTTTTGGATGCAGATTTCACAAATTGTTGAAGTTTTCATTCACAAAATTGCACAGGAAAAATGGTAAATGTGACTTACACTAAATTATGACAATTCAGAAAATTTTCAATTTCAAAAGATTATTTCCGCCGTTCTTGATAGGACCAAGAAAAAGAAAGACTCATATAACGTTAAAGCCTTTGCATTTTTCCCTGAAAAGCATCCAAGACCAATTTCCCCTCATGGAAACCCCTGGCATTCCAAGTGGAATATTCCAAGTGCCCTTAACAACCCATGCTTCCCATTGACATGGGTGATTCCAATGATTACTTTCGGGGGGTGTCTCTGAAGGGGGACATGAGCTCCTTTTTATGTTTAACACTAACCCCATTGGCATTTTTGTTGACAAACATCATTTCGCTACCCCTATATTCCAAGTGGAACATTCCAAGTACCCTTGTTAACCCATGCACTCAGTTAACTTGGGTTATACAATGTCTGGTTCATAAGGGGGTGTCCTTCAGCATGAACCTAAGCCAGGCCTTGGCATTTTTTGTTCAGAAACATCCGAATGAATATTTCCATGCAGCTACCCCCTATATTAAAGGTGGAACATTCCAAGTACTCTTTGCAACCCATGCTTTTATCATACTCGGGTTGTACCAATGTCTACTTCCAGGGGGTGTCTTTCGACATGAAGCCAGGCCAAGTCATGGCTTTGGTCGGTCCCTCCGGAGGCGGCAAATCTACGATAGTCAATCTCATCGAGAGATTTTATGAACCTACCTCCGGCTCCGTCAAGCTTGGTATGTCATCGATTTTTACGTCTCACTTTCTCTTTTCATTTCAGAAAATCATAAACTCCATTTAAAGCATGAAAACAAGCCTGTCTCAAAAATTCATTGCCTGTTCCATCATGTGTTGTGTATGGCATTTTTTTAATCAGTGAATTTATTTTAATCACATTTTTGACTGTATATATTTTGAAGGAAGTATGTATTTCAATATTTGTGAATTTGTAAAATATATATTTTGTCTGATTTTTTTTTAGGCAAAGTGGGGTTCATAGCTAAATTTCTCCACATTTGTACACAGATGGAGTCAGTCTATCCGAGCTGGATCCGATGTTTTTCCGGCGAAAGATTTCCATGGTCAGTCAGGAGCCGTCCTTGTTTGCCTGTTCCATCAAGGACAATATTGCTTATGGGAAGGATGCAACAGATGAGGAGGTAAGTTCAGATACCAGACCTGGTTTTAGCATTTGCAGATAAAGCCGAATTGACGGATTTCCTAATAATTTGTAAGATGATGTAAGAGTCGACCTGTATTAGACTTTATCTAGCATTGGCAGAGGAGGAATTGAATAGAAATATAGCCTTATAATGGTTAGAATGAGGATGAAGTGCGGGTACCGGACCTGATGGTATTGGAAGGATGGGCCAAATAGACAGATTATTGGTGAGATAAGGTAAGCGCAGGTACCATACCTCATTTATCATTGGCAGACAGGGCAAACTAGATTGTTACCTACTTAATGGGAAGGATGAGGATGGAGTACGGGTACCAGACCCAATGTAGTATTTGCAAGGAATGCCAAATAGACTGATACCCTGATAATATGATAGATGGAAAGCTAAGCGCAGGTACAAGACCTTATCTAGCATAAGCTGGGAGACAAAATAGATTGACACCTTGACAGTGGGTTAAATATGTGAATGCGGGTACCAGACCTCATCTAGCATTATCAGCGTTGGCCAAATAGGCTGATTCCCTTATATAGACTGATTCCATTTTAAATCATTTCTTAAAAAACAAGATTCAAGAGTTCAATCTCTGGATTTCTCTCCAATTTTAGATAGAGCAAGCGGCTAGAATGGCCAACGCCCATGACTTCATTACGTCATTTGAGGAGGGTTACAAGACCCTGGTAGGGGAAAGAGGAGTTCGTCTGTCGGGAGGCCAGAAACAACGAGTTGCTATCGCGAGAGCCCTCATCATGGATCCTAAGATATTACTCTTGGATGAGGTAAGGTGAAGAGGTTTTGAATGGGAAATGTTGGGTAAATCGGGGTAGATGGAATATTGCTATAAATCTGCTTGACTGAAATTGCTCTGTGACATTGTGTGCTACAGGTTTTAGCTGTTCCAGAGGGCCAGCCTAGCGCCTTCTTTGCATCAATCTCACTGACTGACTGACTGACTGATTTACTGACTCGCTCCCACTTGTGAGCCGGGCAGTGCTATCGTATAGGATTACCCCATTACACCTATGAATGGGCTAAATCCGGCCCATTGTGTAGACCAGATGCACGAAAAGACTTCCAGTGAACAGCCATTCTGAATCAGTTGAATAGAATGTTGTATGCTCCATGACCAGACTTATTAGGTTTGCCTAGTCTTGTTTAAGCTGATTTTGTAATCCTGATCAGGCATGCAACTTTTCCTCGGATCAGCTGATTTCCTCTTGTTTTACTTCCCATGTGTGCCATTGACAATAGAAAAACGCTGTACAAAGTCTGGGAAATATTTGAATTTCCTCTTTTTGGGGGATTTCCCAGTTGCATGCCTGCCTGATGGCAAAATAACTTTCATGTTTCTGCTGCTTGTTTGTAGGCTACCAGCGCCTTAGATGCAGAGAGCGAGCATCTAGTACAAGAAGCTATCGATAGAGCCATGGTGGGACGGACGGTGCTTATCATCGCTCACCGACTATCCACAGTCAGGAATGCGTCACAGGTATGTCAGTACATGCAATAGGCTAGGGACCCTTTTAAATTTGTGTACATATCTCACAGTGCTTGTGACCGAGCTACCGTGGTCACCTGACCAAAACGTTGCAATCTTATTGGGCCTGTTTGATTGATGGTCTGGAAGGGGCTGTTGCTTTTAACCCTAACTCTCCAAGATCCTTTAAAATCTATTAGTCTTGGCAATTTTGGCACTCGGACGTGAGAAATTCCAAGGCATACTCAGAATTTCACGGATCAGGTTGCCAACATTCCCAAGACTGGATTTGATTCATCTCCTTGATAGAGCCATCTACCTCCACGGTAGCTTGGCTGCAATTGGTGGTGTTTAATAGACAATTTAAATCAAGAACAAGAGTCATATCTGTCTTTTATATTCCCCTTTAAGGTTCTAGTCATCAACCACGGCAGGATAGCTGAGAAAGGAACTCACGACGAACTAGTTGGTAAGGGCGGTATCTACAAGAAACTGGTACTTCGTCAGTTGAGCGCAGCGGGCGGGGCCATCAACACCATCCCCGAGGATCTGATCCTTGATGACGAAACCGATGAGGTCATCGAGCTGGCGAACGGCTTGGACTGAGAACTGTTGGCCTGGCAACCTGAGACAACCTGAGCTACTTAAGTATTTTCTTCTGTCAGTGTTGTAGTCCATTCAATGTAGTCCTCACAAGTCCATCAAGTTAGTCACAAGTCAATCACAAGTCCTCATAATTTCATCACAGGTCTTCACAAGTCCCTCTCAAGTCTGTCACAAATCCTCACAAGTTCAATACAAGTCCTCACCAGTCCATCAAAAGTCAGTCACAAGTCATCTGTTAGTGTTGTAGTCAAGTCCAACACATGTCCTCACAAATCCAATACGAGTCTATCAAAAGTCTATCGTAAGTCCAACACAATTCCTCACAAGTTTATCTCAAGTCAGTCACAAGTCATATTTTGATGTTGTAGTCAAGTCCAACACAAGTCCTCACAAGTCCATCACAAGTCAGTCCCAAGTCCTCACAAAGTCCATCACAAGTCCGTCACAAATCCTCACAAGTCCTTCACAAATCATCGTTTAGTGTTGTAGTCATATCCAACACGAGTCCTCAAAAGCCCATCACAAGATAGTCCCAATCCAACGCAAGTCCAACAAAAGTCCTCACAAGACTATCAAAAGTCGGTCACATGTCATCTATTAGTATTGTATTCAAGTCCGACAAGTCCTCACAAGTTCATCACAAGACAGTCACAATCAAACACAAGTCCTCACAAGTCTATCACAAGTCCTCAAAATTCCAACACAATTCTTCACAAATCCAACACAAGGCCTCACAAGTCCTCAGAAGTCCATCTCACATCAGTCACAATCCAGCACAGTTCCTCACAAGTCCTCACAAGCCAACACAAGTGAATCTCAGGTTGTTCAGCTCCAAGTCAAGTCTCCAGCTTCTCAAATGAAATTTGACAAAAGGTATTCCTTATTGAACTTGTGAATTGGCATGAGATTTATCGTTCATTTTATTATGCATTGTACTATTTCAATACGTGTATTTTTACTTTTGATGGGGTTTCAAGGCAAAATTGGTGTTTTTATGTTAAATGTATTACCATATTCATAAGCAAGTCAGTGATGTCATCTTTGGCAGAAGCCATGGCCGTACGCTGCTCGAGCAAAGTTGCTAGAATTTTGTTCAATTTTTGTCAATCTTTTTAGTGTTTCCTTTTGTCAATTCAGATCATAATGATGGCCAGTGATTTTGTAAATTCAATAGCAAAATGTTAAAAAAAAGCAACATCATTGCCAACGAAAAGCCTAAACGGATATAAAAGGATGTGTCAAATATGGCATCACAGCCCTCGGGTGTCAGAAAGTAGCATAGATATTTGTAAATTTTTGAAAGAAAGTGAATTTAGTTATTAAATATTCAATCAATGGTAGCAATGTGCCTGCGAGCTTTCTCTCTGTATATTACAAATTTGTTGATTATTAGAATTTTGTTTTAGTTGTTTTATACTTTTATTCTTTTTTTATTGTAAGGGTTGAATTGTGCGTATAAAAAAAAATCGCCGAGGGGATAATTATGTCAGAAAAGGGGTGTGGCTTAAGGTTTAAATACGGGGAGGTCAGTCAAACTATGAAGTGGCCCTCTCATGCTATTTTTGAGTTTCACCCTTAAAAAATATATTTTGTTTTTTTAATTGCCATTTTTCTAGCGATACAAATGTTATTCATGTTTGAACGAGACATCAGAGAAAACAATGACTACACAAATTTTTAATTGTTTCAGGCCTACTTTTTATATGTTATAGGCACAAAAGCAACCCAAAATAAAAGCGTTGAAAACATCCAAAACAGACAAAAAGGAGCCTTTTCCGTTTATAAATAAAACATACACGTTGGAAAATTTGTTTGGAGAGAAAAATAAAATTGAATATATGTTTTTTGAAGACCACTGGTAGTGAAACTTCACACACTTAAAAGAAAACGGTGTTGGATAGAATTTGCATCCCAATAAGTGTGGCCCAACTATAGTTGGTCTAAGATAATGTTGAAGATATTTAAAAAGAGACCAGTGACCGAGTATTTTTTTTTTTTGGCCTTACATTGATTACGTTGTGAAGATTTTATTGTAAACATTGTTTAACTAGTAGTTTTCAAAATATATTTTCTTTAAAACTTCAGGTAGAGATTTTTGTATTATGTGTATTCTTTGGGATCACCACTACTGTGTCAAAAGGACTAAATTTAGAAAATTTAAATTGTTTGTACAAATTAATTTTGGTTGGTATTATTTAAATGCAACTATATTAATTTACAAAATATAATTGTAGGCTGAAAGAAATTATGGCACGTTCTTTAAAAGAACATATTTTTTTGTATTAATTAAGAGGAGCACATTGTGTTTGAATATTTTTTGGAATAAATTTCATTGAAATGCAGTGTGTGACCCATACCAAGTTTCGTGGAATTCCTAAGTGGAAAATTTTGCCGAGCAAATTTGCTTTCTTATAAAGCGCCATCAAACCAGACCCAACCGAAGTCACCCAATCACAAGTCGCATATGTAACACGATAAGGCATATACGCATAGGAGAAGACCTTATGAACTAGCACTTTGTTTACATGTGCGCACATGTAAACAAAAGTGTGATGTCATTAGGTCTTAGGTCAATTTAAAGTTGGTAAAATGTAGCTGCCGGTTTTAAAGAGCAAAATTATGCTCAAACTGAAAGCAGGGAGTGTACCAAAAACCCTGTGAAATTCGTCCTCCTGAAATGGTATCATTCAGAAGAATTGAAGATGGTTTTAAAAGTGTGCCAGCTGGCACACTTTTTCTACATATGTTAGCAACGGAATCCTGTTACAAGACCTGCCTCCCCACAATGTGTGTTTTCTCGGTTTTCTCGAAATGTTTAGTATCCACTGAGCTGAAACTTTAACGGGTTATAGTAGTGCACTCTACTCAAGATTAATTTAAAGCAATTTTGTTGTTTCAAATGAAAAACTACACAAAGAGCAAATAATCCAAATAGATAATTGTTTACAGTGGCATCTATGACAAATTTATTTGCTGGATTGTAACTTTATGTCAAAATATTTTCTTCTGAAGGTCCCAAATGTTAAAGGTTAGGTAAGCATCGGAAATGTGTACGGATGGGAAGCCTAAACTGATCCCCACGTTCGGTGGACAGCACATCCTAGCAGGAAAACATCAGGAAATACACTAGTTGTTATCTCAAAAGGCAGAATCCGATGCAGCAACAGTAAAGGAAAGTTGGCAGGCTAAGGTCGCGAGGTTGGGTAGGAAAAATATCCCCTATTTTCTACACTGTGCATCACACTATATTAATTTATATACAATTGTACTCTATTTCGTCTCTTAATTTTCGGTACTTCATGAAACAGCCGCCGGGCATCTTTGATCGGGACGAAAATGAAGAGGCACATTTTCATCCAAAAAAAAAAAAGAAGGAAAAATCGGGGAGTTACAATTATTGTGATTGGTTTTTTTTATGCTTGGGTAAGGGTAAGTGTACCCGTATGTGGAATATTAGGTCGAATAATGTCGGTGAAAACGAGTGTTTTCAGTTACTTTTTATTGCACAGATAATGTGTAGGGCCTAATTGCGCACACGGACTTTCATCCAGTAGACTGGCCCCTGCACACTGGGGCTAGGTAACATCATTAACCGCCCCACGGCCACCCCTCCACAATTAAAAAAACCCAAATGAATAAACGTTAAAATAATAAATCAATATCTGAAATCTGTGTTGGACGAAGTGTCTTCAATTCCCATAATTTTTTTCTTCGCAGAATTCAGATCCACCAATGAACAGGCACGTACCATAAAGCTAGGTCTGGTGCCCCGTCCGTATTGTGTAGATTTTCGGCGTAGTGTCAGTAATGCCACCAGACCATGAGCGGTCAAACTTGTTTTAGGCGGGACATTTACCGGTTTTGACTGGTACTTTTGTGGGCCTGTGCGTCAAAAGGAAACTCGACCTTGACTTGTGACACAATATGGACACTTTGCTGGCTGCTGTCGGGTAAGATTGAGCTAACTGTGCATATGGCTAGCCTAAGTTTAGTCGCAAACTAAATCTATTCTAGTGACGGCTAGTAACAATGCAATACCACTAGTAATAATTAATATTGTTGACCCTAACCTTGCGCGCGGCCCCTAACGTGGCGCACTTTGAATTTTCGCCAGTATAGCGCCAAGCCAGAGAAAAAAGTTTAGAAAACAATTGTCTGACAAACTTCAAGTTGGGTATGTAAGTAGAGATAATAATAGTTTTTCAAAATTTATCAACTTTACATAAATTATTAGATGTTAATTTGGAATTTTCCGAGATTTATTTAAGTGCGCTACGTTAGGGAACACTCGGCCGATTTTGTGCCCAATTTCCGGACGCCGCCGTTTTTTGAATTTCGGATTAAATTTCATGACACCGAAATTCACAGTGCCAGTCTCCTCGGTGCACAAGTAGGCCTAGTAGTAGTACTCGAAGGAGCAGATTGTCCTCGAAGAACTATAAAAGATAACCGTGAGATAAAAACAGTTTTAGAAACAGGAGGAAATGTAATTGAAATCCAAAGGTGCAAGGCTGGTACCGGGAAACGAGGCCCATTTTTCGGAACCGCAGCATTTCCTTGACTTTTGTTGATTCAGGCCTTCCGAGTTTTGACAAGTTGACCCAAGTACGTGTTAAAGCAAGCCCGTAGGCCTACGTGTCATTAACCTGATACAATGTACAAAATGTATAAAAGTTGTGCATAGGCTCCCTAATAAAAGTTGGCCCTCCCTTAAACAATTATCAATGGTCTAAAATCTTGCTTTAAAAAGTCCAAATTAACAAAACGAGTGGGGAACAATGTATTTAGGGTAACCTCGTCCCCATTATGTGTATGAGCAGTATGGTGTTATTTATTGCTCACTTGCGATGTAAGACCCTGGGAATAAGGTTTGGGGAGGGGGAAGACATCAACTAACACATGGTGGCGCTGTTTGTGGTTCAAACACGTTACACAAGTTGCTTTGGCAGTGTTTTTTTCTCTCTGAATTTTCCCATTTTTATCTTTGACAGAAGTAACGACATTAACGACGAATGTTGGTCGCCTACTGCTGTAGTCCCGAATGTTTTCACCTTTTCTCGTCCGTATCAGGTAAGATCAGTTAGATTGTCATCGGAACACACTAAATCCCCGATTTCAATTTGGTAATTTTCATTTGGTATGTAATGTAAAGGTCTGATTCATTTTTGGGGGGCTGTTAAAAATGTTACAACAATTTAATTTCGGGAAGTTGCAATCGATTTGTTTATTGACATTTAGCTTTGTAACAACAGGCTCAATATTGTATCTAAGTTACTTTTTATAAACGAAAAATTGAAAATTTACATTAAACTGTGCCATAAGACAGTTCGGGTAATATTCAGCAAAATTAGCATTTTATTTACAAGTGCAATTATACAGTTTAACTGTGTTCTATAAACATAATTACAACAATACTCATTTTGTCCCTCTGTTAGTGGTACTTTAACAGGAATTAATCGTACAAATTCGCGGGCATTATAGACCTAGGCTATGTAACATTAGAACAATAAACTCACACACAGAACCTAGCAACACATTAAGGAAGACCGCCTATATATTTTTTTACACGATCGTAAATCGGGGACCCTTGGGATTTGGGGAAGTATTGTTCAACGTCCCCTATTGAATGCAGAAACAAACTCACACAAGCTGGCAACGCTACAAGTGTTCTTACAATGGTACATTAAAAAAAACTGCCTCAAATGGTATATAGGCCTATCTAAAAATGAAACAAGTTAAAAATTACAATATTCAGTAATTAATCGTACAAATTCGCGGGCATAGACCTATGTAACATTCGAACAATAAACTCACACACAGAAGCTGACAACACATAAAGTTCTGACAATAATACATCATAAAAAAACTGCCTCAAATGGTTTCCGAAAATTAAACAAGTTACTAATTACAAAAGTATTTGCAAAGAAAAACAGGTTACCAACCAAGATGTCACGTTAGAGATACATAAACTTCTCGTGACTGTTCCCAGCTGATCACTGCTTAACAATAACTGCATGCTAGCTAAACTACACTTTCTGCTAAAGCAATTAGCCATTGCATGAAAAACGGGTCTTGGATATTTCCCTCTTGTCCAAGGTCTTTTATCCCGAGTTTGATAGCACCGTTTCCGCACTAAAGACATCGTCGTCACTCAACCACCCTCCGCCCTGCATGCATAATTATGAGGAAATGACCGGGCCAAAAAAAAAAGGGCTCAAAGGGCTTTTTTTTGGCCTTATCAGTTCATGTGAACAATTCAAAATCAAGATGTTCGTCTGAAGAATGGCAAACAAGGAAATAAATTTTAAACAAAAAGGAAAATAAATTCAAGCTTAACATTTCCTCATCCTTTAAATAGTATTCTCGTTTGTCACGGAGCTTTCAAAGGGCTGTCTGGGTCATTCAAGCAAAACCTATCCCAATGTACTTTACATTATATATTTGTTCTGATATATCTGTTATTTAAGACAAAAATAACTTTTAGTGTCTATGATATACAAAGCTTCAACATAGACGTTTGAACAATAATTATAGTGTCTATATATAGAGCACTCTGCGTTGCAAATTTCGTCATCAAAATTATAACCAATTTTAATACGAAAAACAACGGAAAAACACGTAAAAATAATATCAAATATTTAATATAAGAAATAATTGAAATTGTGAATGTTCGTACCGGGCAACAATTTTGGATAAGGGTAAGTTCGAGCGATGTTTTTCGTTGAACACCTATTTTTGGTTCGATCGGCAAACTTCCTTGTAATTTTTATATTTTTATTAGAGTGTCGAGTGTCGTTTGTGAGATATCCGGTTGATACCCTAAAAAATAGTGAATGTTTGTTTTCTCTGAATATGGAAACTACGGGGAACTGAAACTCGAACAACGCTTGTGTCAGCATTGGCCCTATAAATTGACTTTTGACGGGATCAAAATTCAAGTGGGTTTAAGTTAAAAAAAATAATAATAATGCTTCTCTTGTTAGAACGTATTCATTATAATTGATATCGTTACATTGTAATGATTTAACATTTTACAGAGATATTTTACTTTCCAAATATATTTAAAATACATATAATGTGCTCCAGTGACTTGTCAAAACAAAACTTCCATCTTATGAAAACAAAACTTAATATTTACAATGATCTTTTCTCTTCTGAAAAACTTCGGAGTTTTTATTTTTGTACATACAGCAAATCAAAAAAAAACCTATATCGTAAAGAGAATGTCAAAACTCCCCAACCACACTTTTGTCAGTAACATCTGCGCTGACAATATACATTATTGTGCGCATAAGACGAACCAAAATTGATGTTTCATCTTATGATAATTTTCAATTACGATAATTGCAAAACAATAATTTTCTGAACATCACAATCATAATATCTAATGTATAGCAAAAAATAGCTTCAATTGAACGCTCGATCAAAACATAGCTTTGCAAAAGCATATCACGAGCCAATATGTGTGGGCTACTGCTTGATAGTCTCGCTTGATTTCACTTGATTTATAGCATAAACGTTAGCATATAATTTCTGCGAAGAAGCCTCATTAAATCGGGTCCAGGACTCTAGGTATTTAATTGGGTTTGATTGCATGAGCACAGACATTAACTACAAGCGCGGAAAGTGCCGATATTTAGAAACGGGCAATCAGCCAAAATATCAGCAAATGAACATATGTGGTGACTGATTCTCGGCTGGTCATGTGTACTTGGCCCGTAATTCTTTTGCGTAGCATGATTGTGCTTAGCTAAGTCAAGAAATTTCGTCTGGTTCTAGACAATTTAAATTCAAGCCTTGTTAACCTGATTGAGGGCAACGTTCTTGCTTGAGAGTCTGCGGACCAGCCTGGACGGCTCGGGGATCTTGCTGCAGCGGCAGCGGATCATCATGCGAAGCACCACCTTGAGCTGGGGGTGCTTGGTGGCATAGACGATGGGATTGATCCAAGTGTTGCACAGGAAGATGGTGCCACCGTACAGGGTGTACCCGCTGCCCATGAACAGCATGACGCTGTACGGGGTGATGCAGACGAAGTACACCACCACGATCATGAGCAAGTTCTTGGTGATCTGGATCTGCTGTCGGCTCAACTTCGCGTGGACTTGGTTGTCCATGGTGTCGGGCCCTTGTACCTGGGGGCAGTCGGAGGGGATGAAGTTGCTGGAGATGGGCCCGCTGGGCGCGTCTTTAGACACTATGGTGGAGGGTCGGCGCTTCCGCTGGGCGATGAAGTGGCTCCGGACATGAGCGAAGACCAGCGCGTAGCAGATGATGATGATCAGCATGGGGCCGGGGAAGAAGAAGACAACCTGGATGAGCTGGTAGAGCTTGGCCATCGGGTGGGTGTCCTGATCGGTGCAGGTGTATTCTTCTTCATCGTAGCCCAGTCCTCCGATGTTGGCAAGTGGAGGGAGGAGGATGACACAGAATGCTACCAGCCAGGACAGGACTACCAGGAAGACGATCTTGGCAGGGGTGTAGAGCCACTGGTAGAGGGTCATGGGCCGCTTGATTAGGATGACGCGATTGAGAGCGATGCTGGCCATGTGGTAGAGACTGGCTCCGGAACTTACGTAGCTGATGAAGGCTGTTAGCATGCAGGGGACGTGAGCACCAGGCAGCCCGTTTCTGCTGAACAGACCCGCCACGCTCCACGGGAGACAGAAGCAGGAGAGGAAATCAGCCACGGCCAAGTTGACCACGAAGACATTAGTGGGAGTCCGGAGCTTTCTGGACAGGGCTACGGCCAGGATGACCATCCCGTTCCCGGTCATTCCTAAGATCGAGATGATGAGCCACATGAGACCGATAAAGACCCGCTCCTTATAGCTGTACAACTCGACCGACTCCCCGGCAGAAGGTGCGACCGTGTCCGTGGTCATCATCGCCCCGGTCAGACCTGGCGTGGCGGCTGTGGTAAAGTTGCCGGGGAAATCGCCCGAGACAACGGTACCGATCTGGGTGGGATCCATGGTGAAATCGATGCTTCGCCAACCAAACCTATCAAAAAGTTTCAGCGGGAGCTTGTGTTCTGATGCCACCGCATTCAATGCTCACATTTAGTGAAATGACAAATGGCAGAACTAACCAGTGACTTTTGTCTATTTCCTCCCCACGCGCCAAAGGTAATTATCATATTCTTTCCCGAGAAGTACTTCCGTAATCTCGCTTCCCTACATCATACTGGTGTTGTGCTTTACCATAGACCTACAAGGTTTGAGTTTACAGTCGTGAACGCTGAGGTGATTGTTCGCAAGGACATTGGAGCGATTTATAAAACCAAGCATTTCCAAATTTACTGGGATTGCTTTTCTTTTCCTCTATACCTGCCATGCAGCGCAAGGATTGACAAACAAGCAGGCGACCGACAAATAAGCAGATATCTACCCATCTAAATTCAAGTTATTCAGAATCACAAAAGTGCAACTACCAGCAAGTACAAGGCACAGAATAATAAAGATGGACATGTAGGAAGACACAACAAAGCCGAATGTGTTGAATCCCATCTTGAAATTAAGGGGGAAAAATAAGTCTGTTAATTTTATCCCGCTTTTTAGAGTTTGCCCTACTCCTTTTCTCCAATTTCCGATTATAAAACAGACCAAGTGAATACATTCGAGGAAATCGTTTCTATTTGCTAAGTCCTATATCTATAGAAATAATCGTGGTTGTAAATTGTTAGGTACCTATAGACCGCGGTGTGTTATACTTATAGCCTATTTTATAGGTGAACATTAAAGTGACTCACGATGGCGTCATCACAAGTCATGTGACGTCACATTGAAGATGCACTTTCAAATGTCTACATCTACAGAACTGTACATGTGTTGTATTTCCATTTTGGTTGTAACTTGGTAGGAACCTAGACCGGGATGTGTTAGATACAATTTTCAGTGACGTCATGATGAGGCCATCACACGTCACAGGGTCATTTCAAACAGCCAAATCAGCTGTGTTTTGTCCACGTGACAAACACATTTCTAGTTTTATACTGCTGTTTAGAGTTGGTCTTACTCCCTTTCTCCAAATTATAAAGCAGACCTGAGGCAATTTGAGGCAAATCGTTTCTATCGACAAACAACAAACTAGCACGGTCCTTTTCCAAACACTTGAAAGGTATCCTTTTTTTAATGTATAAATTAAAGCCCCATACTACAACCCCTGCTTTGCATGATCATATCAGGGATCGATTTACACAATATTGATTTATGGGTAACTGAAGATAGACCTACCACAGGGAAAACAGTGTAATGTGGACATTATTGCAACAGTTCTACATAATGGAAAGACAACTACGAAATCGGAGACAACGGTGGGAACAAAATGAAATGTGTCACAAATTTGCAGCTGAGCTAACTCATCAAAGAAAGATCTTTTGTCTCTTGGTCAGTGTGGTAATTAAACTGATTTGCCCAAGCATCGGCAAGAATTGATTTTTTTCTCTCTCGGATGATGTTACCTGATATTCTAGAGCAGAATAGGCCTAATTGTTAATTAATTATACGGATTGGAAAAAAATGGATAAAAGGGAGGGCGAGGTTTGAAAGACACCCAGACGGTTGAGTGAAGGATTGTTGACAACATATCTCAGGTATTCTGGCTGCAGAGGTTATCCTATACCTGCAAACTTCAATTTAGAGGCATACGGTAAGTGTTATCACTATATCTTCAATTTTGTTTTTCTATTGCGAATTAAGGAGTGATGGGGGCTTAGTACCCTAATTGAGCTATGTTAAGGTATATGGCCACTTCTTAAACTGTAGTTTAATATTTCGAAAATGGAAAACAAATAGACCAAAGCTTGAAATGAGGACCCTTGAAAGTTAAAAAATTAGACGGTCATTATTTCAGAAAATGTTAACTGTTCTGAAATGTTTTGTGCTCGATATTGTTTTCTTCAGAAGAATGGCTCCGCCATTTTGTTTCTACTTGGTCGCGGCGTTGATGGCGCTGTCCATGTCATCTCCGCCGACGGTGAGGGCGTCATCGTCCACCCGGCGCTACTACTCCTGCACCGATCTCGCCGGGGCCAAGTTGCAGGTCAAGCTAGAGGTACTACGCGCGAACGAGGAGGCGATCGTGTCCCTGTCCAACGAGTACCTCAACACCTCCCTGCCCGACAGCCCCTGGGACCTGCGACTGCTGAGGGCCTTCAAGCGGCTGAAGCAGAGGCGAAACAGACACGACGATATCGGGGCCCTGGTGGCAAACATCACGGTGGACCTCAACGAGCAGACTCAGACACTCGTGCAAGCCTGCAATGGCAATGGGCTACTACTTAATGGAAGCCTCTGATGCTAAGGGGACAAAGCAGAATAAGGAAATAGGACCACACCGATCGAACTTGACAACTGTGGAGAAACTAAACATGTTTTAGAAAATAATAGAAATCTCCCCCCCCCCCCTTATTTTCTCGTGCCCACTTAAACAAGGGATATCTGGGGCCAATTTTATGGATCCGCTCAGTAGCACAGAACTTGCTTAGCAAACTGCCGGTTACCAGCCAAAATTGCATGCGATGTAATATTGCTTTAAACTGGTGCACAGCTGGTGCATGCTTAACACACACAAAAAGGCTAAGCAATTATTTAACAGCTGAATGAAATTTGACCCTGGTGTAGTACATGTACCGCCAAATTTGAGCGAGCCGGGAAACGCAAAGCATTGTGGGTAATAACCTCCTAGGATTGCACCAGGATTGTTTTCAGGTTACAGTTACCAAACTTACATGGTTTCAAATGCATTTCAGGTTACCAATGGATGAGGCATTCAGTATGAACGAACTATGTCTTTACAAATCATTCGGCTCAATTTCTTGGCATTGCGCCAGCTCGATCGGAGAAACAAAACGTGCTCACATTTCAAGTTGTAACCCGAAAATATTGCGCAAGCGCTGATCTTGTTCACACTTCTCTCGATAACCCACGCAGATAATAATCAAGCAAACTTTCCCAACATAAATTAGGAAACTTTATTTGCTGGAGTCCCGACGTAAGTTCGCTTGAGTTCGAAGTTTTGTCGACGCCGGCGTTCCGCAAGTTTTTGATGACATTGGTGGTTTTCAGCATGATTGCTCAACCTGGTTTTGATTAAAGATAAAAAAAAAAAAAGTGTTAACCGAACCCTGGTGAATTTCTGGGTAGCTTCTCTAAATTCACTTAATAAAAAATGCTTTTGTAAATGTGTAGACTTATACTTACAAAGTTAGAAAGAGTTAACGATATACTAGTATAATAAAACATTAGAAGCATGATCCATGTAGTTTCACAGACTGTGTAATTTTGTGCGGAGTCTATTGTGTGTGAATAGTAACAATTTGATATTGTTCAAGCAGACATCGTGATACCCAAGTTTTACAGATCGGATTGTGCCCAGCCCGACTTCAACTTTTTCAAATTTTCTAGAACTCCCCCATATCATTCTACTCTTAAAGCCCTTGGTTTGACATTTAAGTACTTATTTTCCCTTGAATGTTTAGATTGAAATCGAAGCTAACCTGGTAACTGTTGTCGCCCCTCGAATTGGTTTTACTCAATACTCTAGAAACCTACACACTTACAAAGGAACATAGTCTTTATTGTGGTAGCGATCAGGTTGTTTTGGTCCAATGTGGCGAGTCCGTTCAGACAGCAATCAAAAGTTCTCCCTGTACCGCCCCAAACCGCCCTAGGCTGCCTATTTCTCCCTGACACCGCCCCAAACCGCCCGAGCGCTCAATACTTTTATGGAATGAATACATTACGATGTAATGCAATGTGGCACAGGTGCTTGCGGGTTTGCCTGAAAGGAAACAAAATGATGGGTCAATATACTTGCACAATATACGCAGAAGGAAACCGTAAAATCCGGGTAAACTGTGCCAGCGGAAACCGATAGTGGGTCAAAGACACGAACTACACGGTACAACCTTCCCAGAAACTAGACTCGCCCTCAAGGCTTCCGTTTCCTGTCCGTAACCGCACTAACTTGCATATTACAGGTGGTTGACACTTCAATGATTTCTACGACTGCACTCAAGGACAAGCATATGCTAGGTTTTTTTCCTTTTGCATTGAATGTGGGTTTTTTTTCGTTTTAAATCTTCATTTTGCTTTGCATCCAGAGTGTTTTAACTTGAAATGGAAGGAAACAATGAACATTAGGCATAAATAATGTAGATTAACTCCGGCAATGATGTCACGTAGGCCCTATACAAGGTGAGTTAAAAAAAAACACCGAAACCCAAATGTCGGGACCATTTTTTTTTTAGTAAAGTTCTGCATGTAGCACTTTCAAAATCTAGGATACAAAAGCCCAATTCATAAGCTTTCTATTACTAAGAATCATTCAAATTACTCACTTTTCAAGTTACGGAATTGTAAACACAAACACCGTTTTGAAGTTCTGTCCGTACCACGGATCACAAAACAAGGTAAGTGTTCTTTCAGCAAAACGAAAACAATTCACATAGGGATGTGTGTGAATTGTTTTTGTTGTGCTGAAAACAGAAACCAATTACCTTTTTTGTGATCCGTGGACAGAAGTTCAAAGCGGTTTGGTGTTTAAAATTCCGTAACGTGAAAAGTACATGAGTGATTTGAATTGAATGATTCTTGTACTCGAAGAAAGCTTATGAAATGGGCTTGCATATCCTAGATATTGAAAGTGTTACATGCAGAACCCGACATTTTGGGTTTCGTTTTTTTTTTTTTTACTCACCCTGTATAAATTTACCTTTCGCATTGAAGTACGAGAATTTAAACTGGACGTAAAATGCAATCATTGGGGGAAAAAAGTAAGTCCCTATTAAAATTTGGGGGAAAAGACATGTGTAAGACCGTTAGTTTTTTTGTCTTTTTCAATAAAACAAAAATATGCATGACAACAACTTACAATATAGAACAACTTCTTGACAAAGGGAGACCTAACGTCCTTGAAATAATCGGCCCACAAAGACTAAGGGGTTTACGAAAACTCGCCGATCGTCTTCGACTTCGGACATAGCCAATTTTAGGTCCATACTCTCTAATGATCATGAACTCAGCTATGACGCCACAGCCGGAGACGAAGCCGCGATTTCAAATGTCTCACTGTGGGCGTGCAGTACCCGAGTATGAATGATGTTGAACCGTTGAGCAGGCTGTATAATTATACAGCTCTTTGTGATAAACATTGACAATCTGAACCAACTCCTTATTTTAATCGCTCTGCGGAGAGATATTGATTTTGAAAAATCGATTTTTTTTTTTTTTTTTCGTGAAGAGATCTATATCATTCTCAACTATAATTACGTTACAGCCAGTATTGTTGAACTTAATATGATTGACATCACCTTTTCTTTCCATCATTGGTATGCATGCCGTTATCTAAAATTTTAATTAAAAAGTAGGTAATAAGAAATTTATACGCACCGTGGACGATATTACAAAATCTGATATTTCAGTGACATAATACAGAATTACAGATACCGTGTGAATATCGGTATACTGTAATTAGCCGGTTTATCTGACACTCACACTGACGGTTATAATTTTCTATTGCCACGAAAATGCGGTAAAATGGTTGGTTATAAGAGTTGTTGACCATAATATTCTTTATCTAACAGCCGTTTGTGTGATTTTGAGTAGGTAAGAACTCTCTTTCGTATAATTATGGCTGGTTTCTGCTCCATTATTTAGACCTATATCTATTAGTGCGAAACCGGTAACCAGGCTCTAACTTTGTTCTAGCAGACTGGACACTATTGATGGGAGATGGGGCTGTGTTCAGACTGTTTGCTGTCGCAAAGTTGTGAGAATAAACCCCACCTTCCCTGGTACACATTGATTTACCGACCAGTGAACGAAAGCGCGCGAACCAATGAATACCAAAGATGTTGGGCTACACAGCGCCCAACATGAAAATGAGTTTACAACTTCCCTTGTAACCAACCAATAAACTCGCGTTAACACCTAGTTAATAATATAGACCGAAGTTCCAAGCCACTGCGCGTCTGTACTTTGACACCAATGCATGACATTGCCAAACTCTATATACCAGTTCAAAATTGTAATTACAGATCTTAATAGCATGTCACTTTCTATCTTGGCCTCTAGGGTGAAGCACCTAAATACCGCTGCGCGTGTTACAGTAATTTGACACCAATGCGTGACATTGCCGAACTCTAAAATTATACCAGTCAATCCGAAATCCTCGTGCCACAAAATTGTAATTACAAAGTTTAATAGCATATGTCACTTTCCATCTGTGCCTCTATAGTAAAACGCCTCAATAAAATGACTGACAAGAATTAATTTGGAATCAGAATTGAGTCGAGCACACAGCAGATGTCCAGATCCTGCTAGGTCAATACACAATGTACCCGTCGTCTTGCAAGAAGGCTTTGAACAAAGTTGAACTCGTTGCAGCAGAGTTTAGGACATACATCGGCTGCAGATAGGTGGCAGTTTGAAAGTGGTAGTATCTCTTTGACTTTTGCAATGGAAACAACACTGTGATCATGACTGCCAGTCAGATGTCTAATGAAATGTCCGTCGCATCTCTTTTGCACGAATCAAACCAGTGGCAGGTGTACGTTTTTGTAGATCATCACACCGACAGAAGTTTGAAACCTTCGGTCGAGCCCATGTCGTCAGATTGTGATAGTAGGCTGCTAAACCAATATCTGGTGATTAAATATTAATAACACTGACTAATTGTCCTGAAAAACACTGATAGAGTGGCTTCCTAAATGCATGGTAAGACTGGTTGAATGCTTATCATTTTAACATTGGCGATTTCTAAGTTACCTGTTAGAAATACGTCTTAAATTTGACATTGAAATCAGCACTTGGCAGTTGGTGTTACAAGACTAGTACTTGCGATGGCATCCAACCTGGACGGAGGAAACGGTAGTGACTATTACTACATAGAAGAGGACCGGGCTACTAAATTAATATACACCGCAACACACACTGTGATTATCACAATCGTCATCCCGATCATTTTGTGCGTCGGTGTCATCACCAACTCCAGCTTCCTGTTTGTCGTGATGCGGGTGCCGAGGAGGATATCTCACACCACTCTGTACTTGGCACACCTTGCAGTGGCCGATCTCCTTTATCTCATCTCTCGACTTGGGCTACCTTTCGTCCGTGCCCCTGGCGGGTAAAATTTCTATTCATGAACTCGGCGGACGGTTTTTTGGCCTTTTTACTGGGCTGTGCCACTGGACTGGTTCCCGCTCCCATAATATGGGACCGGTAGCTAGTTCCCATTTAAAGCCATTGATTGGATCGCCCGATGAACGCGTGAGCGTTTTGGATGCAATTTATTGAATCCGAAAGTGGCGCTATTTAGCCATGTTGTGGAGGGATGTTTTCAAAATGGTGGTTTTCTTTGGATGATAATTTCTCAAAAAGTCATTGGTCAACCCACCAAAAAAGGAAAGGTAAATGAAAGACGATCTGTCGATCATCATTTATTTTGAGAAGCATGAACGCCTGTGGGAGTTTGAGCATTCTCTAACATACTTTTGAAGTATGGGGATTTATCACTGGTGTCTATGGGACTTTTTGCTTGGTTGCACCCCTATTGAATAATGTGGACGATGTCGTCCACGGCAGTTTATTTACTATCCCACTCCGCAACCCACCGGCGGACCACCGGTGGCTGGGGAGCGGCTTGTCGGTATCGGCACGACGAGCCAAACCATCAGCGGTCCGCCAGTGCTAGGCAAGTGGCATGCAACCAGTGGCATGCCGTCCCTTAACGCCAGCGGACCACAGGCGGCAGTCAGCGGCATACCACCAGCGGCCTGCCGGTCCAAAACCGCCAGCGGACCACCAAATTGAATTGAACGTTTTTTTAAGAAATGACACACCAGGCAATATACTACATGTATTTCAATACCATCGGGGAAAACACGTTCGTTGTGCATGACAGCTCATGCAGACAGTAATACATTGTACATGAGTTAAGGTTACAACTTCACCTGTTACCTACTTCATCTAATTAACTTGTTTTATAACACCTAGTTTATAATGGTATAAAGACCGAAGTTCCGAGCCACTGCGCGTATTACTATCATTTGAAATCCAATACATGTACATAACATTGCCGAACTGCCACAAAAGTTTAATTATAGATATGTCACTTTCCATCTGTGCCTTTATACTGAAACACCATTATGAAATGACAGGCAAGACTTTCTTGGGAGCATGCAACCAGTGGCATGCCGTCCCTTAACGCCAGCGGACCACAGGCGGCAGTCAGCGGCATACCACCAGCGGCCTGCCAGTCCAAAACCGCCAGCGCACCACCAAATTGAATTGAGCGGTTTTTTTTAAAGAAATGACACATCAAGCAATATACTACATGTATTTCAATACCATCGGGGAAAACACGTTCGTTGTGCATGACAGCTCATGCAGACAGTAATACATTGCACATGAGTTAAGGTTACAACTTCGCCTGTTACCTACTTCAACTAATTAACTTGTTTTATAACACATATAAAGACCAAACGGTTCCAAGCCACTGCGCGTATTATATGTCATTTGAAATCCAATACATAACATTGCCGAACTGCCACAAAATTTTAATTATAGATATGTCACTTTCCATCTGTGCCTTTATAGTGAAACACCTTTATGAAATGACAGGCAGGACTTTCTTGGGAGCCACTGTATGATTTGGAGTCGAGCAGAAGATGCCGAGAGTCCGTTAGGTCAGAACGCAATGTACCATCATCTTGTGAAAAGGAGTCCTTTGGTGCAGTCTGATCTAAAGTTGCTGAAGGGATTCTCCTAACAAACTGAGAAGTCATTGCAGCAGCGTTTAGGACATCGGATGCAGATAGGTTGCAGTTTAAAAGTGATAGTATCTCTTTGACTTTTGCAATTTGAACAACTGATCATGACTGTCCAGAGACCAACTCAAATTGATACCAACTACAATCTATAGGAGTCATTGTCTCCCCATTACATTTGCATTTGTTGGGTCGCATCTCTTTGGGACGAATCAAACCAGTGGCAGGTCTTGGCAGATGTCTTTGTATACCATCACACCGACAGAAATTACCATTCAAACCTTCGGTCGAGCCCCATGTCATCACACTGATAGTGGGTAAACTGCTAAATCGTTTGGCGAGACTGTTGATTGACTGATAACAGAAACTCATTATAAAATACTCTAATTTGGAGACTTGTTTTATGTTGAGACTGGTTGAAGGATTGACTCAGCATTGGCGATTTCTAAGTTACCTGAACATTGGAACCCCGTCTTCAAATTGACATTGAAGTCAGCACTTGCCAGTAGGCCTAAAGTGTTGTGTTTTGTACTTGCGATGGCATCCAGCCTATCAGAAAGAGAAAACTGCAGTGACTATTACTACATAGATGAGGACCAGGCTACTGAATTAATATACACCACAACACAAACTGTGATTATCACAATCGTCATCCCAATCATTTTGTGCCTCGGTGTCATCACCAACTCCAGTTTCCTGTTTGTCGTGATGCGGGTGCCGAGGAGGGTATCTCACACCACTCTGTACTTGGCACACCTTGCAGTGGCCGATCTCCTCTATCTCATCTCTAGCGCGTCTTTCCAGATTTGGAGATGGTGTTTCTCGCCAATGATACTGCAAAACCCGCTTGTAACTGCGACCCAGTGCCTCATGTACGATATCGTTATCGACTTGGGCTACCTTTCGTCCGTGCCCCTGGTCACCATGTCGGCATACGAGCGATTCCTGTCTCTGTGCTATCCACTGAGACTTCACAGAATCCAGCGTCGGCGACGAACCTACAAGCTGATCGCAACCTGCTGGCTGGTGGGGCTAATCTTCGCTAGTGTTAACATCACCTTCGGAAAGCAGATCACAGTTTACGAGTGTCAGAAATGGCCCGATGGGGACGAATACCTGGGACTACCGTCAACGTTTAAAGACTGTGAGCCTGTGAATAGAAAGTTGCACGACATTATCAGACTCATTATGAGCATTCTCTTGCACATTGTCGTAGGCCTGAATACATTCATGTACATCCGCATCATTTGCGAGCTAAACAAGCGCAGAGATACCGCCGACAGACTCCACCCTGGCCAAGATGCTTTACAAATTCAAAACCGGGTAACAAAGATGGTGGTGGTCAACGGAGTCGTCTTCTTTGTCTGTCAGGCGCCTTACCAGAGTTTGAAGGCGTATGCAATGATTGGTTCCTTTCTCGGGATTCCAATTTCGGGTATCGCAGTATGGTACTGGATCGGGAGGATCCTGCTGTACGTCAATTCGTCAGTCAATCCGTTGATTTACAACGCAATGAACCCACAATACCGGGCTGCGTTGGTGGCAGTTTGCGGGTGTAAAGGTCGTGATGTGAGCTCCTCTCTTCCAATTAGTACATCAGCAACAAATACAAGTGCTCCGACCACGAGCCTAGGACCCGTGAACATTGAAACCCATGTGTGAATATTTCGGTCATTTTGTCTCGGCTGTAGGCCTATTCAAAGACTGTGAAAGTGTTTTAAGGATACCAGCACAAACAAAAAATACCTGTTTCTTCACCACGAAGGGTAAATGCCCATTGAATATTCAAGTACTTGATTTCTGCTTAGGACATGTTCCAATGCAGGGTCTGACTTTATTACATTGGACTTTCGTGCATGGGGTTCATAAAGACAGAAACACCCTCACGCAGCCTCCCTTAACTATTACACAGCCATATTTCTCAATCATGTATTAATTTGCTGTTGTAAATAAAAGAATAATTGGCATGGAAATACAGTTTTGATTTGATTTTTGAGCATGGAGAATCTTGAAGGATTGACATACATGAGTCTTAAAATATACAATATCCCACACTGAATTTCTGACAGAATGGTTTGCATAAAATAATCTGTCTAGCCCCTCCACAATGCATGGATCCATCCACAAGATGGCTAAATAGCGCCACTTTCGGACCCCATTGCATCCAAAATGCACAGAATTGGAAGCCCCAACTCCAGGCCAGAGGTGCAGTGCCATATGTCTTCAATCCCCCAATTCCATGGCTCTCAGAACTCTAATATAGAATAATTTGAGTGTGACTTCTATTCATGAGCTCGGCGGACGGATTTTTGGCCTATTTACTGGGCTGTAACCCTAGACTGGTTCCCGCTCCCATGATATGGGGACCGGTAGCTAGTTCCCATTTATAGCAAAATGGCGCTATTTAGCCATGTTGTGGAGGGATATGTTTTCAAAATGGTGGGCTTCTTTGGATGAGAATTTCTCATAAAGTTATTGGTAAACCCACCAAATATGGAAAGGAAAACGAAAGAGGACATGTTGATCATCATTTTATTCTGTGAAGCCATGAACGCCTGTGAGAATTTTGTGTATTTGTATAACAGACTGTTGAAGTATGGGAATTTATCACTGGTGTCTATGGGACTTTTTACATGGATGCACACCTATTGAAAATGAATAATGGGGACTATTTCGTCGAAGGCAGTTTATTTATTATAACACAGTCATAGACTAGAGTACATAACATGACGTAGTATTGATGATCGTTTACAGAAGGGACTTCCTGGTTACCATAGCAACCAAATTTTCTATCGGCAGACAAACCTTCAACTCATGCTAGAGAGGAAATTTCAGGTCCGTCCTGTTGGTCAGCGAGGACATTATGTGGTTGACGTCCTATCCGCTTCAGCGAGCCCAATCTCGGCGTCTGTTTTCTTGGTATAATGATGAACCCTCCTCCCCCCAAGGATCATCAGCTAAATTATTCGATGAGTTGTGTAATATGCTCAGGGGTCCAGGTTTAGGTGGTCATCTTCGGGTTTACTGTTCTCTTAATTTATTCTTCAGTTCCAACTGTTCCAACTTTTTTTAAATTTTTTATCTAGGACTATACATCTGGTATGAAACGTATTTTAGTCATCTTTGCTTATGGCAGGCGAATAGGCTTTGCGATGGAACCCTGTTGAGATACATTACAGATTATATTTCGCTCGTCCGCACCGTTCTATCCAATAGGGAGTTAACTGGTACTTTGTCGGGGCTGATCCCTTTGATCTCAACTTGGAATATTTAATTGACCCCATGACCCGGAGTCAACGCGTTCTGAGCTGTCTTTGGACAAGCTGTCTTTCGTGTGCGCATGGCCAATTCGTGCAACATGTAGGCGCTATAGGCCTACATAATAACCTACCATGACCTGCGCTTCCGGCTTCAAAGTATTTTGTAAAACAGACTTCATACTATGGCTTAATAAGCGCTTAGCACTGAAAGTCTCGGTTTCCATGCTAATTTGAAATTCATCTATCGTAGGAGGGCGCTGTCTCTCTGTGTTGGGATACAACATACCAAAGTTTATCCAAACCAAATAGAACCTGGCATCTAGGAAAAAGATGGTTATTTTTTGTTACTTTTCATTATGTTATTGGCCTGTTTTTGCATTTAAAACCGATTTAAAGGTCGGGGCAGTTTGTTAGCAAGGGGGGGGGGGGGAGCGGGTATTGAAGGCACAGTATCAGTTAGTCTTTTTGGTTTCAAGGCCTTCTCAAGTTATTCAGCATTTATAGCGCCCTCACGTTGTGGAGCTATTAGAATTGTTCAGTGGTGTGTCCTGATTTTTTCACAGGGCGTCAGTGGGTACCGGTACTAAAATTGCCAAATTCCAGCCGGTGAGGGGGAGAGTTTGACGATAATGGGCGCTTTTCATGATGCACAATTAACATTTCCTCTTCAGTTGCCTTTTCTTTTATATATATTATTGTCATGGGTGTGTGTGAGTTTGTTTTTGCATTCAATAGGGGACTGTTACAACTGATAATCTACCCAACAGATAAATCACCACTAACCGATAATGTAACAGCAATTGACTGATGCTGTATCACTAACCGATAATGTAACAACAATTTACCGACAGCGTAGTAGAATGTACTACACCAACACTTGACTGATAGTGTATTGGCATTTAGTACATAATTATACTATCAGTCATTTTTGTAACATTCTCGGTTACTGATACAGTATCGGTCACATCGGTTGGTGTATAACGCTATCCGTTGGTTATTACATTATCAGTTGTAACAGCCGGGGACGTTGAACAAAACAGAGGACAATAGGGTCCACGATTCCCGAAGGTCCACAGTTGACGATCATGTTCGGCCCTTTAACGTGCTTGCGTCGGGTTTTTGGGGTGGACGAAGGGTAATTAAGAGTTCAATTATAAGGGTATCATAATTTTTTTATAATGCGCTCAGTTGCGATTCAGAATGAAGAATGAGGGCGCTATACCAATGATTGCAAACTTTACTAAGTTCAGTTCTATAGCTCGTCGGTTTTTAAGGGAAAATGAATGACAAACCTCATGATTATTCCATGCAATTTGTTTTTAATTATTAAAAAAAACCTTTGCCGCTCCGCTAAAATTTCCTTTATACGGCGATTAAAACAAACAAACAAAGAAATTTCTTTGAAGCACATCATCATAAAGAAATGCCCATTTATTGTAATAAGGAAACCACAGCCGGTAGGCTTTAGTCCTTTGGTGTGCAATAAACCTTGTTGTCCCCGTGTTTTCAAGATGACCTCTGCCGCGGGGCCAGTTGAAAGTTCATGCGCACGCGTACATCATCTGAAAACTAGATTAAAGGACCACTGAAATTCTGGGCACTGTCGGAGCATTTCATGTATTAAAAATCGTATATAAACTCAATCGTCATGGTTCAATTAGTAATGTACGCCCACCAACTTTGCTCAATCAAATAAGAGTTTGCTCTTTAGAGAGTTGTCTCATCACAGAGTTATGTTATCGTGCTTCAAGCTAGAGCCACTAGAGTAGCATCCAAGATATATTTCTTTGTGTAAAAAAAAAAATTATAAGCTGCATTTATAAGCTCCCGAGCTCCTGGCTGACGAGACCTGAGCCTGATAAATTTATTTACTGGCATATAGTTATTTCTATTTGTTCGTCAACATTTACCTCACACCCCCTATATTTTCCCAACCCCTCCCACACACCGTACCGTACCCCGCCCGCGCCCCGCCCCTTCTCAAAAAAATTCCTAAATATTGTCGTAGAGGGCGCTGTACTCTCCTAAGTAAAATCCGAAAATGGCGACTGCCTTGGCAAAACACGCGCTAACATGTGTAAGACGTTGCAGGCAATTTCCTCGAGTTTTCGTCCAAAGGAAGGCTGTCTCAGTAGTTCGAGTGGGTAAGTGTAGGCTACCGATACGTAGGTTTCTTCGTATGTGGACTAACCAGAGCGAGAACAGACTGTTTGCCTACCTCCACTCCCGCTTGGTGCCCTGCCTGCCGAACAGCCGAACGTGCCCCACGATTCCCCCCACACGCACGGCAAAGAAAACACTGATTCGTCGTGGGCTGTTTTCAAAGTAACGTTAGGCCTACTGTAATTTTAGCGATCATGTAGTTACGGGAATACGGGCTGCTCTTTAGTTTCGATCAAATGAGAGTCAAGGATGTTTTTTATCATTAAAAAAATGACGAAAAAAATGTTGCAACCTGACGCCACTTCCGCGGTTGTGTACAAAGTCTATGGAGAGTCAAGAATTGTTTTTTAAAAGTATTTCCTAACAAAATTGGAAATATATTTCAGTCCTAGATTCATGTTTTATCATTATTTTTGCAATGAATCCATGACCTTCACTGACATGACTGAGATGATATATGAAGAAAAAAGTGGTGTCAGGTTACAACATTTTCTGAAATGACCTTTTCAACCTAAAACTTTTAACATGTTTGGAAAGGTTACCCTGTGCACAAGCCCTATGAGACTGGTCTGAAAATGTTTATGTGTTTTCTCAGTAAATACTTCAATATTTTTCCTGCTAAATTTGACTGTTTACTAGGACATATTATTATCACTTCTTGATGGCTGATCGGTCACTGACGGGAAAATTAGTGATGGCCAGATATGAGCATAAATAGTTTCCACATGTTTAAGCAGACTTCTCTTAATCAAAAAATGTTCAAATGACACCTTTTTTGTAATTTTCAACCGTTTCTTGGGGTAAAAATTACAATTTGTGTACTTGGTTTAGGGTTGGTGCCGTGGGATTTAACACGCCTTGCGCATTCACGGTACACCACGGCGATCCCCATCTTTATTTTCGTGTTGCGTTTTGTCATTGTCATCACCATTCCCCCCTCCCCAAATTTCCTTCAAAAATTCAATACCTTGTATTGTCCCCAGCTTTTCTAACAGCACTACATGTACATTAAAATGCTACTTCGATACGAGCAACCCAATCATTAATCCAGCCAATCAGGTACCAACTAAGTTACAGTAGAAGACTCCATGTTTTCAACGACGTATGCACGGTAGTCATTTTTTGACGGGGGACATTTAATAACCTATCAAAAATATCTTTCCCAAAACATGCAGAAATTTCAAATAATTCCAGACCGCGCATATGTCATATGCAAAATGGGGATATTAAGTCACTAAATATGGTTCAGTTTTGTCAATACGTGCCATTTTCCCAGGTAACAATCGTATCCAAAGTTGCCCTTCCCATGAAAAAAAACCCACGGGCACGCGGGTCAGCGCGCCTGCACTGCATGCCTGCATAACCCACGGTCAGCCAGCTGACCACACGCGGTTCACATGGAATGGATGTTTTGTACACGTACTGTATAGTGTATAGCACTATGTCTGTGCAAACTCAGTGTTCCTAATTTGACCAATATTGGACCTCTTCCTGTTTCTTATTTTCTTCAGATGTGAGGCACCATGCACGCTGGTTTGCACCATTCCTGTTTGCTCTTCGGAGGCAAGTCCAAGCCATTCAACACAAGTACGGTCCGGAAGAAAAGAAACCCAGATCACATCAAGAAAACTGGTCAGTGTAGCCCAATGTATTCCCAATAATGCGATGTTGGAATTTGCATCACCTGGATAATAAAATGCGAAACCACAATAATAAATGTGGGGATGTGTATTGTGTGTGGTTCACAAGTTGATTGCCAGTTGAGATTTCGCGAGATGGACAGGGGTGTTTCGCAAAACATGAATAAAATTGAAGAATAAAATCATTGGAAATTTATAATTTTTTATTTGTTTTGATTTTTGGATCGAAAATTTAGAATTTTTGACCAAAAAGGTATTTATGAATAGGAATAAATATGCTTGGCTGGTATTGAACACAATGTTTAAGACTGGTTGGAGTCTGGGTGCTGATTATTACCCTTGCCTTTGGCTCGGGTAATTATTACCCATTCAGACTCCAACCAGTCTTAAACAGAGTGTTTAAAACTGGCCAAGCACACATTTGTAACCTTATTCAGCACACATTTACTATTATTATTTAACCTTAGGGACTATGACAGCGAACTGTACGCGTTTGGCAAGCGCGTAGGGGAGGATTTCACAGACGCCACACTACGCACGGCCCTGACTGACAAAAGTTACGTGGAGAGGGAGGAAGCGAGGAGAAAAGAGATGGGGTTGGAGGGCGAGGCAGCGAAACTTGACATTCAGGATAACCAAGAACTGGCCCAAACCGGTGAGTGGTCTACAGGGGCGGATCTAGCCTTCAGGAAATTGGGGGGGGGGGGTCAGCTTGAAAGGGTGCCAAAGGTACGCCCTGCTAGGAGGGTTTGCAGCATGCCTTCCGAAAAAATTTGTTTGAAATCTGTGATGCTTTTTCCTGCATTCTAAGGCAATATGAGCAGAAATTTGGGAACTAGCATTAAATTTAATATTTTTGGACCCATTTTACTGGTATAACATTAGTCAGCGGCTGAGCTGGGGGGGGGGGGGGGGTGTCCTCCCCCTCCTCTAGATGCGCCTCTGGACTTTCGGGGTTTAAAAGCTGGTCCCTGCAAATGCAAAGCCGAAGCAAATTTTATGTTACCAACCATTCGTTGGGAAATTCACCGCAGTTGAAATGAGTTCAATTTTTTCTTGAATTTCTAGCGGGAAAAAAAAAAATTTACCAGTCAAGTTTGAAATTCAATGATTGTGATTTTTTTGGTGTTTTTCTTGTTTCATTTTGCCCGAAAGGTGGTGTTTTTATCTCCGATTACATCAAAGCTTACTTGAGGCATGTCTACCGTCAACTCCCTGAGGAAGGAATTGGGTGAGTCTGGTGAAACAAATCGAGTCTTCGTTGGTCCCAGAGAGCCGGGCAGTGCTGTCGTATAGGATTATCATAATGCCAATGAATGGGCTAAATCTGGAATCAGGTCGACCAGATGCATGAAAAGACTTCTAGTGAATAGCCATTCCGAAAGAATTGAATAGAATTTTGTGCACCCTGGGACCAGTTTACTATGCTTAACTAGTCTGGTTGAAACACTGCCTTTCATAGTCAGTGTGTTTCAATCAAAGTTCATTAAGAAATTAACCCTTACCCTACTAGACCCTCCAACGCATGCCAATATGTGCCTCAAGAAAATCTCCTATGTTTTTTGCATGGCCCTCCAATATCTGCCATGTCATTTCAAGGGTAACTGGACAGGCACTCCAATACATGCCACAGAGAACAATGAGAGTCCTCTGATAACAAAGTGAGTGCCCCCAGCTGGTCAGTATCAGACACCCTCCAGGGCCTCCAACTCCTGCCAATTGGAGCCTTCACTGTTAAGAAACACCATCTGCCAATAAACTGCAGCTGGAGGGCATTGGCATAACCAACTGACATGCAGTAAACTACCCTCAGAGAGTAAGGGTTAAACTAAGCAAGAGTTATGGATAGTGTCATGACAAGAACATTACAAGTCCAGGTACGAGTAAAGGCCCATCCCAATTCATATCCTGGCGTAATATCCCGGACAAGTTCCGGACATCCTATGGGTATAAGTTGCAGGATTCTGAACAAATTCCCCGCAATCTTCCTGCAATGAAGTTATCACAATTGGTGAGTCAAGCTGCTGCTGATGAAAGTTTCCCTGGAACATGTCCGGGACAAATGCAGAGCTTCTTCCAGGCAAAGTGAATGATTGTACCTACAACTTGTCTGGAACTCGTCCCGGATATGAATTGAGATGGGCCCTTACTACATCTACGCTTTATCTTATCACTGTCATGTTTTTGTCTTTTGTTTCTCAGTGCAATCTGTGAGCATTTAACAAGACAGGAGCTTCTTGTTTACATTGGCAGACATCTTGGGGTGACCGACATCATCCTCTGCGCAGTAAGTAGACCCCAAACAATTTTGCCGTTTTATTCAACTAATCGATAGTAGTGTCAGTTATTAAAGGCAAATATAGGATCATATAGGTAGTTCCATGGTGTCAGACGTGCATTTTGGACAATTCCACATTATGCATAATAATTGTCATAAATATTACACCATTGACACATCTGACTATTTCATTTTTAAATGAAATTGTGTACACCTACAGGATTTCCCCATCCCGCATGAAGTCGCAAGCACTGCTCTGCAGGCCATCGTAGGAGCCATCGTACAAGACACAGTAAGTATGCAATAAATGTATTACGTCAAAGAACTCAGTGACTATCTGGTTTTCTGTGATCGGCCACAATTGTGTGTTGTTAGTTGGCCTTATTTCACGTAAACTGATTGCTAATTCTTTTATCAAGTGTCATAATGGTGCCTACTAGTCTAAGGGCTAGACGTTGTTATGATTTGACACACGATAATCTGCCACCACGATCACCCGCCGCCACGAAAGGGCGCTATCACGACCAACCAACATCACCCACGAACCCGTCAGAACTACGTCTAGGCCAATTCCTATCGGTGGTGTAATGCAACACACCTGATTGGCTTAATATATGCAGCGCCCAATTCAAACAATTCATATTAGTTCCGAAGCAAACTCTCAAATTTCTTCCGGTACAATAAAAGATGCAGCAAGACTTTTGTGCAATTTCAGTGGTCGGCTCTTTTGTTGTGTGTAGTATGTGAGGGACTGAAAATGGACCGTAATTGCCTGCAGAAGTTGCGCATGCGCCCTAGTTTCCCCCATTTTTCAGGCGGGGGAAGGGGGGGGGGGGATTTCAGGAGATGTCCTTGACGTTGCTACTGACAAGTCCTTGGGCGATATTGGTTGGTCGTGATAACACCCTCTAGCAGCGGCAGATTGTCGTCCCCTCACAGAGATTGCAGGCAGTTTCTGAGTTAATTTCTGCCTTGTTTCACTTGCAGGGTGCCCAGAAAGCCGGCCTGTTTGTCCGCGACTTCATCTTGTCCCATCTGGTAGATAAAGACATCAATGAGCTGTGGCCTATCACTAATCCGATGGGGCTGCTGGTGGAGATACTTGAAAGGGAAGGAAGGGCTTTGCCTGAAGCAAGGTACGTGATTGGTCAGTGCAAGGAGGCAGATTTGTTTTCTGTGACCTGGTACCTTCTCTGTTCACAAGTACCCCCTCACCGGCAAAGAAAGCACAGTTGGGGGTGACCGACCGACGCCATCTTGCCTGACTGCAATTTTGCCGCGACTCATGATGGACATTGCTGCGTTTGTCCCACGTCACAGCAGTCAACAATTGCTACATGTTACATACTTGGTAACATAGATATTCTTTATTTTTTGTTGTGGTTTTCTAGGCTACTTCGGCAAGTGGGCACTTCTACTATAATGCCTCTTTATATGGTCGGTGTTTACAGCGACAAAAAGCTACTTGGATGGGGTAAGGACATTGTGTTGCTTCATAATTTGATTGGTTTGTAATTCACTGGATTAGTTTCAAGAAAACATAAAATGTTAGTGCTTATGGTTAGTCCAAGAACATGGAGGCCATATTTTAGTTTTGATCAAATTTTTGCCAGCCTAGTGTTCTCTTTGTAGCTATCTGAGTTACTGACTGACCCACCGACTGCCACTTGTGCTTAGACTGGCTGTAGGCTAGCGAAGAGAGCTGGGCAGTGCCATCATATAGGATTACCTTGTACCATAATGAATGAGCTAATGCTGTCCCAATGTGTAGACAGATGCATGAACAATCTTCCAGAATGGCAAGAATAGATTCTTGTGTGCTTTTGGATCATCTGTTCTGGGCTTGCCTAGTCTTGTTGCAGTATCAAAAGTTCCTTGCAAATTTACGTCTACAATGATGTCATAACACTCCCAACCCCAATATATCTGAAATCTTTTTATTTTGGGACAAATTTGTCCCAGAATTATGACAGGCAGAATGCCAAATTCAGCCACTAACTTAGAATGCATGTATTGTACAAAATGCAAAAGAGCACATTTAGTTTATGTCTAGATAGGTATTTGTGAATGTCGGAGGATTATGAAGTATTAATGATCTGTTTGATTTTTCCAGGCCCGGGCGAGACGCTAGCCATAGCCGAGGAAGAAGCGGCAAGAGTGGCCCTCAAGCACGTCTTTGGTACCACAGAGAACAGCCCCCCATTGCCACTGGATCCGGTGAAATGCAAGCATTTGAATACCACAGTCGCTGAGGAGGTTCAGAGGACACGGCTAGGCAATCAGGCTGCGGTTTCCAGCTGAAGAATTAGGCTAAAAAATAGTGTGACTTCTGTGGCTCATCATGGACAGTTCACCAGTCAAGCCACAATTTCCAGATGAACAACTGTAAAGAGACTTCCTGTTGCTCAATATGGACAGTTAAGCATTCAAGAGAAGGTTCAGGGGAGGACCATTTTATAATAGTCGACTAGTGTTTGATTTGTAACGTAACGTACGGCTGCATATTAAGAGTAACATCCAAACGCCTCCAATCTACGATGGGCAAAACGCCATCACAGAACGTCTTGGTCTTGGCTCCCTGCTGAGCATTATGACGAGCGTGGCTATCAGTAAACAGCGATGGAACCGTGCCTTGTGTCTGGTTCTAAAGAGTCGCCTGAAGTGGTCCAACCGTCCTTCGTCTGATCCAAGTTATTCAGACTGTAGTTAACGAAATTATAGTCCTTGCCTAAAATTGATCTGAGCTGCATTGTTTAGACGAAGACATAGACAAAAAAATTGGCTCAGCACTGAGACACCCACGCTACCTTTTTCGTATATTTTTTGTTCCTCAAAGACCAGCATTTCCAAAAAGTTTATTGTTAAAAAGTGAATTGTTAATATTTAGTCAAATGTGTTCATATGCAAGAGCACCGTCATTCATATTGGTGTTGGGGTTCATCCATCATTAGTAATATTTTAAAGTGTCCTTACAACGCTTTAAGGATGGGGTGAAACGTTATGTACACTTTTAAAAGTAAAAAAAAAAATGTATTTTCCCTACAAATTGCAAGTGCTAGTTTGGGGCCCATTCAATACTGCAGGTATAAAGAAAAAGAATTTTCAAGACCAAAATGGCAGCACCAAAATTTAGTGGGGGGGGGGGGGGGGGGGGGGTTGAGGGACTTTACCCAGAACCAAACTTCATGAATTGACCAACCCTTGCAAAAAGGCTGTGTGACCTGTGACCTTTATGCATGTTAACCCAAACGCAAACGCTGATAATTAAAAAAAACTCTGTTTTGGAAGGGGAGGGGTTTAAAAAAGATCTCTCTCTCTCTACGCTTTAGTATTTAGAACTCCGGATGACCCCTAAATTACAAAATGAATTTCATTTATGAATGCATGTCAATAAAATACTGGAATCAGTTTTTCACATCAGTTTTCACATGTTCAAGTAAAAATTGTGGGTCCCTTTACTCGCTGGCAAGAAATGTTATTGAAATATCAATGTGCTGTAGGCCCCCAAGGAAAACAAACAGAAATAGAAATAGAAGTTGGGACTCTTGTATTTAAGGTTAAATTGAAAATTGTGCAAAGGGGTTAACATTGCATTTTGATGGAAATTGGTCTCTTTTTTTTTCAAGAAAGAAAATCTGTATGGTATTAACCTTGCCATTAAAAAAAGAAATTGGGTTAATCCCCAAGAAATTAAAATGTGTAAGGGGGGGGGGTGCAACATCCACCTCCATTCAGTTGCTGACTGATGTTATGATACTAATCATTGAATAAAATTTGACCAAAAAAATTAATTGAACCCTTGAGGTCATAAAGTTATTCTCAAATTGCCATAAAGGCAGGAAAAAGCATTTTATGAAATAAAAATTGGGTAAATTTGGTTTTCCCTGGAAAAAAAATTATCAGGGTAAACCTTGAATTTACATGTATGAGAAAACATGAGGAAACATTTGATTTTTCACTTGAAAGACAAAATTTTAGTCCCTCAAAGTCTGCTGACTGATATTAAACGGGACAGATATGCTTTCAAAGGGAATTTTTAGTGAAAAAAATGGGGAAAATCAGTCAACAATACATTTCCCCAGATAATTTCCAACTTTTTTCCACCAAAACCATGCAGATTTCGTTTGAATAAATTGATGGTGCTCTTCGTGTATTGTAAGGCATACCTGAGAATCTAGGAGAAAGTTTTTTTGTTGTTTCAAAATTCATTACAATCCCTTGGATTTATTAAAATTCATTTCAACACCCTCCCTCCCCCTATCCTAAAGGTAGATCCGCCCCTTTCCCCTTTTTTTCACTCCCTCAACCCCACCCCACCCCCTCTTTTTCTTGGTTCGGCCGGCGGGGTGTTGTGTTTTTTATGCAAATTGCTTTGCGGAAGGTTACTGGGATATAAGGCACTGCAAATTGAAAATATTAAACTGGTTCGCCCCCAAATACATATGACATCATAGCGTCATGCGAATCACTTCGCGGAAGGTTATTGATTTTCAGCGCCCAGGGCGCTTTCCGTAATAACTGGTTCGCGCCGCCCAACGCTTTTGAAACCACAGCGCGCGAATGGCGATAATGCAGTGGGGACCAGGGACCATGTGCGTTTTTTCCACGCATTCGTATTTTGGCGGGCACGGTGGGTGGAGAGTTTCGGAAACCGTCACAACATCGAGGTAAGTTTACCATTTTTGGCCTAAAATCCCAACAATTTGGCCTTCAGAGTCAGGTAGAAGTGACTGCACTATACTGTAGAGCATAGTACTTCTGAATTTGGAGCATTGAAAACTCTGTTCGATATTAAAATGTGGTGTTTTTTCATGCAGGCAAAATTTATGTGGAAGAAAAAAACATGCACGCCCATTTCACTTGCGCATGTGCAAGTCATGAACCACGCCTTTGTTTTTTTTAGCAAACACGTCACGCTGTCCTCGTCCAATAGCAAGCTTCCTTGCTATAAAACACAGCATCGCATGAGAATTCTGTCCCACAATTCATTGCTCACACCGGCACACGAGATGCCGAATTTGGCTCAATTAATTAACTGGTTCGCGCCCCCAAATGCTTTTGGAAACAAAGCGGTACTAGGGACCAGGGATTTACCAAACGAATTTGCACATGATTTTTGTACGCACTCATAAATTGGCGGGCGCAGGGAACCGTTCGAATACTGTCAAAATAGTCAAGTAAGTTTTTCACTTTTGGCCTAAAACGGAAGCATTTTTTTCTTCAAAAGTTGCATGTAGTTAACTGCACTGTTGTAGGTATTTTTGAAGGTGGTGCTGTTGAAAATACCGTTCGAAATTTAGCTTTTTATTGAAGAAATCCCTTCGGTGATCTTTCAGCTTTTGGTTCGTTTTCTTTCCGCATAAAACATGGGGAGCTTTTTGAAGAAAAAAATGGGGGGGGGGGGGAGTGGGCGTGGTTTTATCAGTCAAATTTGTAAAAAAAAATGTTATTCTGCCAATACTGGAGACAATTTGAAATTGAAAGTTTAAACCCCACCCCTTCAAATTGGTTCATATTTAGTGTTTGGGTTAATTTAGGCTGAAAAAGCTAAAAAAATTAAGTTTAAGCGCATCAGACAAACGTTTTTTGCGATATTATCTGCAATTTTTTTGAAATTTTTTTTTGGGGGAGGGGAAAGGTTACATCAAGAGAAATCCATATTCACCATTATTTTTCATGGCAGAGTAATTGAAATTATGATAACTTATGACCTTTAGTTTGACTTTGATTTGACCTTGTGGAACATGTGACCTGGTGACGAACTTGGGGGGGGGGGGGCGGGGGGGGGGGGTCAAGAAGAAGGATTACTCTTTGGACACTCATACAATTATGAAAAAAAAGTGCTCTCATATGTCCTAGGGTCATTCTGTGTCAAATCACCCAAAAAATTAAAATTTAAACCCTGCTTCCTTCAAATTGGTTCATATTTAGTTTATGGGGTAAATTAGGCGGAAAAAGCTGAAATATAAGTTTTACAGACGTTGGACAAAAGGTTTTCGCACTACACCCGCCATTTTTGGCACTTTTGGTCAACATGGGCATGGCTGCCAATTTTCAAAACACTGCATCTCCATCTGCAGCTCTTTATCGTGGTTTCAGGCACGGTTGTATAGCCGATATTTTTGGGGGGCTAGCAGGGAGAATCCAGAATTTTTTTCAGGTGGGCGTGCTGAAATGTAGACATACTATCACTATAAGTGTACATATGCACCCTTCTCACGACTATTTATCCAGGGAGAGACCCGACTATTTATCTAGGTGGAGACCGACTATTTATCTAGGTGGAGACCGTTAATTAACATGTACGTCACATTCTTACATTTTGCTAGTGCAATTTTTTATGGATTTTTTTTTCGGGGTGGGGGCTAATGCCCCTCCCCTAGCGTCCCCCAGCGGCCTCCCCCCCCCCCCCCCCCAGGTCAGCTAATTCAACACTGACAAAATAATTGCACTCAACATAATATGGAATCCAAATTTTACCAGCTAATTACAAACTGACAAATCGCACTCTTCCTTGAAAGATCAGTATCTTGAAAAAAATGAATTGGTGATTTTGTGCATAAACTGCATTATACCCAGAGAAAATGTGAATGTCAAAAAGTTTATAAGGAACTGAGATGTTACATTCTTTTCGTTTAGACAGCACAGAATAGAAACAGCAAGAAACAAGTGAATATGCAAAACTTGTAAACCTGTGAAAACAAACTGATGTTTTAATAAGCTGTATTACAAGCCTGCCTTTGAAAACTGATAATTTTCTCTCTTTTCTTATTTTACAGACGGTTATCATGACAGAGCTAGTCTCCAAGCTGATGAAGTGTGGATGCTATGATGACACTTACTTGAACTACAATACAATCCAACGAAGTCCTTGCCACACTGGGTTGTCATGAATGTACTGTGCCCATCAAACTGTGCCCGTCAAACGTCTCTACAATTAGGCCCATGTCCCAATGAAGTCTAGGCGGGCTAGTTTTTTTGGGGGGGGGCCTAAAAGTTGAATAATTTCAACAGTGATAACATGTAGTTAAACTGAAATCTAGTAATTCACTTTAATTACCTTTAACAATGGACAAATCTTCATATAATTTGGACCTCAAGAATATGCCTATAGAACTAAATCTTCATTTTGATTTAAAATATGATAAGATGATTTAAAATAGAAAACTCAAGTACCGTAGAACAGTGAACCCATCCCAGACCTTAAATAAGTGCTCCCAAATATAGTTTTGAACTTTTAATTTAATAAGCAACTCATGAATCAACAAAAAAGAATAACACTGTTAAGACCTCAAGAAATTACATGTCTAGAACTCTATTTTGTATGAACTAAACATCATAAACAGCACTATGAATGTAACCAAAACTTAGGTCAGGTCAAACCTAATTAAAGTAAAATTAAAGTATTATTAAGTAACTCACTTAATTAGGAGGGTAAATCCAGTTTTGAATACAAAAACAATATAGCATCCATGTATGCCAAAGTCATTTTGTATCAGCTGCACAAAAAGTGTAGACACTTGCAGCATTTTTTGAGGTCATTCCCCTGCATAGCCTACATTAACATATAACCTTACCGTACCACTAACAATTAACAGCAAACCAGCACTCACCACCACTAACCAGCAAAGACCCATCAAAATGCTGCAAGGACAAGAAAATATTGCTGTACATTCTTATTTTTATTTTTCAAAGCTGGATTACCACTAAAATAATTTTCTTTGTGTTATACTAGGCCATACGTGTATTTACAAACTTTATGGGAAAAGCAGAAAAAAATATAAACCTGTTGTTAGCTTTAAATTTAACTTAACTAATTAACTTAAAAGGAACATATAAAATCTTCTAGCCATAAGTTCTTCTGAAAGGGAAATAATTTTAAAATTTGCACGTGTAAAAACTGGAATAAAACTTTACTTAGATGAAAATGATGAAATTTAATTTAAATATGTATATCCACATTCAGATAATATGAATAATAATCAGAGCGTACATTTAAGTTATTTTTTTCTTCAAAATAGTAAACTTATTTTAAGCAATGACCACATGGTCTGAAGACAAGGGAGAAGTCTGAAAATAAGTTAATTTGGCTCTGGACAGATTTGGGACAATGGTCAGTAGAGAGCAGTAAATTTTAAAGCCTTTGTGGAGAAACCTGAACATCGCCTGCAAGTTGCCCCTGGATAAACCTGTGACAACTGGATAGACAAACTATGAAATCATGAGGATGACATTGTCAGGGCGCCGGGAACTATACAAGATTTCATCCAGGGGAGAGTGTGATGAACTGATGATGTAAGCCAAAGTGAGTGTGCGGAAGGAGGCAGATCATCCAGTGCAGATCATCTATTACTGAAACAAAGGACGAGGAATTTGTTATGGAAATATCTAATTTGGACTTAAGATCAACATTAAAGGCAACTCTGCAGCAACTTTCAGCCCAGGATGGATCGGACTTTAACAACTGTTTTTGTGAGTGTTGCCTTTCTGGACTGCGAACTTGGCATAAACTCTTTGCATCTTAATCTTGGAAGAACAATTGAAGGACATGCCTAACTTGAACTCCATGCCATTTTGGAAGCTTGACACTTGGAGGATGAGCTTGTTTGAAAGGACTGGACCTTTGAGGAACAATTACTTTCTGATGTTGGGACAAGTGGAATTCTGATGACTCTCTGATGTTGGGACCAGTGCAATTCGCCATCTTTACTACTAGTGGAGGCATGTCTCATGCTGGAAACTTGGAGGTAACTTAAAACCTTTTTTTTTTTTGGCTTATGGTTAAAATAAAAATCAATCATACAGTTTCAGTCACATTCTTTGAAAATTCCAGGGATCGATTTAAAAGAACCCAAATCCTTTTGAAACAATTTTTGCAGACCCAGAGTGGTCTGTGAAGCACCCCAAAGGTGAAGATTATACATTTGACATTCTGTCAATATATTGGATGAAAAACAAAAAAATTGCACCAAGGTTGCCCTTTTACAATACACCGTAGAAGTGTGATGTAACCCAAGATCGTCTGGTCTCCAATAGTGATTGTTCCACACAATATGTCTCATCCACTATTTTTACCGGCAATTTAGGTGAATTTTGTCTATTTGAGATTTCTCAGACATTAAGAATAAATAAGACTGGAAAATGGGACAGGGCTAGCGAGTGCTTCGTAGCTGACTGTATTCATCACTCAGAACGTGATGGTTGCTGTTATTTTCATTTTCCAACTGATAGAAAATTATGAAAAAGTGGGCACCGTGCTATCGCTTTATAAGGCTGGGTCTGTGTGGAACGGGTTGCTTGGCAACGTATGACCTCAGTTGTGTATGATGTAACCACTTTTAGAGTTTTGATTTTCACCTTTTTCACCCCATATTTTAACAAAGTAACCCCAGCCCCAATTGCTTCAAAACCATAAAGAAACCACAATTAGGGACACTATTGGGTTGCGTATTCAGGTGTGTGTTGACTATACACCTTGCCAGAACAATGGTACCTGAACCAGTTCAAATAGTTCATTTTTCAATGTCCCGTATGCGGCCCTTTTCTGCTGCGATGTCAAACACGGCATGGCAACACGCATCACACGCTGAGGTGCTCAGACCACGTGTAGCGAACTGTCAAAACGGAAGAGTGAATTAAAAGGCTCTTTTTGGCGTGCGGTTTTTGCTGGGGCGGATGTTGTACATGACCTTAGAAACTGAGATAAACTGCTTCGAGTTGAACTTGCTGTACTTAAAACGATGTCTGGACGCTCTGTAGTTTTATTTTTTTACGACGGACCTCCTGTGGCGAGCAACCATTTTAACTTTTACTGTTTTTGCTAACACGGTGTCTGAACATGGCCAAATGAATGTTTCACCTGCATTAAAGGTTTATTAATTTCAAACATGAGAAAGTCTAGTCTTTAGTATATGTTTAAGTAAACTTGCATTGAATAGTTTTTAAAGCAGTTTGTTTATGAATAAGATATGATCAATATCCTTATTCATGCAAATTGTTTGATTGGGTTACCACCCGCAGGGAGACCTCTGGTCATTTTCTTAATAACTTTAATTAAGATGTATTAGAAATGGAGCATTGCAGCCACATTTATTTGTTCGTATAGCCCGTCTATGCACATTTTGAAAAATACAGTTTTGTAATGAAAAATACAACTTTTGGAGATTCTTTGGACATGGTTTACATTTGTACAAGAACTGAATACTCTTGATTGTTACGGTGACCTAGAAAATAGGCGTGTATACACTGGCTGTAAATAAATGTAAATTAAAGGTTTTAAAATGATTGGCCTTGGTGCCCCCTTGAGCTGGCCTTGGTGCCCTGTGGAATTTTGATGGGGGCAAGGCCAAAGTGGCCTGCCCCTTTTTTGCCCAAGATCGAGGCCTGCAGCATACTCCCCCCTCCCAGTATTTTTGCATGAGTGCCCTTTTTTAAAAAACTTTTGTTGCCTTTTTTCCGAACAAGTGCCTTTTTTATATGAAAAGTCTGTTTGAACAGCGCCCCCAGTGTCCGGGGAAAAAAACCCACATGTCTGCATGTACTTTTCAGAACAGATGTGTGGGCTCTTTTTTTAAATTTTATTTTATCACTACAAAGACAGACATTTTCACCAACATTAGCAAATATTTGCCTATTTTCTGTTCGGCTGGTTTCACATCCATTGTTGGTGCCCCCCCCCCCCCCCCCCCCCCCCCCCCCCGCCTTTGAGGTAAATGCTCGAAAAATTACTGAAAATTGTGCGTTCTGGTGGGTGCAAGAAAATCACTGGCTGGGTCGTATACACTACACTCATCTGTCTAAACACAAAGGGAAAAAATGAAAAGAAATTATTTTCTAAACAAATTTCAAAGGAAAAGTGACTCATAAATTTGTTTAAAATTTAGCAAAGAAATTGACTGCAGTGTGTTTTGAACTGAGTGTAATGGAATTGAGCGCTGCACTGGAGCTAGCGCAGTGCCCCGCAATGTTTTTGGTTATGTTAATTAGGCGATCGATAAATGCGCGCCACTTGACAAGTTGTTACATTTTTGGCGGAAAGCCAAGGAATGCTTTTGGGGCAGACACGTTTTGGCATGTTTGGAGTGCTGTGGGAAAGCTGGGGAAAACCGGGATCTTCTTGAAGTGAGTAAACGTTAATTGTTTGCAGAATATTTCATTGATGAACGTTACAGAATAAAACAGTGGAAAACACAGATCTGGTGTGTGGAGTTTCTTTATTAGAGTATACTGCATTTCAACCAAAGACCAAGTTCATAATCCTTAAAAAACCCGATTATCTTTTCGACCCCAGACCACTCGGTGAACGTTACACTATCTTTATGTGATACACCTCGAACCTTTGTATGTCATATTGTTAACTCTGCCCTATAAAAGGCTAGGAGAAAATTGTATCAACTTTTTGCACATCTTGAGATGAACCGGCCAAGCATGGTAGACACAACCCTTTATGCTGAGCAGTAAAACATGATTTTGCTTCTTCATTAATTTGAAGTGTTTTTGCTCTATCTATCTGCAGGTACTCTTGAGATGTAAGCTGGAAAGGAGCGTGACCAAGGTGCCTGGCTTGCAGAAGTCTTCTGAAGTTGTATAGTTCTCCGTAGGGCCATAGACAGCTGGGGTAGAGGCCGGGGGACACGTTTGTATGTTCATAAGGTAAGGTAACCATTGTATGCAGGCTTGAACATGCACAAGACCCCGGATGTTGCCGCCGTACAGTTTGCAAGTGGAGTCGCTTTGGATTGTGTGGTAGATTAGAACGAGGGGGACAAGGTTGCATGTAAACCAAGGTGAGGTAACCATTTCTCTACAGCTCTTCTAGGCCACATGCCTCAAGACTTGTCCCCCTGGATGAAGAGGAGTCATTTGATGGGTTGTTCAGAGTGAGTCAGTCTGCTTCTTGTGCTTTTTGATATGCAAGCAAATTTGAATCCTTCCTGACTAGTCAATGTTGTGGCAACTGCAGCGTACATATCTCATGTGAACCAAGCATGTTTTGGCAATTCAGTTTCTTAAAATATAACTGCCATCGATAAAATTGAATCATTTGTGAATTCAAATTTGCTTGTAGATATTTATGAACCATCCTGGGAAAATGTCAGTGAAAGCAAATTGAATCAAGTGACTATATTTCAAATGTAATGTTTTGCTCAAAGGAAAAGAAATTCAAAGAAACTAATGCCAACTTGTTCGTAATTGGCATTTTTAAAGGCATTTCTGTATTCTCAAAATGTTTGTCTTTAAGGCCTACTGTTGGTTTTTTTTAAAAAAAGGAACAAAATCAAGAATTTTTTCATGTTTAATTTATGTCTTTATTTTCCCGGGTTGGTTCAGATAGGTGTTTGTTTATGGGTAAGGTGGGGGGGGGGGGGGGGGTGTTGTTGTGATCGTGTGAGATACATTATCTGCTGCTGGGGGAGCAAATATGCATTTAAGCACCATTACTCCTTGGCGGAGAACAGCAAAAGCTGTTATGGTCATCACAATCAATTCAAAGTGGTAAACTCATAATCAAATCTCTAGTACACGGGTCCATGAATCATTGAGCTATAGAGTTAGGATATAAGGAAATTTCTACTACATGTCCATGGAACATTAAGTCGGGATATAAGGAAATGGGTGTTTGATTAGTCACTGCTGCAAGGCCCCACTATTTAAATCTACTTGAACTAGTGCATTGCCTTTAGGGCATAAACACATGTATGTACTTGCCATTGGGGCCATTTTAATTTTTTTTCTAGTCCACATCAAATATTTGGTTCTGTGGGATATGTTATCCCTCTGAAAAGTGAAGACTGTGGGAGTCATAGGGCTTAAGTTAGGGCGGAGTTGCTAGGTCTCCATGGAGAAGTGCGGCGAAAACCCAGCACAATCAGCAACGGGAAGCTTGTCTTAAAGGAGCTTTGTGTCCCCCTGCGTGGAATCGCCTCGATGAGGTCTCTGCGTTTGGGGGTCGGCATGGTTTCCATAGTCGGTGGGCCAGCGTTGCTACGTCCCCACTCTCCCCTCAGTGGAGTGGCGGGCGCGCGCAAGTAAGTTGAGGGCACCCTCTTCGGGGGGCGTACCGGACCGAGGCAGCAAGTAGGACGCTAGGCCTACGGGCTAAGGGGTCTGAACCTGTCACGTGCAATGGGTCCAATGATACTGAAAGCGTGGTGGTGCGAATGAAAGGGTGTACCATCGGCGCGGTACAGACCTGAGCAACGGCCTGGAAACAGGATGCTTGTCTTAAAGGTGCGGGTAGTCGTGTCCCTTTTTAGGGGCATGGCCCTGTTATCATATTTGGTGAGCAAACGCTGCTACGTCCTCGAATCACCCCCCGATGGGGGACGGGGGTTGAGGGGCGGCATGCATAGAAGTTAGGGCACCCCTTGGGGTGGACCGGACAGTGGCATTGGTACGCCCTTGTCACAGCGATGGGCCCGATGATACGGAAAGCATGTTGGGGCTGGTATCCTGGGACCTTCACGTGGTGGCCCTGTTTTGACTAACCTGACCAGGATATTCATCATGCTGTGGATGGAGTGAAGATGACATCAGTGTTGTTAAAGGTGAGCATCAAACAGGCGTGAGATGTTTCACACTTTTGTCTGAAATCAGACTTTTGAGAAAAATTGCATAAATTCTTAGACTATATTTTTAATTGACAATCATCTTATACCTAATTAAAACAGCTTCATTAACATAAGATAAAAATCAGCAGGTTTTAGTCAATATTAAAATTTTGTTTCTGTCCATAAAGCTTGAAAAAAGATGCTTCTAAGATTAAAGGGAAAATAGATGTCCAAAAATGTTGAAATCTTATTTTCCCTTGCAAATATCCAGGTCTGAGCTTGGAAAAACTATTGCAACCAAATGCCACTTCCGCGCATGTCTACAAAGTCTACGGAGAGCCAAGACTTTTTTTTAAGTATTTCCTAACAAAATTGGAAATATTTTTCAGGCCCAAATTCATGTTTTATGATCATTTTTGCAATGACATTCATTGAGATGTTATGAAGAAAAAATAAGCGTCGGGTTGCAATTTTTTTTCCCCTGAGCTTTATCTCTGGAAATATTTGCTTGATATCTAATTCTGTTTTTTTTTTCATTTCCACTTATATATAGCCAAATGTGATCTAGTGAGAACACACAGGAGATGATTCTGCTGCAGTACCTGTGGCAAAGGACTATCAGAGCAAAGGTAATTGATTTTACATCTCAACTTTGCAATAATGATTGGCAATAATTTCCAATTAAAAAAAGAAAAGCCTTTTTTGGACTTAATAATATCCACACATTGCATAGTCTCTTCTATTCCAAACTGTAATTGGAATTTCTCTGGTTTAATAATGGATATCCCTCATATTTCAGACCAATTGTTACTAATTGGAAGGATTTTGTACTTTTGTGTACAGTACATCCAACTTGACAAAGACAATGACATCAGGCTTTATTTGCATGCACACTTCATCATCCACCAAGCTCCCATAGGAATTAAAGCACACGTGTAAACAAAGCATGACATCATTAAATCTTTGTTGTCTCCTTTTGCCAATTTCTGCCTAACATTGAGATTTATGACTAAACATTTTCAATTGATCTAATTTTCAGGTTGTACACTGCTATTACTGTTCCATCGCCCAGGTGCACAGGGATTGCATCCTTGCTCTACCTCAGCCTTCCTGTGACAGCATTGAACCTCGGATTAGCCAGATCAGCCTCCCATTAGGCATAAGTATGTATAAGTGAATATGTCAGTATAAGTGAATTGGAAAATATAGGGACATTCTTTATGTGAGCTACATGTAATTTCTAATGAAAAAGATTTTTGGCAACAACTTTTGCACAGAAATGTATTTGAGGGAGGTTAGTAACTTTTGCTTGGACACTATTGGTCGCCAAGCTGGTGGCACCCACTGTCTTCTTGAGACCTGTAACAACCCTGCTCCCTTTTCCCTGGAGGATACAAAAATCGTAGCCAGACAGAAATCAAGTTTTGTGGTTAGAAAGATTTCTTTGAAATTATTTTACAAACCATTATTCTCCCGGCTAAATGTAACCTACCCCCCCCCCCCAAATAAAAATAAATAAAGCTTTGAAAAACTGTTATGTATTGGGGGCATTTAAACTATATTCTGGACAAAACTTTGTAGATCAGATTTTGATGATCCATTTAATATGAGCCCTAGCTGTCCAGTGAAAGACTTTTCTGATAAAACTCTTTTTTTGTTTCTATCTCGCATTGTCTCCTGCAGGTGGACCGCACAGGAAAAATGATAGCCTAATAGAGAGACTGATGGAGAGACGTATAAGTCTGGACAGTATCAGACACTTACAATGGAACGGATCATTTGAGGGGGTGGGGCAATAAGCTCCACCTTGACCACTGCAACTTGAACATTTACCTTATAAGGATTCGGAGCGTATCAAAGAACTGGATAGGTGCTTATTCAACTGGACTGAAATGAACTAAACGCAAAACCTGATCGATCATGCCCCGCGATTTGACTTGACAGTTAATTAGAACTGTTGCAAGTTTTCCATACCTCTGAACTGTTGCTGATATGATGTCGTCGTTCGTCTTAAAAGAACGGGATACGTGCTCAAACTGTGATGACAAATCCAAGCATAAACTGACCGTTGTGATCGCGGGAACCTCTTCTATGGAGAAACTATTGCGCGTGCGTTTAACCTTTTTGCTTGACAACCGATGGAACTTTTCATCATCAGAACTTTCATGAGTGGTGGTGGGAAATGTGAAAAGTTTTCAAATGTTTCCTATTTTAATTGTTCTTTTTTTCTTCAATGTTATTTTTCAAAATCAGCTGCTTAAATTCTGGTATTTTTGTTATTTGGGCATCCTTTTTTATCCAATGGTTCTCATTTTCGAGCAATGTCCTCGGCAACCTATGCAACCCCAGAAGATGTGAGGGTGTTGCATCCGGGGTCTATTGTTTAGCGTTATGTCATGGCTACCGCTGTAACAAATTAATGTTAGCGAGTTGCATAGTGCTCAAATTCAGTCAACTACATTGCCAAAGATGGCGTTATTTATTTTGTTTATGCACTTTGCATCATTTAATTTATTTATCTTTACAAGGTGGAATTGTAATTATTTTTCTTCAGAACTTTTTTGGCCAACCAACCGACCCTACTTCAGGGACAAAAAAATAAAAATGAGAACCATAGAAATAAAAAGGGACACCCATAAATGTTTATTCTTTGAATATTGTAAATTGTTTCATGCTACTATTCGGTGCCCGGCAGTAGGGCATATGAGCGTCCTGACGCAAAAATCATTTTCAAGAAAATTGCATTGAAAGGTTCTATTGTTCCCCCACGCGTATTATGAATCCAATGTTCTCCCACGCGTATTATAAATCGTACGATTTTGAAAGTTGTCACACGTGTCAATCATGTGTTTTGGAACAACCTGTATTCATTTCTGACAAAAATGTCTAAATTTTATTAAAATAGATGCAGTTTTCTGCATATGCCATTTTGCTGGGAACATTTGGGTCATTACGCGCTATTGCCCTTCTGCCAGGCACACGACAAATTTATGCTAAGAAAAACAAACCTTTTGATATATTCACAATGCATCTTGGGTATGGATGACAAACGTAGGAGGCTGTGAATCAGTAATACCACTTTCATTGATTGTTCCTCATATACATGTAGTACGGTCAATTTAGAACAAATTGCAATAGGATTCATTTTAATGCTATCCTGCTAAAGAAATGTCACTACTTAAAGCTAATTTCATCAAAGGAGTGAAAAAGTATTTTTATTCACTTTTTCGCTACTAATTGTTCATCACGTAAACAATGGTATGTACAGAGAGCGTAAAGTCTTAAGCCGTGATCGGCAAAAAAATGTGCATTCAGCTAACTCATGCAGCCCTATTTATAGGCAAATCAACTAAACCCAGCCTAACGCCTTTTGTTTATTAACTAGGCCTTTTTTTCCCTTTTTTTAATTTCAAGAAAATATTGGCATCACCATGGGCATTGCAAAGGGAGGGGGGGGGGGGGGGGGGCAGCGTATTGTAGCCAGACATTAAATATAGTTTTAGCACCCGCTACGCTTTCGGAAATAAGCGCCTCGTTTAAATCCCGCCAATTTGCTTCCGAAAAAAATATATCTCATTACATTTGTTCGTATTTATGCACGGTGACTTGGCACATATTGCGCCTGGCCGTACAACACAGTGAGATAGAAGCTTTAAAATAAAGCGCTATCCAACAGCACGTAACCCGTACGATACCGATACTGAATGGTGCCATACGAACCTATATACGTACGTACGCATTAACTATGAAAGCACGTGCTGGTTTGTGCTGTGTACAATGTAGTTCCACTTCCAGCGCTACGCACCGGTAGGCACGTACATGTACGTGCCCGTCACATATATCCGCTCTGGGGACCACTGGGCCATCATTTGTGCTCCCGGTTTACCAGCATTTTCACTGTTTCAAAATTACAAATAATGCTTTTTATGCAGTCTGAAACATCTCCTTATTCGTCACAACGTCACCATATAATTTTCGTAAAGCATTTGTTTGAGAAACGATCGATGTAAAACTTCAAAGAAAGGTTATAGCATCCCTTAAGATATCACTGGATCTGTCCATAAAAAATGGCTCGACCATCTGACATCTAAAACCTCGACTAGACATTTACTGTTTTAATTACCTTGTGAATTGTGTGAGCAAAACAGGCTGCGTTAAGTGGCATGTGACCAAATGTTTCACGATGCACGAATATCATTTGGCTTCAAATTACATGCATATTTGCGTACGTATACACCCGCAGCCGATGATTTCAAACAACTCGCTTAGTGAGACCACAGTTCTTGCGCGATGCATCACACCCATGCATGAGTGTTCGCGTAATTGACAGTCATATGAGTTGTAATTGACAGTCGTATTCTATTTTGCTCACACACGGAATTGCAAATGTCGTGTCTAAGTTTTATTAAATGTCTATTGCCTCAACGCGCTGAAATCTTTAGAAGAATATAGCAATCGAAAAGTTTTTGACGTTACTATTTGTTGCTGATAATTGCAATTTGATAAGTTTGGTAGAATACAGGGACGTGTTTGTTCTAAGGACAAAACCAATCAGCAATTATTGCCACAAAGCAAGTTTGTTGCACTCAAGGCATTGTTGCTTTAATGCTGCGGAAAATTTTTGTTGTAGTTTGCCGGTGAGCACGGCCCACAGCCCGGCGCGGGCCGCCGGGCCGCGATAAGAAGCAATTCCCAGGGAGTTTTTGGCATTGTCATCATCTAAAATTACTCTCTGCATATTTTTTTTAACAATTGTTTTGTAGCATATGTGGAAATTGCAATCGCTGATGACTTTTTGTGTTTGAGATGTGACATATGATTGTTTAATGTTTTACAATTTCTTTTCCTGTCCGATTCTGTCGATTGTTTTATTTACAAATGTAAAATCTGAACTACGGCTATGCCAATGCCCTATTCTTGAAATTGAAACTGGACTGCAACCAAGAAAATTTCTGGAAAAATGTGATGGCCAAAAACCTGCACATTATATGCTAAAAGGAAGAAACTCAGAGAACCGCATGATTTAATTTTCAGACAATCATGACTAGATGGCTAAAAGTTAAACTAGTGATGTTTAGCTGTATAGGTGCACTGTAGATGAAGGCCTAATTATTGAGTGGTCGGGCACAACCCGACCACTGTTTGAAATTGTTAGGATTAATCTTTGCTTATACAAGTCTTTTTTCCGGACAATTCTTCTCTGCGGGTTTTCTCCTAAATGGTTCATGATATGAACTTGTAACTAATCAATATATCGACCCTCATCCGAAATGGTGCATATTACTCTGACGTAATGTTGACGTCATCAGATGTCAAATTACAAATGATTTTAACTGAAAAAAGTGACAATCTTGTTTCACGTATAACTTTGAACAAAATAATCAATCATGTTCATACGATGTAATCAGATAGACCATTAGTTGATTAACATTTTTTGTCCTGTATGTGAACTCGCTTGACCTTTACTTCCGGGTCAACCCGAAGCTCAAAGTTAGGTCACACAGACTGAAGCCTCATAATCAAAACAAACCAAATTTCTTCCAAACTATTAACGGATTATGATAAAACCTTGTATGAACTTGAACCCCCATTTGAAGGTGTTAAAAAAATATCTTACGTCATCATGACGCCATCAGGTATGAAATTACAAGCAATTTAAGGGCAAATTTGTGGAAATAGTTTCAGCTATAACTTTAGAACTAAATAGAGTATCATATTCGTTTTTTTGTGAGGTTGTAGATGATGCCTACATGTAGGGCAACAAGTCTTACTCCCGGGCGCAAAACCGCTTGACCTACCAGAAGTCCGATAAAAATTGAATATTTAACTTGAAAGCGGAAGCTCTTTACTATATGCAAATAAATTACGGAAATGCTTAGAATGGACTAAATGACACAAAAACAGCATTTTGACGTCATCATTTGAACGGGCGCCTCTATATATCGATACATCAAATAGGGTTTCCTTTTTTTTCATTTAAAAACCATCCTTCCAAATTTAACCAAATCAACACTTGTTATTCTTTTATCAACTATATATAACTTTGCAAGGTTTAAAACTTATGACGTCATCAGAGTGGAAGTTACCGTAGGGAGAATTTGAAAATGAACATTTTTTTAAAAATCCTATCATTTGATCCCTGTCTTGTAACTTTGTTCATAGCCCAAATATTGATATCTGTTGCAATGGTGACCATGGGATCTGTAATGCTGTGACGTTATCAAACCAGAAGTTGGGGGTTATTTATACATCCACTTATATTTTCCATATTTGAGTGGTCGGGCACAACCCGACCACTGTCTGGAATTGTTACGATTAATCAATTCTTTCTTCTTATTTTTTTCTGGACAATACTTCTCCATAGGTTTTCTCCTAAACGATTTATGATGTGAACTTGTACATGCAATATATATCGACCCTCATCCCAAGTGGTGCATATTACTCTGATGTCATCGGGTGTTAAATTACATGCGATGTTTGTTGAAAAATGATGATCTTCTTCCAACAATAACTTCTGAACAAATGACCTTATTGTCAGATAGACCATTAATTGATAAACATTTCTTTTCCTGTGCATGAATTCGTGTGACCTTTACTTCCGGTTTACTGGAAGGTTAAAGTTAGGTGAATGGTCTAAAAATCTTCAAGCAATTTGAACATTGATAAACTAAAAATCTGAACTTTTGACAAAATATTGAGGAACTAGTACAAGTAATAGGTTAAACATCGAATTATGTACATGTTTTCAACAACTTTGAATGCAGGAGAAATTTTATCAGAGCAAGAGTATTTGAAACAAATCACACATAGGCCTATTCTCCTTAATTAAAGGCCTAATTAAAAAAAATTCTGCTAAAACAATCAGTGGAAAATGGCCAGGAATTATACCACAGAGCATCTAGAATTCAAAATTGTTCACTGCCTTGCAATACCATAGGATATTTTGTTGAAAAAAATTAAGAAATTTGAGATTTCTTTACTGCCCGAATTAATTATAGGTTAAAAGAAATCACTTTGTTTCAGGGAAAATCTTTGTATAAATAGGTCTACTTGAAACAAAGGTGGAAAAAGAGATCCATTTAAAGTTAAATTTCTGGCGTCTACGCCAATAGGCTGGAGTCCAATTTTAAATTAGGGAAATATTCGAAATCGGAGATTCATGTGTTCCTTTTGTGATGAAGTTTGGTTGGGCATTGGCATACATTGTACCTTATAAATAACATACAAATTGTCCAAAGAAACGAACTTATACTAAAAAAAACCTGACAAATTAATGAGATTAGGATCTTGCAATGAAATTTAACCAAATTCTTGGCTTCAGAAAGTAGGCAGTGTGACAAGTGTATTACCTCCGCAAATAATAACCATTTCCTAGATAAAAGCCTTAAGTGGTGGAGGGGGGAGGTGTCATGTTATTAGGTTCATTTTTTTTTAAAACAAAGCCAGGTTTGTTCCATCCAAAGAATCATTAGTGGGGACTCAAGTATGCTTTTCTGGAGTAGTGCATTTCACTCTTGACATGTCTCAATCATACCTCGATCAGGACCTTCCCAAATTTGGCTGTAACAAAGTAACAAAATGTGCCGCATATGTACAGAACTTTCATCTGTTTCTCATCAATAGACATTTTTGCTTTCTGATCAAAGTGTTTTGAGATGCATTGTTCCATATTTTCATGTACAGTGTACTCCTACATGTAAAAAGCATCACCAAGCTTCACAACCTTGAGCCCTGTATTTCCTGAATTTTCTTAAATGAATCCAACACATGAATCCAACACATCATTGAAAAGTGAAAAAGATTTGTCGCTTTACTTTCAAAATGGTCCATGCATTTGCTTTCCAACCGTTGTCCATCTGTCTATAAACAAAACGATTTTTAGAAATCATTTTTTGCAGATAATCGTATTTCGTCTGTGGACTTTTTTGCACTTTATAAGGAAAATCTACCACTCTATCCGTATTGCCCTGTATACAATTATGACTTGAAACAGTCTGTTGAACTCAAATGTGGTCATGAATCCTACAAGTAAAACATTAGCTTTTATAATGACTTGTAAATCGAAGCAAGTCACCATATGAATTGTTCAAGGGCAAAATGTTCCAACTTTTAATCATAAAATATGCTTGAAAACACACTTCCACTCCATAGAAACAATTATATTTTCCGCATGACGTTTGTGAATTTATTTGAAGTTGTTTCACGCTTGAATGGTTTCGATTGCAATTTATTCTAGGTCTTAACTTGAATTGACCGTACTAGTATGTTAAAAAAAATTCACACATTGTTGCTTTGGACTGTCCTACAAATATTGGCCAATCACGTTTCCTTTGGGCCTGATGACTTGTTAAAAAATGTCAATATTTCTTTTATTTGTAGTTAAAATACCTGAAATAATAATTTAAATAATTGTACAATTTCTTACATTCTACTTTTTGTTAAAAGGTAAATTTTGGAAAACTAGTTTGGTGCATAATTTAAGCATGATTACTTGTTCGCCATCCATATCCACGAATGCTTTGTGAATGTGAAAACAGTTTACTGGGAAATATGTACTTGGATTTTTAGTGCTGTGTTGTTTTAAAAATAATTTAGTGTTTAATTGTACCAATTGGAATGAATCAAATATTTGAATATTCAATTTCTATTGGGGTATGCCTGGGCCTGCGCTTGTTGAAAAAAATAATCTTGTTGAAATAGAACGCGCAAAATATACTACGTTTTTACTAATTAACATTAACATGATGTACATTTTTCTTTATTTCAAGACGCCGCTTGAATTTGAATTGAAAAAAATTGCTATTCAGATATTGGTTGCTTGTTGAATATTCAAATATTTGGTTCAATCGGCCGGCAGCCTTAAGATTTCTCATCAATTTGGTGTATGTTTACTCACTAAATTAATCAAAGTTTTATTTTCATTCCATTGAAATTGCTTGTTATTATATAATTATGATCCAACTTGTCTTTTTTATAATTGATGTGGATTCCCTTTACTTTTTTAACTCTGCTGAAAATCACAGTTTTGAACCTTTTGCCATTTTGAGTGATTGAGGAAAACAGAATTGTCCTAATTGAAGTAAAAAAATCTAAGATTAACCCGTTGAGGTTGGAATCTTTAACAAAAACTAATTATAAAATGTGTATTCCCATCAGATAGATTTAACTGTAACAAAGTTTTGAAATGAGAAAATCCTTCCTTCTAAAAAAAAAGAAAGGTTAAGGCCAAAAAAAAAAAAATACTCGGTCTCTGGTCAGTGCGCGGGTCGATTTTAATCATGCGCGTCAACCTTTTTTTTCTTCAAATTAACACGGAAGCTGTAACAGCGCCCTCTTTTGCCGCACCTCAAATTTTTGTACCAAGGAGCACCAAGGAATGGGGGAAATTGCACCAAGGCAAATGATAAAGGGCACCAAGGCAAATTATGGAGGACACCAATGTATAATGAGGACACAAAAAAGCAAAATAGTACCCACCTTGTCTGTACAATTCAAGCTTGAAAAAAAAAAAAAAAAAAAAAAACGCGTCGCCGCATCAATTCCGAAACTTCGGTCTGACCAGAGACCGACTATTTTTTTTTTGGCCTAACCACTTGCAATTTTGAAGATTTGGAAAATATAAATCCAATTTGTCTTTTTATTTTTTTAAACGGAAGATTGCCATTGGGAATATTTGAGAAAAATTATGGCTTACCCTGTCAAATCTGAATTTACAGAAAAATCTAAGTGTTTTTCGAGTTAAGGAATTGTTTGGTACACTTCCAAATTGTAGTCCAAAATTGTAAGGTTAATTCTTTCCATTTTATTTTTTGGGGGGAAAGCTACATGTTGTGCAAGCTAAATTAAAATGTTATAGTAAACCCGAGCCATTTGAAATTTTGGGAGAACAAATTCTAACTTTCTAGCAAAATTTTTGAGGTTTTTTAAATTTAAAAGTTTCTCTCATTTGAGTCCTAGAACCAAGGTTTAATATGTGGAATTTTGGGCAAAATAGTTCTACAAAAGTTATTACGTATGTGAAGTGAAGCCTGAATATGTGTGAAAATTATAAGTTTGCCCAAAATATTCTTGTTTCTTTTGAATTCGGGTATACTGCTAGCAATTTTGAATGTTCCGGTAAAAAGGAATTTTCACCAAAGTTAACTAAAATAACATCATCCTTTTCTCCTCGGTACATGTTGTCCAAATTTAAGACAAGCTCACGCTAACCCTTCGGAACCTGGAATTTTTGAGATGAATTACTCTTTCCCATTTTTTTAGGTTAACCACTTTGCTCAAATATTTTAGGTTAACCACTTGTCATGGTAAAACCATTGTGCAAACATGTAACCTTTTTTATTCAGGTGATTCAGATTTAACTTTGATGAGATTGCTTTTGGTCAAAATCATGATATATTTGGGTAAAGATTTTGGCAGTTTTGTAGTCTAGAGGCTTGATGTTGTTATGGTTTGCTATGCGGTTTACCTGCCACCGCAATATAACCTGCTGCCACGAGAGAGCGCCATCATGACCAACCAATATGACCCACCCACAAACAGACATCTCGGGAACCTCGTAATGATTGTGTAATGCGTGCACCTTTTGGCCAAATACATAACACCGCGCAGTCAAAACAATTCAGTAGTATAACAGATGCAGCAAGACATTTGTGCAACTTCACTGGTCAGCTCTTTTGTGTTGTATAGTATGCATGGGGCTGAAATAAATTTGCCTGTAGTAGCGCATGCGCACTAGTTTCCCCCATTTGTCAGAGGGAGATTTTACAAGATTCCTTAAACATTGTGAACAATTGTGGGTGATATTGGTCGGTCATGATGACGCCCTCTCGCGGCGGCAAGTTATAGCAGTCGTCTAGCTGCTACATGTATCTAGTAGTTTTGCTGTTAAGCATCCCTTTTTTATATTCACTGGTTCTCATTTTCAAATGGCCCCTTTGGGGCTCCCACCCCCCCCCCCCCCCAAAGTTTGTATAGGTCTCTCTCAATTGACGTCACAAATTCCTACAGATTGCCACATGCATCAGCATTTTGGGCATCAAATGTTTGTGACTTGCATCGGCTGTGCCGTATTTTGAGTAAAAATCTTGAGCAAACACCGCAGTGTTTAGAACATTTTGCACACTGCGCGCACACACACACCTTATGGCGTTGAACACGCAGTTGTAATTTTCCTACAAAAATGGCGTCCTGTGAGAGAGATCTATAGCAAACAACGCAACTGGGGAGAAGAGGCAAAAGTGTTGCCTCAACACATCTTGGGTCTATAATTTACTGTTATCGTGGTAAAAAAAAACAACCAAAACATGGCTACATGCTGCAGATAATATGTTAGTCAACTACATTCCAAAGATGGCTTTATTGTTTTACTCCTGATAAATTCTTTGCATAAAAAAAAGCCAAAAGACACTAAGCTATTTAGCCATCTTTGTTGGTGGAATTGTAACTTTTTACTTAACAATTAATTTCCAGCCAACCAACTGACCCTATTTCCATAACTTCAGAGACAAAGAAAAAGAGAACCAGAAAAATAAAAAGGGACACTCTTATATATTTTTTAAATATTGTATGATGCAACTTACATGTATTTATTAGGCAAGGTAAAAGAAACCTTTTCGATATTCTCAATGAATCTTGAGTACGTATATATATATATGTATATGGATGACAAACCAGGCATTTTGTATAACACTTTCATTGATGCTTTCTCATATTAAGAGTTGTCCATTTTCAAACGATTTAGAATTTGATTATTTTGAAATGCATTTGTCCGAATATTTGAAACTCGCAGATCAAGTTTACACATGCCAGTCGCATAAAATTTGCATGCAGTAATCAATGTTATGGGCCACTGCATTTTTTGCAGTCAACTGTCAAGGGCTTTGAGGATGAACAAAATGAACCTCCATTTACCAAAAAAAAATGATTGACAAAGCGCAGCAACTTTACGAGTAATTTACCCCAAACTCCCTAGGGGGTGAGCAAAATCGTATGGAGGATTCAGGACTGTGCATGTCATTTTTTCTTAACAATATTCAAACCGGTAAAAAGCTATTCAAACATTCCGTTGTTGATCGAGTATACAAATATTCGGTATATTTGGGACAGCCCTACCTCATATGTCAAGTTAAATAGGAATCATTATTTCAAGCCTTGTCGCTTTGGTAATTTGAAATGCTATTATTTAAAAAAGTTGTTTTATAAAGCTTATGAAAATGATGAAAGTTTTGGGAATCCCTTGAAAGAGTGCACATCCTAAATTAAAAAACATTAGTCAGAATGTTGTTGAACTGAAATTGATGTTCTTTATACAGAAAATGACCTTGTGAGGTATCATTATCATGACTTAATTCATCACAGAGCTGACATACCGACGAATACGCAAAAACCCTTTTTCAAGAAATTCGCGTTTAAAGTTGGATATTTTACATGTACATGTAGCATGCAATATTATGTTGATCATAATGGATAAGTGCAAAATGATTTGAGTCTTAAAAAGAAGGCGCCTTTTACGTGACATTTTGAAAAACACTACATGTATATACTTTGAACGCACACATATTACATTAGATGGTCACCATCAAAATTTTGTATTCGTGACTTTGTCAAATTCTGGATTTGCTATGGGCCTTATTCACGAGTTGGCCATTTTTGTCAAGTTCTCTGAACGCATTTCATTAAGTGTTAACTGTTCAATGGCATTGGGCAAGACTATTTATGCAGGCACAATGCAGCCTTATTTCACTGTCTTTTTTTGTAATCTGGCTTTAAACATCAGGGAATTTTTAATTAGAAATCTAAAATTATTCATTGAAGCAGGTTGGAATTAATTAGTAATTAACTTGCTTTTGTTTCTCTTCAAAAGTTCCAAAAATTAAGATTTTACCTCATTTTCAATTCAGTATGGCCGACTCGTATTTTTTTTTTGCCTAATATTCATGTATGTTTAAATGATTAGAATTCAATTGAATACCTGAACATGGAAAGGGCGCCAAGTCCATGAGATCAGTTTAAAAAAAAGAGAAAGGTAAAGTAATCGTCTTTGGCTCGGGCCATCAGTGTCCAGGCCACTAGCTGGTTTTAAACATGTGCACATGTATATTCTTGTATAAAGACCAGCCAAACACATTTATTTTCTTATTAAAGGCATAATTTCGATCCAAAATTGCGGCCTATATGAAAGCAAAAGTATTCCGTACTTCAGTCAATTTGGCAAAAAATATGGACTTGTGGCCTTTTTATATTCAGGTATGCAATGGTTTGTTTACAGTTAAGAATGCACGTTTACAGTCGTCCATTGTATCACACATTGGGCATATTAGAGTTTCTCCATTTTCCATTTGTACAATGCAAGTATTTGTGAATAAATTTTCTCAACTATTGACCACTATTTTCCATGTGGGAGTCAATTTTTGTCAGATTGCCCCCTCCCATTTTCAATCTGAGACGTTTTACTTCTTCCGATCAGTAGATTATAATTCTTTTGTTTTTGTTTATAGGTAAGCCCCTTAGCATTTTCAATATGTGAAAAATCTAATTTACTCAATATTTTAGGTTACCAACTTTTGTGATTTTGTAAAGAACAATTCAGTTTTCCCAGATTTCATTTAAAAACGTCAGGTAATATTAATTATGAAAGATGTTTAGAAAAATGTTATTTTGCCCATTTTAATAAAAAAACATTTTGCAAATTTTGTACTGGTGAAAATTTACAATTTTGATTTTCTGAGGTTAAGCATGTGCCATTTTGAATTTAAGAAAACTGAATTTCACATTACCATCATTATAAATTTAGTTTGAGGCCTGGGCGGGGGACCTGGACCGGGGACCTGGACCGGGGGCCTGGACCGGGGGCCTGGACCGGGGGCCCGGATCGCCGGGGCCTGGACCGGGGCCTGGATCCCGGGGCTGGGCCGGGGCCTGGATTTCGGGGGCTGGGCCGGGGCCTGGATCCCTGGGCTGGGCCGGGGCCTGGATTTTGGGGGCTGGGCCGGGGCCTGGATCCCGGGGCTGGGCCGGGGCCTGGATTTCGGGGGCTGGGCCGGGGCCTGGATCCCGGGGCTGGGCCGGGGCCTGGATTTCGGGGGCTGGGCCGGGGCCTGGATCCTGGGGCTGGGCGGGGCCTGGATTTCGGGGGCTGGGCCGGGGCCTGGATTTCGGGGGCTGGGTCGGGGCCTGGATCCCGGGGCTGGGCCGGGGGCTGGATTTCGGGGGCTGGGCCGGGGCCTGGATCCCTGGGCTGGGCCGGGGCCTGGATTTTGGGGGCTGGGCCGGGGCCTGGATCCCAGGGCTGGGCCGGGGCCTGGATTCCGGGGCTGGGCCGGGGCCTGGATCCCGGGGCTGGGCCGGGGGCTGGATTTCGGGGGCTGGGCCGGGGCCTGGATCCCGGGGCTGGATTTCGGGGGCTGGGCCGGGGCCTGGATTTCGGGGGCTGGGCCGGGGCCTGGATCCCTGGGCTGGGCCGGGGCCTGGATTTGGGGGCTGGGCCGGGGCCTGGATCCCGGGGCTGGGCCGGGGCCTGGATTTCAGGGGCTGGGCCGGGGCCTGGATCCCGGGGCTGGGCCGGGGGCTGGGCAGGGGCCTGGATCCCGGGGCTGGGCCGGGGCCTGGATTTTGGGGGCTGGGTCGGGGCCTGGATCCCGGGGCTGGGCCGGGGGCTGGATTTTGGGGGCTGGGGCCGGGGCCTGGATCCCTGGGCTGGGCCGGGGCCTGGATTTTGGGGGCTGGGCCGGGGCCTGGATCCCAGGGCTGGGCCGGGGCCTGGATTCCGGGGCTGGGCCGGGGCCTGGATCCCGGGGCTGGGCCGGGGGCTGGATTTTGGGGGCTGGGCCGGGGCCTGGATCCCGGGGCTGGGCCGGGGCCTGGATTTCGGGGGCTGGGCCGGGGCCTGGATTTCGGGGGCTGGGCCGGGGCCTGGATCCCTGGGCTGGGCCGGGGCCTGGATTTTGGGGGCTGGGCCGGGGCCTGGATCCCGGGGCTGGGCCGGGGCCTGGATTTCAGGGGCTGGGCCGGGGCCTGGATCCCGGGGCTGGGCCGGGGCTGGGCAGGGGCCTGGATCCCGGGGCTGGGCCGGGGCCTGGATTTCGGGGCTGGGCAGGGGCCTGGATCCCAGGGCTGGGCTGGGGCCTGGATCCCGGGGCTGGGCTGGGGGCTGGGCAGGGGCCTGGATCCCGGGGCTGGGCCGGGGCCTGGATTTCGGGGGCTGGGCCGGGGCCTGGATCCCTGGGCTGGGCCGGGGCCTGGATTTTGGGGGCTGGGCCGGGGCCTGGATCCCGGGGCTGGGCAGGGGCCTGGATTTCGGGGGCTGGGCCGGGGCCTGGATCCCGGGGCTGGGCCGGGGCCTGGATTTCAGGGGCTGGGCCGGGGCCTGGATCCCGGGGCTGGGCCGGGGGCTGGATCCCGGGGCTGGGCCGGGGCCTGGATTTCGGGGGCTGGGCCGGGGCCTGGATTTTGGGGGCTGGGTCGGGGCCTGGATCCCGGGGCTGGGCCGGGGCCTGGATTTCAGGGGCTGGGCCGGGGCCTGGATCCCGGGGCTGGGCCGGGGGCTGGGCAGGGGCCTGGATCCCGGGGCTGGGCCGGGGCCTGGATTTTGGGGGCTGGGTCGGGGCCTGGATCCCGGGGCTGGGCCGGGGGCTGGATTTCGGGGGCTGGGCCGGGGCCTGGATCCCTGGGCTGGGCCGGGGCCTGGATTTTGGGGGCTGGGCCGGGGCCTGGATCCCAGGGCTGGGCCGGGGGCTGGATTTCGGGGGCTGGGCCGGGGCCTGGATCCCGGGGCTGGGCGGGGCCTGGATTTCGGGGGCTGGGCCGGGGCCTGGATTTCGGGGGCTGGGCCGGGGCCTGGATCCCTGGGCTGGGCCGGGGCCTGGATTTTGGGGGCTGGGCCGGGGCCTGGATCCCGGGGCTGGGCCGGGGCCTGGATTTCAGGGGCTGGGCCGGGGCCTGGATCCCGGGGCTGGGCCGGGGGCTGGGCAGGGGCCTGGATCCCGGGGCTGGGCCGGGGCCTGGATTTCGGGGCTGGGCAGGGGCCTGGATCCCGGGGCTGGGCCGGGGCCTGGATTTCGGGGCTGGGCCGGGGCCTGGATTTCGGGGGCTGGGCCGGGGCCTGGATCCCTGGGCTGGGCTGGGCCGGGGCCTGGATTTTGGGGGCTGGGCCGGGGCCTGGATCCCGGGGCTGGGCCGGGGCCTGGATTTCGGGGGCTGGGCCGGGGCCTGGATCCCGGGGCTGGGCCGGGGCCTGGATTTCAGGGGCTGGGCCGGGGCCTGGATCCCGGGGCTGGGCCGGGGCCTGGATTTCGGGGGCTGGGCCGGGGCCTGGATTTCGGGGCTGGGCAGGGGCCTGGATCCCGGGGCTGGGCCGGGGCCTGGATTTCGGGGCTGGGCCGGGGCCTGGATTTCGGGGGCTGGGCCGGGGCCTGGATTTCGGGGGCTGGGCCGGGGCCTGGATCCCTGGGCTGGGCCGGGGCCTGGATTTTGGGGGCTGGGCCGGGGCCTGGATCCCGGGGCTGGGCCAGGGCCTGGATTTCAGGGGCTGGGCTGGGGCCTGGATCCCGGGGCTGGGCCGGGGGCTGGGCAGGGGCCTGGATCCCGGGGCTGGGCCGGGGCCTGGATTTCGGGGGCTGGGCCGGGGCCTGGATTTCGGGGGCTGGGCTGGGGCCTGGATCCCGGGGCTGGGCCGGGGCCGGGGCCTGGATCCCGGGGCTGGGCCGGGGCCTGGATCCCGGAGCTGGGCCGGGGCCTGGATTTCGGGGGCTGGGCCGGGGCCTGGATCCCGGGCCGGGCCGGGCCCTGGATCCTGGGGCTTAGTTGTTCAGTAATTACAGTCAGGAACAGGAACAAGTAGTTTAGAATACCTCAAAATCAAGAGAACATTCGCAAGACTATATTTATTGGAATTCTAAAGAAATGTTTTAATAAAATCCATGTTCCCACCTATTGGTTACACAATACATGTATTTAAAAGAGAAATTACAAGAATTAAAACTGCACTATACTTTTTAAGTTATATATAGGCAATCAACACAAATGTCCTTTTTTTCCAGAAATCCCAAACAGCGCAAGTAATTTTCACTTCTTATCATTGTACATGTTTAAACAATTTTCTTGTCTATTTGCCTTGTCAGTTTAAATCACAAGGGCACGGCAGGAAACAGAACTGACAAGGCACTTGAACACTATTCCCTTCTGTATTCCTGTGAATTTTGAACTTTGAACTTTTGACTAATGAATTTCCCCGACAATACAGGTACACAGTATAGAGAAGCAACATTAATTTTGATTTTTCCCCCAAAACAATAACAATATGCACTCACATAAGAAATTTCGGGATTAAATCAATATATATGCCTCTCATGCGGCAGTTTTCAATAACGTACTGTTCCAGAAATCAATGGCTTACACATTGCAAATTACAAAATGCTGAATAAAATGTTTTCTGACAAAGTGTTAAGGGTAAATGGACAACATTTATGGTGCGATCAAGCTACACGAGTCGTTACAGATTTAAAAAGAGCACAAACTCAGCATTACTGCTGTGAAAACTGCATGCTGGTACCATCTTTAGTTTAAAAATTATGGAAGTCAGAACATAAAGAGATGTGATGAAGTGATGTGATGAAGTGGCCCTATTTTGGCCTATATCTCCAAATAAAAAAATTCCCAACAAACGACTCACTTAGCTTGATCGCATCACATTTGTAAACATACAAAAATGACATATGAAATATTCTTTTCTATTTTAAAAGCAAATAACAAGATCAAGCATCCTATTGAATTGATGCGCCTAGAATGCAGTCATTTCCCAAAAAAGAGAACTCGTCATTTCCTAACATTGGTTTGGACAATCCATTGCAAGCAAAACTGAGGATCACACCATACCACAAGAGGGTGCAAGTAAAAAAGTGAACTCAAGCTTTAAATGAAAAATTGCTTTCTTTTCCCAAGAAGTACTATACATGTATATGTACATGTACTAAAAAATATTCTTAACAGCCTGCTTCAAAATGTAATTGTTGTTCCTTGAATAGGCAAAATACATTCTCTTTTCAAGCTTGTTCAAGCATTACTTATTCTTGAATGAGCGGAGCACAATTTTGGAGATATGTATTATTACTTTATCTCATAAATATTCATCAGGCAACTGCAGCATTGCATTGGTCCATTCCAGCAACTCAATCGTGTGAAAGTGATTACTATTTCCCCACGTTTTCATATGCGTGCGTGACGTGCAAAAACCAGGTAGGTACTATCACACACCTTGGTCGCAGCCTTAGATTTGCTCCAATACTGTGCTATCTCTTTACCAACGTCGCATGCGCTTTTCGTGCGTACCGTGGAGATCACCAGTGAGGACAGTAGTGCCAGTCTATTACGGCATACATCAAAATTTTGGCGACCGGTGTTGCTCGCTTTGCGATTTTAACCGAGTAAGGGGTGAAATTTTACACATTAATAATAAAGCCAGTGTTTTGTGTGAATGTTAAAAGTTATTAAATGACACAAAATTAACTTTCTATTCTGTTTGTCTCCTTAAATAAAAATAATGTTTCACTTTATCCAAATACGGCACGATCAAAAACATGGTGGAATGGACCAATGAAATACCGCAGCTGCCTGATGAATGAGGTGTAGTAAAACAAATACAACATGTTATTGCGGGGAAATTGTGAAAACAAATGATCTCTCGCTGTTGGATGATAAGAACTATCTCCCAAGATGAAGTCCCAATCAGCCAACACCTCGGGGTCATTAGTTTTCACTATTTCCCCACAAACTATATTGTATTTGCATAATAAATGCTGCCGCCCAATCGCGTTGTGTTTATCATGTTCACCGTGAATTACTCCTAGTTCACGAGTGGATTCTATTCTAATGCTACTCGCAAACAGGTGTCATGTTGACCGGGCTAGTTTTTTTGTCAAGTCGTGAACTCGAGAAGAACATTCGGTCTCCAAAAAAAATGGTGAATACAAGTTACCTGGCCATAAGAACCCTATAATACGAGAAGTGAATTTGTGAATACGATAAACACGGCGCAATTGGAATGCAGCATTAGACACAATTCAGAGCTACTGATGTAAATGCAAGTTTACAACACTTAAAAACATATATGTACAATCTTTAATACTTTTAGATTGAAGTAAGATTATTTTTCTGCATGTTGGTCAAGGGCGGATCCAGAACACAATTTTTTTTGGGGGGGGGGGGGGGAAAACAAATTTTGGGTCCCCCAAAAAGTGGGTCGCAAAAATAATGGCGTGGGGTTTAGGGCCCACTTATTAAAGGGCTCCAAAACAATTTTGGATTTTACATGCATGCTCTGTGGTGCGATCTGAGGCTATTTCTGACCACTGTAACCAAATCTTTTGGAGGAAAAGATGGTGGTGCATGTACGCAGTGCCTGCCTTTTTTTGGGGGGGGGGGGGGGCATGGCCCCCGTTGGCCCCCCTGGATCCGCCCTTGATGTTGGTTCCCTTTCTCAAAAGAGGTAAAAATGCGCCCTCTTTTGTTACCGCACGGAGCCCATAGAGTACCGAAGTGTGACGTCATTTAGAACCAGGAAGTGTAGTGCAATGAATGGAGTACGCGCGCGTGTGTTGGTTTACAGGCTGAATCACGTATTAATGTCTTTTTACACATATAATTGTGTGCGTGATTCACTTCCGTACTCTATACATACTTAGGTACATACATGCAGGACAATTTGATGATTAAAAATATATTTAAATGGAATATTATACAAATAATGAATGTTTATGATGCAATGGTGAGAATATTTTCAAGCCGAGTTGAATGGATCATTCCATCTTTCAACGAATGAATTCAATCAATTCACCAATGCAAGAATGCAAAACATTCATTATTTGTTTTACATAATAACCGACATACAGAGATCCTTGTCATTTCATTGGTGGAACTCACATCACGTGACATTCGTTATTGCCCCCATTCACGCCGCGGCTCGAAAAGTACGCGATGTACGCGTTCAGCATTGGGTGGAGCGCATATTGTTCCAAAGAGCCAGCACTACAGCGTTGGGTTCAAACATTTTCGCGAAGGGGTGGTACATTTTCCTCCAGTTTGTATTGAAATAAAAGTTCAAATATATCAAATGACAAGTATCTATGTCCGATAAAACAAATATTGAGTGGCTTTAAATTGTGAATTGGGAGGAATATTATCGCTCGGTAAAATCTGGACTTTTCCAGTTCACTCGGCTTCCCCTCGTGAAATGGAAAAGTCCAGATTTTACCTTGCGATAATATTCCTCCCATTCCACGCTGAGCCACTCAGTACTTGTATAATACAACATTCAAGCAGATCTTTGTATTTCGATTGGGGGATAAAACCTTAACAAACAAAAGTAAAAAAATAGTATCTTAGGCCAAAAAAAAAAAGTCTCCGGTTTCTGGTATGCGCGCGCGTCGCCGTAGCCATGCGCGTCGGCAAAATGAAAAAGTTTTTTTTTCAATGAAAGATGATGTCTCAAAACCGCCAAACTCACTGGTTCGACTGGAATCCTGCTGCTGCACAATTTTAACGTGTTTTTAGATGGGGTTATGATCGAGAATAAGCTTCATGTGGCCTCTCTGGACTCCTATTATATTTGCACTAAGTCTAGTCGGGCACCATTTGCAATCATCAGCCGACATTTGAGGCAAAAAAATCAGGTTAAAAAAAAAAAAAAGGCCGCGTCGCCGCACCACTTTTTGGGCAAACTCCATACCAGAAACCGGAGACTTATTTTTTTTTGCCTTATCCACTACTTTTTTTTCAACTTGTTCAACTTCAAGGCTACCCTCTGTACTAATTACATCACGTAATGTTAACCGCAGTGCATTGCTGGATTGAGTGGGGGTCGCCACACCGCGATTGCTGAAGAAAACATATAGTATTGTGTATTTTGGGTCTGATTTATTTTCATTTGCGCCACTTAAGCTATTGAAAATGACCCTCAAATGTGTTAAAACAAAGTCTTCATTAATCTAAACTATATTTCAGGTCGATGATTCTTAAAAATAACGAAAAATTTAGGTATGCACAATGCTAGTCACGATGGCCATATATCACACCTCACTACGTGTATACAGCGCGCATGACTAGTGTATGTTGCGTAGTACAGCGGGCAACGACTGACTTGCTGTGGCAGCCGCTGGCAGGGAAACACGCTGCTTCAAGTAAGACAGTACAATCGGTATAACCTCGAAATCAATGATTAAACCAAATAAGTACATCAAAAGGTTAACCTCGGGAAATACATACACAAAAAGGAAACAGATCACGTTCTGTGAATAAAATTGCAGAAATTTTCTCCCCCTATTTTGTTTGGAACCTGGGACGAGTTGACTGGGGACCGAGTTGACCCAGACTGAGTTGGTTTTGAGTCAACTTGGCCAATCCCACAATGCACTGCGGTAAACATTGCGTGATGTAATTAGTACAGAAAGTTATTAAGTTTTAAAAGTCAAATCATTGACAATAAAGAAAATTAACATTGTAAGTTCTTAAAACAATGCAAAAAAGATATCAAGCTTGGCACCCGTATCAACTTCAAAGGCAACTTTTCTACTGCTATAACACATGCTATATAGTGCAAACATCATACAAAGCAGGCCCCTGCATGTCTTAGCGTGCGCGCGGCGTGCAATAGATTAAAAGGGATGGGACGGAAATGCATGGTGAACGGAACCAAAAATGCACGGTTATAATGTAGGCCATGCAATGGTTCGATTAATGAATGCCGCATGACCAACAATCCTCCAATCAAATGACAAGGATTTACTTGGGTGTTATATAAAACAGTACATTTCAAGGATTGCATTAGCCTTAATGGTCAATGCTCTCGTCATTATTCGTCCCGTACGCGGTAATCAATCAGCGGCATATCCTCGCGTGCTATGCAGTGCATGTAAAAATACAGCGCGAACAGCTACCTCATGGGGCCACTATTTTTATGCAAATCAGTTGGAGACGATCGAGAGCCTTGGTTCAATCGTCCATGTGAGGTTTTATGGTTACTGCTCATTATGCTAATAGTCTAAGCTGACCTTAAATGTTGTTTTCTTATTGGTCGATCATTGCGTGAAAACTTGCATAGCAGTGAAACGTGGCACCATACATATGTATGTTGTGTGTCTCTGCACACGGCACCAATGCACAAAAAATGTGGTCACGTCAGCAAAAGGCGTGAGCTGCAAATAATTTGATGACGTCAGGATTTACCAAGGCGTGATTGGACACTCCACATTAGCCCCGCCTACACTTATCTATATTGGCATACGAGAAATCCAGCGCAAAATATGGAAAACATAAGCTTTCGCCGACGACTGAACCAAGGCTCTCGATTGTCTCCAACTAATTTGCATAATAATAGTGGCCGGATGACATGCACTGCATAGCGCCCGAGGATATGCCGCTGATTGATTACCGCGTATGGGACGAATAACGACGAGAGCATTGACCAAGGCTAGGATTGCATTAAAATGGGCCCCACAGGGTATTTTCTAGGCACCCTGCCAAATGCAACAGTATGCAGTGAACTAATACATGCCAGTCTTTGGTACCAAGTACCTACCCTGCCAAATGCAACGGAATGCAGGAGTGCAATGCATCAGATCAGGAGACTGCTGAATGAAACAACTTGCAACAACTTTTTTTACCACTGGAGCATTCTGTTGCATTTAGCAGGGTTTGGGTTAAGAGAGATTTACCATGACTACACAATGTATAAGGTGCGCTCGAGTAGCTCACCCAGGTCAACTTGGGTCAGCCCCGTGCCTCGTAATTAGCTCTGACATCGTTCTTGGGACTCATTGCGACTTTAATAAGAGGCCGCTTATTCCAGCCCGACTTTGGCACTTTTTGCAACTGACGGAAAAGTAGTAAATGACTCAGGCTTGCAGTCTGTGCGCATTTTGTCACGTAAGGATGGCCCACGTTTGAGTTTTCGATTGGCCCGACTCTCATGGCTAACCCATCTGCCTTTAAGCAGAGTCGATCTGGTTGAGCAACTCGAACACACCCAAAAATAAACTGCTTGTATTGATAAAATGGCATGCATGGCTGCATGATTATCATTTTACAAAAGTAGGTCGCAGCATAATATATTAAATCATATAAGTTTGTTACTCAATACAAGTTACATATGGATATATCACAACTGAGCTGAGATACATGTACAGTCTGCTCAAATCAACAATTGAGTTAAAACAGATCCCAATGCTTTAGAGCACGTGGTTTAAGCTAGTCTCACAGGTTTCATATCCATCACGTGAAGATCTGTGATGATATTATATGCACTTTGTGGAAAATGTAATGGCTTTGACAGAGCCAATTTAATAATGGGAGGGACACATTGTGGGTATGTAAAAACCAACAATCGTGGACCTAAGGCAAAAGGGTTAAAGCACAAACAAATGTCAACAATTGACCGAAAGTCCGTAATTGAAATTTGTGTACAAAACCAATTAGAGCTGTGTTCACATGTTGTTTGCCAACATATTTCAAATTTTAATTTTAACCTAATGTCCTTCAAACTGCTCCCCCAAATCTCCGTTTCAAACTGTTAAGGGGGTCCTGTGCACAGCGTCAATACCGGCATCAATTAATATCAAAGCAAGAAATATTTTGTGATCGGGCTCAACCCATGGTGATTGGGCTCATCCCAATTGCCATTTTGAACTTGCAAAAACAAAATTCCTTTCCTCAATACATGACTGAACATAAACATTAACAATGCTGGGTACAGCCTACAAACTGAACACAATGCGTCCTCCAAAGTCAACTAACACTTTTTGCCATATATAGCAGCCTCAATGCTCCAGAATCCTCCAAATCTGCCAAGAGGATGTTGGAGGATAGGTCTCTCTCAAATGATGTCATTTCCTACAGACCAGCTACGCGCATCGCCATTTTGAGCGTCAACTTGCACAACGAGTATCGGCTGCATCGTATTTCGACCACCAAGCGCGCGTGTTTGGAATATTTTCAACACTGTGCAATACGACGTGCTTGATTGCGTAACCACAGTTGCGTAAAATCCACAGTTGCCTGCAGAGATGGCCGTCTTTGAGAGAGACCTATTGAGGGCTAGGGCTTTATTCCTTAGAGTGACATTGCAATAATCAAATGACTATTTAACAAGATATCTACCGAACAAAAGTATAAATGTGGGCAAATACATAATGTGGATGAAATTCAGGTCTAGATGTTAGAAAGAAAAAGGGCTGGTTACCCACATTACGCTTACAGTTACACTCTGTCCGCCCATGTTTTGTTCAACTTCTATCAGAAACCAATAAACCAAAAACCTTTTTATACAACTCTCATCATACACACGGACGTAAGACTGCATATGTATGCTTAGGTTTCACTCGGGAGGTTACACACTGAGTATACAGTGTTTATACGTCGGTGAAGGGCAAAACCTAATTTGAATTACATCACGGCGCAAAATTCCATCTTATGATGATGCTTAGGTTTGCAGACTCCAATACTAGACATATACATCAGTCCTCTCACAGTTCAAGCTGGACCCTATTGTTGACAGCCCAATCCCGCCACTGTGACTTTGCGAGTCTAGGGATGGAACAAGCGACCACTTTCTTTAATTTCCTGCAGCGGGATAAACTGACTAGGCAGTCATCAGAAAGCTTGTGGCATCCAGAGACATTCAGATCTAGACGAAAAAGAGGAATCATAAACAAGAATGTCAGCCAAAAATTCTACTAAATTCATTCCTTCACTTGATCTGTTTAGACATTGCGATACATTTGAACTTGAAGACTGGCTTTTCAATATACAATGTATTTTAAATATTACTTGAGTCGAGTCCTAGTCCTGTACTGAAGTCCTACAACACTTTCACAAAATAGCCAAAGCTACAGTATGTTGATTGGACTTGAAAATTAGAGGCTCCTCAATTTTTTTGGGACTGGATACGAGGCCATGTTTTGGGACAGGACCTTTGCTCTTGACATCAAGGTCTGGTCTCCTGTCTCCACAAGCATCTTACCTGTGAGAGTGTTAACCAGGGGCGAGTCTTCAGCCAGCAAGGTAGCAATCCCCTGACTGGTCATCAACCCACAGAAGCTAAGGTCAAGCCTGGCCAATAGTGGTGTCTGCTCAATCAAGATCTCCATGCTCATATCGGTGATGTCGCTTCCAGCCAATTGCAGCTCCTGTAACTTGCACAGCTTTGTGCGGTCATCAAGAAGCCCTGGATGGTGGTCTCTGATTGGTGAGAGTAGAGTAGTCAGGTGGCCATCCTGGAGACTGACCCATTGGAGGTTTAAGAGGCAGAGCTGGGGACAGGTAGCCGAGCAGAGCGCAATGATAGCCTGTAGGTCCACTCTGGCCAAGTGGAGTTCTTTCAAAGCAGGCAAGCGAGCCATCAACCAGGCTAACTGCATCTTAGTCACTCCCGATCCACTCAAATCCAGGCAGATAGGCTGACGACGAACAATCCCTGCCAAGACATACTTATCAAGCGGCACCTTCGAGACGTTGATGGTGTGCCACAGGGAAGACTCAAAGCACCACCAGTTCCAAGTCTTACAGACACGAAGACAACGACACAAGTCACTCTGACTTAGCAGATGGAAGATCCTAAGCCAGATGTCTCGTTGGAGGGGATGATCGCGACCATCTGTCTGAACAAAGTACTGAGGTGGTCGAGTGGTCGGGAGAGGGCGGACCACGAACTTGGGGAAGACAGTTGGGGTTTTTTTCTTCATATAAATCGTCTCTTGTTTGTCCCTGGGGTCCTCATCAGATGGAGTGTTTTCCTCTCCGTCTGGCATCTCTGATGGGGAGTTTCGGTTGATGGATTCCCTGGTGTCTCGGCTTATCCGTCGCTGCTTCCCACGCATTCTCTGGATCCGTGCCTGCCGGACCTTTTGTTTTGCCAGAAGTTGTTGTCTGGTACCCAGACCCGGTTTGTAGAATCCCATTGTGCCGCCGTACCCGCCGATGCCCCGGCTCATGCCCAGCTGTTGGAGCAAGACATAGTTAATCATTTCAACTCTCAAGTCGGAAACAAACTCAGATATAAATCAAGCAACTGGGAACACACTTCTGCTTCTTTTCTAAAACAACAACAGAAATTTTATTGCTGAAATTTGGATACCTTAATTCACTGAACAAACTTCGTAGAAAACATGGTATCAAAATTGTTAAACTAAGTTGAGCAAAATTATCACAGAAAAAATTACAATTTAACAATGAGTTAAAGACAACATATATGCCAACGTGGCTTTTATCTCATCAAAATCTTTACCCACAAACTGTAGTAACACTATGCACACACAAATAGGCTCTTCATATAAACGAATCCAGGTACGTGTTCACTGTACACTCACAGGGGCCCCTTCAATGAAGAAACCATTGTGCATGCTATTGCTCAAAGCAATGGACCTTCGTAATAGAATTGATAATGTGCCAGGATTGGTTTATATGTACCACTTCAACAAAAGTCAAGCCCAATCACAAGTTCATATTTTGCAGTAGTTGGCTTTGATTGATCAAATGGCTACACAGCTCAAGTTCATAACACCACTTAACTTTAAAGCAGAAAGGTGTGGTAACTGTTAACACTATTAAACTTCAGTGAATCTTTATGGGCTAGAGGCGCAAACATGGGTGCACATGCATGGAGATTTCTGTTGCTTCTCTTTTAAATGTAACTTCTGCTAGAAGTTGAGTTTTGCCTCCAGATGATGCAGTTCTGTTTTTACAGGAATTAACCTTTTGCTGTGCTATCTTACAGGAACAGTTTCACTTTTAACAGTCTGCTTAATTTGAACCGTTTCCAGTTCCCAAATCCTTGCCATTATACGGGCCTCATGTGCACATCTGAGTGGCAATAGAAATGTGTTCCCAGTTGCTTCTGACAATTCATCAACGAATCAAACTTTTTACAATAAATTTCTTACACCTCCTACATCTGTGAGACCTGCTCCTTACTTCATATTCCTGAGGTGTTCAGCTTCAAATTGATAAGCCCTATATGATTTCATAGGTACTGAGAGTCAGAGACCCTATCTTCCCTCTGCACTTGGTGGAAAAAAAAAAAGGAAAACAAAAACACACAAACAAACATCTGAACCTTAGTCTGGGCTTCATGGGAGCAGGTCTCATTTGAAATCATCACCAACTGACATCAGTGCACAACAATGTGATGTACTATTTACAAGTTTAGCTCATACTTTGGCATCTGCCATATTGCTATTAATTTTACCAACGTTAAGTAGTAGCTCTCTGGCATCCAAATGGTAATCCGCATAAAATCTAATACTGGCCAAAATTCAAACTCATCGTTTTCAAAATATTGCAAACCAAACACGGATGCCATTCTACCAATTATACAAACATTCAATCCAACTTTTGTTCTTAGCCTCGACGCAAACGTTGGAAGATGAACTTTACAGTGTGAAAATATATACATGTACACAAATTTGTACATTATGAAGCCCTATGGATGCCGTACGTAAGCACCCCCTCAACGATAAGAAAAGGAGAGTTGGGGGAGACCACTGGGAGCTCGGAGGGACATTTGAACACAGTGCCAACACAAACCCGACGCTCACGTGAAGACACTGGCTATTTACACATTCAAAAAATAAAATTAGTCATGCATTCTTTGCACCAAATGCGCAAGCAGTATGTCCCGTCCACTGGGCTCACAATAGTGGTCAAAAGGGCCCTCGCTTGTTTGCGCACAGAGGACATAGGGCGACATAATTAAAGAAAAGTGTTTATTAGGAAATATTTCACCAACAGAGGGCGCTGTTTGTGTCATTTTAGGATACAAACAGAAGTGAGCACACTTTGCGGACGCATGCCTCACATTTACAGGTAGAGTGGACCATTTGCAGCTATCAAAAAAGTAACCGACCCAAATTATTGTTAAAAGGCTTAATTGGTTTAAACGTAGTAATGATACTACACTCCCTGTGAAATGATTCCGTCTGGCATGCTGTCATTTTGAAGAAAACAATACGAGGTCATTTCCAAAGATGTGTCAATGACACACTCTTGGAAATTTAAATTTAAATTAAAGGTTCAGTGTGTGGCATCATGGAAGTACAATCTGCTGAATTGGGATGTCCCGAATGCTGATTTCAGGATTGTGTCACGAGAGACGCAATTCAAAATACATGTATGACTCGACAACATTTGAACTAAAAAATATGGTCTTCTCAAAATATACAGCACTCTCAGAGCTAAAAGTTCATCAGGTCAGTTGTAAATCACCCGCTTTTAGATTTTAAGCACTTTTTTTTGCTTCAAAAGAAGAACAACATGCATAAATCACAAATGGTCTAATCTACCTTTTACGGACGTGTTCAACAATGCAAAGAAGTATAGTGCAACCGCGATAATGTTTTCATTTGTGGTTTACAGATTGTCTCTTCTCCAAATATTACAGGAAAGTGCCCAATATTTATTTCAGTTCTACTATCATCCTTGAAAAGGAGTGCCATTTCAGAAGTCATGTACATGTTACACAACAGGTACTGCCACTCTTTGAAAGTCACCCTTTCCATGAGTGGCATGAAGAGGGAGCCCTTTACAAAGATATCAACTCTCCGAAGAGTTGGCCATGGAACCAGTTTTGTTCTCTGTATTTTTAGAGAGAGAGTTAAATCCTTGGATCATTCCAATTGGAATTCTGCCCATTAAAATTATCCGATCAAATCACTGCGAAGTAACTTGCTCAAGGACAAAAGCGCCTGGAGCCCAGAGTAGGAAGACAGCCACGATGTCCAAATAGGACACAACCAGTGAAATATCCCACTTGACAAGCGTGTTGCCTAGCGGAGATATTTGTTAGGTGAGGGTCGGTTTTGGAGCCTCGGCCTTACCCGACTGCTTGACTTGACCTCTGCGCGATGCAATGGCGGTCGACCCTAGGAAATAATATGAAAACGCAACTTGAGTTACAGCAATTAAAAAATCACAATTTAAAATGGGCAATTACACACCACAACCGATCTCATCTTTCACAAATCTTGTGTGCCAATTCTTTTGCTTTCTTTTATTCCTCAATATTTAGTAAGTGTTACCATCACAAGTGCATTACCACTGAATCAGAAGTCAATCAGTAAAGTCTTGACTTGTTAGGACTTGTAATTGTAAGGACTTGTGATTGACTTGCAATTCACTTGTAAGGATTTATAATTGACTACTGAGGACTTGTGATTGACTTGTAGGCAATTCCGTTATTTCCGTAAACTCCAACGTATCTCCAACCACATGATGTACATGTACAAGGACGTTTTGGCGATGGTACCTTAATTTGGTCTGTAATTGTTTCTAGATTCAAGATTCATTTATTGTCATGCTTAAAACTTACATGAAAATTGATTTATCAGGGTACATTAATTAAAAATAGGTATAAAATACAATACATTGAAAATGATACAAAATTATGACCAAGCAAAAAACATATCACTTTACACAATTAGAAACTTTATATACAACACAATCATAAAAAAAACTTGGGGAGCAGTAGGGTAGAATTCAGGCCAATGGGGGTGATTGGGGAAGGGGGAAGGAAATGAGGGAATAGGACGAGACAGGATGCAAACAGGTCAGGGCATAGGCATTAGATGTCACATTATTAGTGGTGTATCACATTCACAGTACATCCAAATTTAATAAATTGCCCTTTTGAGGACTTGATGGCCTTCAACACTGCTAACAAAGTGATAATAGAACAGCCTTTCATTGATATTTTCTTCACATTTAGTTATCAGTTCTTACCCTTTTTGGTCTGTCCAGTGGTTTGTCTTCTGCACTACACTCCTCCTGCGTACAGAACAAGAAATTTTTGAGATTTTAGGCATTATATTTTGATTCAGCTTGAAAACTAGAACGGCGAAGCCGCCATGGCTCGCTGTCCAAGGCAGGAAGGGAGGCTAAAGGTAGGGTTGGGGATGGGCATGATGGAAGGGGATCAGGATTCTTGTTGATGTGCCTAGGTGTAGGGGTCAGTTTTTAAATGTCAACATAAAAAGTCAACAGATTACCTAATAAATACATGTGTATATAGGTTAGCCGTCACTGTATTATGGGGGAGTTTTCCATTGTTAGGGTAATTAGGACCCAGTTGTGGATTTTTGCAGCCCCAACAGTGTCTTCTGCTCCCCATACTTGTATTACCATGGGAAAACTCTTGTGTAGTCGCCACAAATGCAGAACAAGAATGGGTATACATGTACATGTAGACACAGCACCATCACCACCTCCCCCAAACCTTACCCCATCCCAAAACCTTACCCCATCCCCAACCCGCCCCTCCCCCACCCAACCCCCTACCCACACCCATTCCATCCTCCCCTAATCATCCCCACCCTATCACCTACACATCCAAACCCCACCCAAACTCCAATCCCTATCTCCTTCCCCCTCCCGACCCATACCCTTCCCTACCCCAACCCCCTACACCCACCTACCCTATCTTCCCCTATCTGTCCTTACCCACCCCTACATATCCCCACCCTAACCCTTACTCGAATTCCAATATCCCGCCCACCCCATTCCCCCACCCATACATCCCCACCTGACCCCATGCAACCCTACTCTGATCCCTATATACTGCCCCCTCCCCTTATCCAACCCCTACAACAACCCATCCCTACACATCCCCAACCCAACCCCTACTCCGATCATATATCCCGACCCCTGCCCAACCCCCTCCTAACCCAACCCCTACATCCATGCCCATCCTCTCCCTACCTGTCTCCCCTTACCTGTCTCTCCCTACAAATCCCCACCCCACCAAAACCCAGTATGCCACCCCACCCCTACAAATCCCCACCCCACCAAAACCCAGTATTCCAACCCCTCTCCCCCCCCCCCCCCCCCATCCTATAGCTCCCCTACTCATCCTACTCACACAAACCCTAACTCCAACCCTATACCCCACCCCGACCCCAATCCACCATCCCCTACCCCATCCCTACTCCAACCCCATAAACTAAAAGATCAAACCAGAAGCTCATGCACATCCCCAAAATGCATAGTGTACATGTACATGTAATACCGGTATACACACATGTACATGTTATACCAGTATACATGTACATGTAACAATTAAAAACTTTAACATTTCCTTGAATTAAAGTTCCTCAATAAAATCATAAAATTTACTGCAATGATATGAACCTAACTGAAGTTATAGGCCTAGAGATGATACCTGACAACTGTATTTAATTTTTTTCCCCAAGTTAACTAAAACCAAAAACTTCAACATTTTTATCTAAACGCGGACGGCCGGACGGACGGACGGACGGACGGACGGACGCACGCACGGACGGACGGACGGACGGGCGCCCGGACAGACGGACGGAAATTGGTATTACATAGGCTCGCATCTGCTTCGCAGCTCGCCAAAAATGTTCCCTTCAAATTGGGCAGGGTATGGTAAAAATACCCCCAAACAGGCGAAACAATTGCTTCACCCCAACGTTTCTCTAATTTTGGGGTTTATCATTGGACTAAGTGCAATTGGGCTACCAAAATTTTTGAAGTTTTTATTTACTTATGATTGAATTATTTTTGTTTAGTTATTAATTTACCTTTTTCCTCTTGGTTGGCTTTTCATTCTGGTTGGACTCTTCACAATCTTCACCCTGTCAAAAGAAACAAAAAAATGATAGTTTGTAACAAGCCAAACCTTCCCCAATTCTACGCTATTCAGGTCATTTTATCCTAAATTGTCATGATTAACCCTCCTATTGTTTGATCAGTCACAGACAGTCAAAAATTCAATCCTGTTCCCCTGCCATGCCTTTCACACAGGCTAGTCACCAACAGTCAGATCATATTTCAACAAGCACCATCACTATTCAAATTCCATCGACAAAAGCAGTCAAAGCATTAGCTAAATCAGGTTTCATAACAATCACAGCCAGTCAATCCTGCTATATGAAGGCAGGGAGCACTCAACTGTTAAAAACAGTAACTTGATTTATTTTGACTGCTGGGCTGGCCTCGTTGAAATTGCCAGCCAGAGAGGGAGGGTTAATCTTGGGCCAGAGACGAAGACAAAACCAGGGTTTCGTAAACCAGTGTTTGGACTACATGTCTACCCACCTGTGTCTCTTTCTTAGCCACACATTTGGGACACTGCCAGCTGTTGGCCAGATCCTCATTGATCACTCCCTCGTACTCTGGTGCCAACTCTTTAGCCTGACACTCGGGATGCACGATCTCAAAGCACTGGTGGCACTCCATCAGGGAGCTGACCTCAGAGTCACCTTTGACTCCTGATGACCCGGGCCGGTCCTCCCGGGTGCAGATGGCACATACGGCATTGTGGGGCAGCATGGGCTGTAACGACACACAGTAATATAAAATATATGAAACTGTTGCTCAGCAAATTTATATGTCAAGCAATAAGCAGCTTAGGACCAGTCGTAAGCAATGTAAATCGCATGAAATTTTGGCAGGTAAAAACTTCCAGTGGAACGGCAAGGAGCTACGAACACTCACATATAGGCATTGTCTAGCCACGCAGGACTGCTTCATCCGTCCAGGACCGCCGTATTTCTTCATGTCCTTACAGAAGTGGCAATCCCTACAGTCGTCGCTCAGGCAGTTCTCACATTTCCGGCAGCGCGTCCGTCGCCGTCGGATACCGTTGCTCAGGCGCTTGCTGACTGGACGCATGGCTAGGGACAGTTTGTGTCTTGGGGTTTTCTGCAATGGCAAAAAAGACGTAGTAGCACACATTCATTAACCCTTTACTCCGAGTGCAGTTTTTTTGACAGTGAGACAGACACGTCAATTCCATCTACTGGTCAGTGAAGACCCCAAGGGTGAATCGGGGGATGGCATAATGCACTGACCCTTAACTCTGACTGATTCTCCAAAATGCACCAGGAGGCTTTAGAGAACATTGCAGGATTGAGGAAGGCACAGTAAAATGTTAAGTCTGTCACAAGCCAATATTGCCCGTCAGACCAGCATTTATCTCTTTTTTGGGCATGAAACAACTGAGAATATTTATATTCCCCTCTGGATGGGATGTCTGTCCATGGCAGGTTACTCCCCAGCTAATGCTGGTATCTATTTACAGTCTTGGGTGGAGAGTCAGTAGAGTAGCCGGATTCGAACCCCTGACACTCTGATCACGAGTCACAAACCATAACCACTAGATCACATTTCTCCTTACTGAGGAAGGTAGAGGCCTATTACTTTACAAGGGGCTTGATGCTTCTTGAAAATGCAAACAGAACAAGGCTTTCCTAGTTGAGTTGAACCAGAAAGTCACAGTTGAGGACATGATCTATACTCAGTGACTCAGACAGTGAGTGGACAAACTGTGCTTGATTCAGGGAACAGCCGTGAATAAGACTTACATGTATTTTGGGGTCTGTAGACTTTAAACATTTCAGGACGGGTATTCCCGTGACAGCCATCACCTGGGAATCTTCCAGATGCTCAGCCAGCATATCCTGGAACCAAAGATAAGGTGATAACAGTCAATAATCCTCTGGAGGGTGGGATGCAAGTCAAGGAAACGGCTGGGAGTAAAATTTGGCACAAAACCTGCTTGGATAAAAAGGAATAAGCACTGTCAATTTGGATCTACGTACACAAACAGGTGCAATCTTTGACAGAGTAAATCCTTTGTTGATTTGCCAAGTACAGTTAATGGTTTGAAACTGTCCAAAATCGACTGCAAATTTACTATCTTTAAGTGGGATAGAATTAAGTTCCATTAACGTTTGCTTGTCTGTCATATATTTCTGGTGAAAGACGTTTCCTGAATCTGTGCAAAAGGAATTTACCTTTGCATGCTGTAGCAAACCGTCTGGGTCTGTGATGAGCTCGGGGACACTCCGCTTACCCAGGGGTAGATTCTCCAGCTGGTGATGGAGGACTCTCAAACCGATCAACTCGTGTCGACACAAGTTGACATGGGATCGCCTCTGTATCTCAGTTGATGTGCCTTCCTCCTGGTTGGGTTCTACTTTGAACTCTTCCTGCTCCTGCTTAACCACTGGCTTCAACGAGTGTTCCGATCCGTCTGCATCACTCTGGTTTTCGTCCAGGGGCTCAGATTTAATTTTCACACTGTGCATGTCAGAGGTGTCATTCCTGGGAGGGCTCTTTGAGGGACTTGAAGCATGGTGATCCCCGTTGGGTAGCATCCCATCGCTGCCACCAATTTGGTCATCTGCCGATATCTCAGTTCTGTCAAACTTCTCCAAGTCCATCTCCTCTGTTTTGTCTGTGTCTGCTGGGGAGGCAACATCTCCTATGTCTCCGGTCAGCGATGCAGTCTCATCCTTGACTACCGCCTCCGAGTACGCATCATCATCACTCTGCTCTTTCTTGATATGGAATTTCTTCTCTACCTCCATCTCCTCTCCAGCATCCTCAGTCTTCACTTCCCTCTCCACGTCCAATGAATCGTTTGTGCCCTCGTCAGAGTTCTCTGGAGCTGGAGGACCCACCGATGGTTCTGCCTTGGGCTTTGCGAGATAGGATTTGCCGGTCAGGGTGTGGACGTAACGCTCTAGGGCATACCAATTCATCTCCCAGAAGAAAGGGTAGCGGAACTTAAAGGGCACCTGAATTTAAGAAAAAACAAAGATGTCTGCTACTGAAGGCCAACATATTCTCTAATTGATTCTCCAATTATTGGAAATGGAACGCTTAACCAATACCCTGCAAGATGTAACAAGGTGCAACAGGTGTAACAGTCTGTGGGATCTTCTTGTACTGGGCCATCAACACCAATACATAAACTGCCAATTCTGAGACAATGAAAGCTAGTGTTGTTGAACAATGTTGCTGCTGGATCTTGTGGTGGCTAGCAGCCTCAGCCTCCGAGGCAGTTTGGCCTTGGGGTAGTCGTCCTGTTGGAGCTTGTTGCATTGGGCAGCTTCTCACTTTGACAACTGTTTGTCTCATTTTGTGTTCAACATGGCTTTGAGGCAAATACCTTTTGAGGATTAGCATTTAGTTAGAGGTGACTGCTTTGTCAAGGAATGCTCTCAACTTACATGGGTTCTGTCCTCAATCTGGGCTACTCGTAGCTGACGGTGTATATGGAAGCTATGAAGGATGTTACCCCCAAACACTAAGGAGTCTTGTGGTGTGTACACGGCATGAATCCAACCTGAATCAAAATGTACACAGACACTGCAGTGTTACAATGAACCTGTGCTTAACCTTGCAAAGGCCGAATTAAAAATCTGCCCACTTGCAAATCTGTGAAGAACCTGGGTCAATATAATTGTCTCAAATGCGTCCCTACTCATCATCTTGAGGAAATGAAAAACAGATGTGACAAAACACCTAGATTCCATAAAATGTTTCATAAATCAAGAGAGCGGTTGTACCTTTTACCCTAAAACTCGAAGATCCTTAAAAGTGTAGAGTGAAGTATTAGAGGATTTTGCACAATTGAAGAAGGAAGAACCAAGCCACCATGAATGAATTGTAAGTTTCAAAGAATTTGTCTCGGGTGGAATTTGGAGAACGAAGGAAATCTTTAAGTTTGTTTTGGAACAAACGCTAAGGGAGTTCAGAAAGTCACCATACCCTTACGCTCATGTACATCAGTAAAATTATCTGTCAACATTACCTAGGAAAAATTTATACACAACTTTGAGCAAAAAGATACACGTTCTTAATTCTAGGCTGGTTCTCCTCAAATCATAGTCTAGAATATAATGAATATGGAGTGGGAACCAGCCTCCACAATGCAATTATATTGGTTGTAGCATGAATGTCTGAGAGCCTCCCTCTAATGGGATCTAATGCTTTGATTATCATTAATTACACACATTAACCCATTCAAAACTGTTTTACATTGTATTATTTGTCCTTATTCACTTATGAATCCATAAAACCATTGAGAGATTGGGCGGTTTCAGGTGCTACAGGGAGTAATAGGCAAGGTGGTTTATGGCACAACAGTAACTAATGTGCTAACTGGTAAAGAACAATGAACCACTGAACCAGTGAAATGAAGTGTTCCTCGATACCGTATTTTTCCCCCGGCTCACCACAGTGAGCGCAGAGTCTATAGGGGTGCTCTTACCACTCGGTATCATGAAGGTGTAGCCGGCCTCTAGGACAATCTTGGTGCACTCTCGGACTCTGTCGCCCAGAAAGATGTCTGACTGTTTGCCGGACAAGACCCAGTTCTCGTACAGTTCCAGATTGTCTTCGCTGGGCGGAATCAACCAGAAAACCTAAAGAAGGGAACACCCAACAAAATGTTTGAGAAAAAAAAACACAGACGTTCTGCATGAACCCTTTATTAAAAAAGCACCAAAGCCAGAAAATGTACACATGCACACGAAAACAGACGTCCTTGCTATTACAGTTGAAATTTGCTGTTAGTGCCAGATGTTCTGCTGTTGTTAACTGAACTTCTTTGGCCTATGGTAAGCAGAGCCATGAAAACTGCATACAGCATAGAGACCAATGAAATAAATGAAATATGAAATATTTATCTGTTCTTAGAGATCTTTACAAGGCAAAGAAAAAAATTACAACACAACATACTCACCTTCTTACCATGGAGGATGTGGTACCAGACCGAAGTGCCACCAAAGTCAATGTGGAAATCTGTGTAGCACCCAGCCACACTCATCAAGCAGTACCTGTTATGAATGATACAAGTTAGTTTTAGGATAAAATTGGCTCTCAGAGCTATGGCTATGTCTATGGCTAAGTTGCCCCATGTAGTTGTAATAGGTGAAGACATAGCCAATACCCGTAGGCAACAGATTTGGATGTGGCCTCATTCTTGTAAGAGCCAGCACCCGATTTCATGAAACTCATCCTAACTAAAAATGTATCGCAGCGCTGCGACATGTCTCATGTCTACGATACGCCGCAGCTGCAATGCGTCCTGCAGTTAAAAAAAAAAAAAAACACCTTGTGGTGAACTGTTTAACTACTTTGAAATTTCAACTGCAAAATTCCAGGCTAATTCACATTTACTTCAGTTTTAAATTGGAAAATAAACCTCACTATTAAACAGCCTGCCAATGTCAGAAATTTCACTGGCAAAACAATAATACCGAAATCAAAAGTTAACTTTGCTTTTGCTTTTATTTCAAGCAACAACTAACCTTTTTATAGGTCAGTGTAAATCAATTTAAAAACAAAACAACAAAGAGATTTTACCAATGTTAACCATTTGGTGATCGTTTGACCAGAAATAAAGATAGATCCTTTAACACTGCAGTCATTTTTGAGGCACATGCCTTTGTTCAGCACGGATGAGCATGAATAACACTTTAATGCATTTATTGCTTACTGAAAAAATAACAAAAACACCTCAAAGAGGGCTGCTAAACTAGATTTTTACATTTCATACAAGGAACTAAACAAACTCATTGAGGGAACAAACAAACAAAGTAACAAACAAACAGAGTGCATTTACTTTTGCACTTTAGGGTATTTCATCTCGGCTAGAGTGTTGGTGCTGTCACGCTGGTCTTTCTTGAGATGTTGTGGCCAGACGATGTCAACCCAGTCAATATGACGAACCTGGAAAATTCACAAGAAAATCCAAAGCAACTCATTTAAAAAAAACTTGATTTGTGGGGGATACAAAGTTAACCGGTTCACGTGGGATGACGTGTATACACGCAAAGGTTTTGAGGTATTCGGAATGGATGACAGATAAACACGCAAAGAGCAAGGCCAGAATCTGTCTGCGACCCGCTCGCAGCGAGCGAGGCCAGTAATATCAGGGTGTGCTACCCGCAGATGACAGCCTGAACCCGTCTGGCATCGAGGTTCATGAAAATAATCTCACGCCTGCGTCTGGTCAATGTCAAAAAAATCCCGGCCCAAACTGATTAAAAAATAACAGAAACAAATGAAGTGTCTCTCACAAGTCGGTATTAATAATTTCAAAACTATTAATGTAAGCTATATCAATATACCAAAAACTGAAAATCAAATAACCCGACAAAACAAGTGAATGGGATATTTGTACAGCAAAACATGCGCATGGTCATCTTACAATGCTTGGAGCTTCCACGAATTCTTCCAACTTGGTGCGACTGAACTCCAGACTGATGACGTTGTAGAGCTGCTCTCGTTCCTTGTTCTCGTAGTACTTGGCAAACTGGGCCATGCTCATCTCAACACCCTTCTGGGTGTGGACGTCCATCACGTCCACCTGCCTCCGACTCCCTGCAACCAATCAGAGGGAACATTCACTAACCCCAACCCTCCAGGGTAGTTTGGTTAGAAACCCTGCAACACTTGTCAAATTAACAAGCCTGATCAGTGTAGCAAGATCCATCAGGTCAAAAATCTCAAGGCCAAAATGCTTCAGAGTCTGTGGTCAGCGAATGCAGCAGGATACAACTGTGGCATTGTTCAATGGGACTAGCTCTCATTGTCTCGAACTTTTATGCACTGGTGTTGATGGCTCAATGCAGCAAGGTTCCACAGACATGTACACCTGATGCACTGTGATGCATCTGGCAGGGTCAGGGTTAAACGCTAATCCTTCAAGATCCTTCAAAATCTATCAGATTTGGAGGCTTTTTTTGTTGGGTAGAAAAGTCTGTACTTTTGTGATGTCTTCAAGGCCTCATAGAGTAATTGTGGCTGGGTTCTTTTAAGCATATTGTCATTGTAGCACCTAAATCACCCTGCCTATTAATCAATGCAGTGCCCGAAACCGCCTGAGCACTATATGGTTTTATTAAGTCTTCAGTGAATTAACACTGAGTAATACAATGTAGCTCAGGTGCTACTGGGTTTTTAAGTATTGAAGGGTGCAGGTTTCGTCTATAGAAACAAGTGATTGTACCCCATCTGCCCATTTCAAGTTTTGCATGCAAGACAGTGCCCAAGTGGTCCTTCATTTGAACGTCTGTCTCTCTTTTACAACATTGAGGGGACACTTGTGCATGGTGACCACAATTTGTATGTTCTTATTCATTTCCAGTTTTCAAATGTAATTCTTCACTTACCAACGTGTAACTTCACGTCATTGACTGTGAAATCCTTGCCAGGCACCCTGTGCAGAGAAAAATGAAGTGAAATTAAAACAAAACTGGGTACAAATTCCATACTTGCAAATGATAGTGACATAAGAATTTTTAAAATCCTAACTCTTCAATCATTGTTTTAAACCGTGTCCTCCTGTTAAATGCTTCATTTGCTTTTCAAGCATTTTGTTCATTTCCAATATTAACACCACTCAAAATCCAAAGAAGAATGTTCAAAACCTAACCTGGTGAAGTTACAGCTCAGGGGATATTACAGGTTTTTTTGGAAAACAGTGAATAACCATACACAACCTTTTGATCACAAAACATAATTCTTTACTCTAATAAAAATAAATAAATTGACTGATCGTTGGAAATCACCACATTTCTTGATTTCTTCTAAATGCCAGCAAGCCAGACGTGATAATTTCACGGGGTGTTAACAGCAAAACCTAAATAAGATTTTTGATAATAATTTTGAATGTAATGTTTTGGGCAACTGCAAAAGATCCTACATGCCGTTAAAGCAACTAACTTACTTGATACCAAGTCCCTCAGTGCTCTTGAACAACATTGGAGTATCAAAGCCCCCTTCTTGCAAAAACTTCATGGTGAAATCTGTCAAACAGAAACAATCAATTTTCACACAAAAAACCCAGCAAGTAATTTAATTGCTTAATTGCCAAAAAGTAATTAGTTAAATTGCAGCCACATGACTTAATTTAAAGCTTAAGACTAGACTAATACAGTCCACCATTTTCACAAAAATAGACCATTCAGTAGTGAAAAAAAATTCTTCCAACAAATTTTCATTTTGTATGTTTTGTCTTACAAAACTCAAACTTTTCGTCTCCAAAAAACCTCCAAACATTTTTTCTGATTTTTGGCGTCTTTCATTTTGCTCACAAATGAATCCACCCTGTGAGAGTCGAAGTATTTTCTGGGCTGCAAACAAGTTGGATTTGGTAAAGAAATAATGCAATAACTAAAAATGTTCAAAACTGTACAACTATTATATTGCTAGGAAAGCAGAAATGGAAAAACAAATCTATTTTTCAGAGTGAAATCGAGTACAGGTTGTCCCACAAAAACCCAACAGTCAATTTTTGAAAACCAACTAATAAAGGTATATTGCATACGGTTGTGGAATATTTTAAAATCACCTCTTAAAGTCAAATAACCAATCTACCATACAAACTTTATTTCATTCAAATCGATGCATTGGAATAAACGCTATGCTTCATCGAACTCGATTGAAAATTATCTTGAGCCACTTTCCTTGATGGTGAGAAAGTGCAGTTAGAGAAACACACAAAGGATTTACTTCCTTTGTTCACGAGTAACGTGCCACTTATTCTACCGGCTTCAAACTGTAAACTTGATAAATAAAATAAAGTGGCCCAAATGGTTTTTCATGCCCCATGTAGTGATTGCTATATATATTGAACATCCTAATGAAACCAACTAAAAAGCATTTGGAAGACCAATTATTCTACTCAGCAATACATTAGACGTGATTTTAAATACTACCCCCACTTTTCAGAAAACATGCCCGATTCAACCGTTAGCTTTTTTGTAGGACAACCTGTAATAGCAAAAAGAATTCATGCAAGCATCAAATACAGAGACATGAGAGTTCCCAAGTATTTCAGACTATTCCAACCAACAAACCTTCTCCGTTCATGACCTTCACCCACTTGGAAGTGAACTTCTCATCATTGATTTTCTTCTCCAGATTCCAGGTTCTCTTGCCTTCGATCTCGTCATCCTGATGTTCCCCTTCATTGTAATGACGCCTCGCTTTCACACGCTGAAACAAGGTTTTCACAATGCAACGTCAATACAATTCAGATTCTTAGGGATCAGATTTCAGTTATCTAAAATCTGCACTTTACACTTGAAATTCGTTAAAAAATTGTTAAAAAAAACCCAAAAACTATTTTTATGAAGGTTGTAAGCATTTTTTCAATGTCTCAGTTACAGAATTTCACATAACATATTGCAAAACTACATGTATAGGTTTTAAATTCCTACTATTTGAAGCACCTTGGACAGCTCAATGTCCCATTTATCAGTTTTTAAACCTCTGTATCCAAATTGTATTCTTTTCAAATGAAAAATTAGAATTTTTTGCAGAACAGCTCTGGCCTTCCTCATGCCTTTTTTACGTACGGATTTTCAGTGTGGGTCACGTGTGCCACCGGTATCCAGCCACCTCGGCACCCACCAACTTGGTAACTGTACAAAAACCAACTCGCCACATAGCAGACGCGGCACCTTACAAACTCGGCACCTGACGAACTCGGCACCTCCGATAGGAAAGAATGCACATTGTATCGATACTGCTCACATAAAGTATTTTCAAACAAAATTCGAAATGTTTCTAAATCAAATCATTGTTCATCTAATAGAAGATGTATACATGTACTTGTCAAGTACTCTTCTTTTTCTAATAAAAAAAGTGCGGAAACAGCGGATTACGCGTATGCATGTACGTTGTGTGTAGCGGGAATCCTGTTTAAAAAAATTTTTTTTTACATGAATAACTGATTATTTAGGGACGGATCATGGTTTCAGGAGGTCAGGTGCCGAGTTGGTAAGGTGCCGAGTTGGAAATCGTGAGAAAGAGGCAACATTTGGGTGCCGAGTTGGCAAGGTGCCAAGTTGGCTAGGTGCCAAAGTGACCGACATTCGTGTCCCCCCCCCCTCCCGGAGCAATTGCACAATCACGATTTCAAGCAAGATGGCGGTATCCGCAAAATGGTTAATGATTACTAGATAACTAGAGCTCTGACGGTACAGAATTCAATGGGTTTTTTTTTTTACTATTTAGCAGTCATACTATAGCTGGGATTATTTTCAACTTCAAGTGACAAAAAAAAAATATTATTATTTTTTATTTGGCCAAGATTTCATACAACAAAATACAGTACAGAGAATAGGACAGTGAAACTCAGTTTAATATTACTAGTGCAAGTGGAACAGGTATAAAAAGATAAAAACATGAACAAGACAAACCCAAATTAAGATGGCCATGATAAATAAAGTGAACTCAAACACTTAGCCCAGGTTGGACGACGTCTTCATTGCATTACGACTGACGTCCAGGGTATAAATTCTACCACCATAGTGAAAAAAATTAAAACACATTTTTGAAATATTTTTACCTGACGGAGGAAGCTGAAATTTCGCTTACATATTCCTTGTGTCCAGAATTGTGCCTGTGCTGGGTTTAGAAAAGGCAAATATGTCTGTGGGCGGCATGTTTACCGAAAATAAACCGTAAGTTCTACGCTTTCGTTGAAAGCATTTTCAGTAGGAACTCTCCGCATGAAGACGTACATGCGCGTGCCATTTGCTGCCATGGCGGCAGCGTGCTAGGTGTGCGTGCACGCGCGCGTAATCTTCACACGGAGAGTTCGTACTGAAAATGTTTGCAAGGAAAGCGTGGAAATGGGGTTTATTTTCGGTAAACATGCCGCCAGCAGACATATTTGCCTTTTCTAAACCCAGCGCAGGCACAATTCTGGACACAAGGAATATGTAAGTGAATTTCAGCTTCCTCCGTCAGGTAAAAAGTATGCGAAAAATGTGTTATAATTTTTTTCGCTTTGGCAGGAGAAATTCATACCCTGGACTCCGTTGCGTGTACACAACGGAGACCAACCTGGGCTATTAAACAGGGCGACTTGGAAGCCTACTAATCCAATCTTAAAATGGGCATGATGGGACAGAAATCAATAGGCGTATAAAAAATCTCTGAGTCTGAATTGAAGTTTGAACAAAAATTCAAACAACTTGAACTTGTGTAGTAGGCTAAATTTCGATCTTAAATTGATTTTCGGCGGCCTAGCAAGGGGACTATCAACGCACAGGCCATATGTAGCATGTGTGGCTGATAATACGGAGCCTCTGAGGTAGTCCAGTATTTTGTAAATTGGTATGGGGTTAGGCCCTAGTGCGCACTACGCGATGTCCGATGACGCGACAGTCAACTTGTGTAAAAATTTAAAACAGCAACAGCGAAAAAAGTGTTCAGGGGTCCCCACATACAAACAAAACGTCTACATTCTTTCCTACGCTACCTTAATGCACTATTGAGAATAATTGTCATTTCAAGAAATAGAAAATTTAGAAACCAAGTTATGCAACATGTCCGGAAACTGGGCAGGTTATCCGTGACTTTGTGCGCATTTTTTGCTGTCAACTTCATTCACCAAAACCACCACCATCAAACAGTGTTTGTAAGCCATAATGACACATTAGAAGTTGCAATTTCTACTCAAAACGTACCAAACTTCTTCCGGAGTCTTTTGACGACGCCATTTTTAGTTCATCTTTTCATAAAGCTGAGAAACAAGTTGAGTATTTGAGACAAAAAAACACAACCGAGCACGGTCGGTCACGTAGACCACACGGTGCCCTTCACGCTCGTACCCACAGCTCTTTATCAAGAGTGGTTCTGGGTATCAGTCACCGTAAACGCGCACAGAAATATTTACCCCGGGTCACCAGCGAACGTATTCTATCCAATGAACGCTCAACGATTATTAGCCGACACCATTTCCTTGAATGGAACAGTTTGTTCAAAAGAAGGTTTTCTTTGACATTAGTCTGTACCCTATCGACCTTGCATCGCAAAACCATGCACATTTGAATTAGGACTCAGACTTTACCTTGAACTTTTGCTTCGTACTCAAAATAAAAAAATTGAAAAATCAGCGTTACGTGTCTTGAAAATCTGGCACATTTATATTTAGTTTTCCTTCTTCAGAGAACAGCATTTTCAAAGCGAATTTTTTTTTTTTATCATTAAACATAGAAAATAGGTCACGTTTTACCCAAATTGTGTGATTAATACTGAGGGACGTTTTAAATTGTACTGGGAACGAGATAGCCAAAATGTTGCGTGATACACGTACTGTTTAGTCTGCGAAAAGTGGGTTTGGTTCAACTTCATTTGTCATAAAAGATAAAAATCGGCGTCAGTAAACTGAAACCGACACCATCTGATAAAGTCAACAGACCGTAGGATTCAGGTCAGCCGTTGTTACTACAGGAAAACATTTAGTCGCCCTGGCGGCTCGGTGGTTACGTGTTGACTCGGTTCCGGAGACCGAGTCTGACAACGAGCGGCGCTCAACGGTGCATTTCCCCGCCACGGCCCCACAACAACCCGCCAAGATTCAGCCCAACAGCAGCTACTCGGACTGGGTTTACCGCTCCTATGTGACCGAGATGTCAAACCAACACTCGGTCCAGGCGCTGTCCTGGCGGCGGCTGTATCTTAGCCGGGCCAAGCTCAAGGCTTCCAACAGGACATCGGCATTACTGGCAGGTTTTGCGATGGTAATATATATATATATTTTTAAAGATTTTATTTTTTAAAAATGTAGTAATGACTTGGCCTATATGTTTGCTTCCGGGTAGAATTGCAATGACGCTCAGTCATAGCTTGAGTAACTCCAGCTGACACGCTCATATGCATTCACATGTAGAATGAATATGAGCATGTCAGCTGGAGTTACTCAAGCTACTCAGTCGTTGCAAATAAGTTGGGAGAAAAAAACCTAAGTTTAGACTGAGAAACATTCCCAACATGCTCAATCTAGTTGATGCAAAGATTTTCACAAGAAAAATGCAGATTCACATGAAAATTATGATTACATTTAACATATATCTTTTAAACATTATAACAACTTCATCAATGGTGGGAATGAAAGACTTGGTTCATTCTCAAATTGAATCAATCATGATCTGTTTTTATTGCCCTTTTTTTATTGATCTTTTTTGTGATTTAAGTAATTCTTGATTTTTCTTCCAGGTTGCTTTGGTTGAGATTCAGTTTGCCGAGACCGGCATTCCAGAGGGGTTGATGATTGCATTCAGCGTTTGCACGACGCTTCTGGTCGTCGTCCACATGTTTGCCCTGCTGATCAGCACCTGCATCCTGCCAAACATCGAAGCCGTCAGCAACGTCCACAACGTCAATGCCGTGAACGAGTCGCCGCACGACTCGCTGCACTGCTACATCGAGATGGCCTGGGGTTTCTCCACAATCCTGGGCGTAATCTTCTTTCTGATGGACATCATCTTGCTCTGCTGGGTCAAGTTCCATAACTACCAATATGCGGCCATCGCGTCCACGGCCATCGCCACGCCCGTGCTCTTTATCCTCTGCGTCTTCGCTGTGCACTTCTACCGTCGGCTCGTTGCGCACAAGTACGAGCGTTCTACCCGTACACTCCAGGAGCTGGAGACCATGGCCACTGAACTTGACAACGGAGGAAAATTCGGCGCCGATGGTGAATCGCATGTCATTCAGCACGTGTGAGGGCGCTGTTCACTTGCCCAGCAGCCTAGCTTTAGTTTGCCATTTATGTGTTATAATATTGTCAGCTGTTGTGTGTACTTGTAGAATTTGAAATTAATTTATTTTGCACATTATGAAATTTATTCTGCATGCCTTGTGTTATTGGGTACATGTACATGTATATTGGTTCTATTACAAAATTCTTATTATACCTGTAAAGCACCATTTTGTCTTTGATTCCAACATTTCTGCATTTATCATTATTTTATGAACTAACATTGGCGAAGGCTAGTAAATACTTTATTTTCTTTAAATGGAACACTGAAAAACTGTGCATAATTCCTTTGTCAGAAATTTGTCACATTTCAGCTGATCAAACTAGCACTGATTTGAGCATCAGAAAGATGTGGCTGTACATTCCACATTCCCGTTTCCACACATTATTCCAGCTCATTACAGACTTATTGTTCTGTAATTAATACATGTTTACATAAAAATTGTAATCTGGCAGTAAATGGTTTCATTTTTGATGTTGAGTAATTTTCTTGAAATGACAGCAAGTCATTCTATCTGAAGCTTTTTGGAACAATCCTTATCTTCATTCCAACTTCATTATTTTCTCTAAATTCATTGTATTTATTTAATGTTGTTGAACATTGTCTATATTAAAATAACTTTATAGTTTACAAATACAGTAGTGTCTTACAATTACATTATCAATGCCTAAAACTACGATTTGGGTGAACTGTAACATCCTTTCTTTAAATAAATTTTATTTTACGTTCGGCACATTCTTAGCCATGCTTAATGTTTTCGATGTTTAACTCACAAAGATATTTTGTTGGCAACCGTTCTCAATCTTTAAAATTACAATATGCTGTAAATAAACACTGTGTTTGTTGGAATTTAATAGAAATGGGATGCCAAAGACTTGGAGCAAAAATACAGTAATCTATGCAGTCCTGAATCAATTAAAATCCAACAAAGGTGCTGGATTTAGAAAGATCAGGTAATGAATGCCTTATTGTACAGGTGACTGTGCATGATATAATTTGATAGGCCTTATTGAAAATTTCAAAATGGCACTTAAACCAAGGTCATCAGTGATGTCTTTTGTGGAGTGGGTTTAAAAAGAAAAGGGCAACAGTGTCAAACAGTGGCTTAGCACTGAGAGCCCCAGTTTCAATTCCAATTTGAAATTTGTCTTCATACATGTATAAAGCAATGAGCCTTGCAAAGTCATTTGGGGGCTGAAAGAAATGTAAATCAAAAGGTCATCAATGTAACTTTACATATTACATGGCTTAACAACTTTATTTTTATTACACCTTGGCTGTTAAATGCACATGAAAAAGCACACAATACTTTGACACGCCGTCATAGAATGTGCATATTTACTTAAATAAGATTTGTGGCTGTGCATGGTGGAGATATTAATAATGAAAGGTTAACAAAAACACCATGTGGGAATAATTTCTCAAACTAAGAGAATGTTTATGAAAAGAACCAGAGGTATAAACTCGACGTTCCGGTCAGTATTCTCTGTCTTCAGGAGAGTGCCTAAACTCTAAGCAACTCTATATTTACTTACTTACCTAAATTCTCCATGTTGTGATTCTTCATGGCCAGTTTCTGCTTGAAATACGATTTCGGATAGAAATCTGGTAAACTTACATTAATTAATTTAACATTAAATATTGAATTTGACTGTAGTTATGCAATGTGTGCTTATGTTGATTATGTACCACTTATTACATGCAAACAGTACTGTGCCTTAAATGGTGGTGGGTTGGAATGACATTTTACACAGTATTACTCAAGAAATGAAATGTTATGGGATTTTTCAGTTCATATTGTACATGTGATATATTGTATCTGTTGCACGTTATACAAACAACGAATGTTTATGGGTACCATGGCAGGAATAATTGCTTGAGCTGACATCAAATGTTCCATTGCACGAGGCAAAGCTGAGTGGAATAGCACGTTCAATCGGTCACCTCAAGAAATTATTTTTTCCACTTAGAATTTGAAACATTGTTTTATACAATGCTTGAATAAAGTAACTCTTGTCATCTGATTGGTAACTTGTAAACTTCTTGGGCCAAGTTATTAAGTGCACAACTGCACATGACCAAGCAATCAGAATACAGGAGTTTATTTGGGCGTTGTATAATATAAAAAAGAAAATGGTCTTCAATCATTTTATGGAAGGCAAAACAATGATGAAATATGATAAAAGGAATAAACTAAAATTGAATCAAAGATGTAGTAGCTGTTGTGATAATTTATAGTGTATGTATCTTGTTTGTACATTAAATGTGCTGGATTTATGGGCATACATACATGTACATGAACATGCAAGTGGTTATAGCGGTAGATGCAAGATTTTTTTTCAAAGGGGATTAAACTGTTGAAGTTAACATGTACACAGACCAAAGACCTTATTAAAGCAAGGAAAACTTGAGGAAAATCGACCAATATGGAAATGAAGATCCGGGGGGGGGGGGGGGGGGGGGGGGGGGGGAGGTGCACAATATTTCAATTATTTATGGAACATGACAACTGGTAAAGGATATTCCACAGCTTTCTTATTTTTTTTAAATTACAGTTGGTTTATTGTTTGACATAACAGTAAGTGGAATTGATAATGGACTTTTTTTTAATCTCAAGTTAGAACAAACGACAAAGATTCAAAAGTTATCATTCACATATAAATTATAAAAATTGAGTACATAAGTCTAGAAATTAAATAAATACGGTATAGTAATTTTTTCTGTAACATAATCTGGCCAAAGTAACATAATCATATAAAAAACTTACAAATATAAATATATAATTAATACATGTGTAACCGGGGAGAGTGGGATTTATTAGTTTTAAAATGCGGCACTCTCCTTACAACCGAGTGGTTCCACTAAAAAATAATTTGGGTGGAGCGAAGTTTTCTGTTTGTCTCAATAACATCAAATGTTTTATTTACAGCACAAATATGAGACAATATATATACAAATTATTAGGATTTTACAAAAGAATTACAGTATATATATGAACTTTGGGTATATCAAACGACAGTCAAAAAGGGAAATTGGCTAATGAAGTCACTCCAAGGATAGTATCTGAAATGCATAAAAACAATAAATGACTAATGAATTATGGGAATAACTTCCAGATCAGAATACATTATTAACGATATTTAATTTAAAGAAATTTGGGAAAGTCTATTTCAAATGATAAATGTGAACATAAATATTATAGCAACACTAAAATTTAAGTTAAAGTTTGCATACTTGTGTTGCTCAGAAGTTACCAATTTGTTTTTGTTTCAAAAGGAAAAATGGAGATTCACAAAAATAAAGTACCTGATAACATTGTTTTCCGGAATTGCCGAAAAAATATTAAAATAGTAGGAAATTGTGTTTAAAGAAATGTTCTATTAAGCATAAAATACAGTCAACGGAAATCCTTGTTGTCATGCCACTCATGCAAAAATTAAATAGAGAATCATTAGGGAAAAACCTGATTCTCAAAAATACTTGCAAATCACGACAACAGATTTATTTCTAAAGTTATTAATCAGTCGTGATCGCAAGGCAAATTTCCGGCCGTGTCCGTTTTGACGGCCTTAATTTCTGGCAATAAACAAAGCATACAAAAGACCAGAATGTTGCATAAATGATGGCATAAAAAGATTCAGGCATAAAAAGGTTTTAGGCATAAAAAGGTTTTAGGCATAAAAAGTGAAATATCAGACAAGGAATTTACTCACCACTTGGGATGGTCTACGTTCATGCCTTCTCCGTGTCCGATGTCAAAATCGAAGATCAGCAGTTAAAATAGACGAAACTGCTATCAGGGAGCCTCACTCAAAATTTGCAGATATAAGGGAGAGTGCAAGAGCTCGCAAAATGATGGTTTGAACGCAACAACAAATCAAAGTTATTTCGCAGCTAGCCTTACAAGAAAACTAACCGAAACGCCCGGAATGTCTGCTATTTCTCTTAAACAAAGCGCGGTGGAATGCAAAACTCGCCTGCTCGCTACGCCCATTGCATAGTTTAGCAAAATTCTAGGCGGCGCGCGCTGTGCAAAAAAAAGTTTAGTTGGCCGCGAGAGGGTGCTAGGCTAGGCAAAAAGCATGATCACAAATTCGCAATGGCTGCTCACATGTGCATCGACACAAACACGAAGTTACAAAAGTTATGAAATGAATGCTGGAGTAAGGAACCTGTCGGGTAAAAAGTAAGTACTGAAACCCGACCTGGTTACACATGAATCATCAAATTGGCTGCAGCTGAGGTGATAAATTAAGACTGTTGCAGATGACACACTGGGACTTGGTAGTGAAGTTCGTCTTTCCTGCCCTTTTGATATATAAAAAAGAAGCGGAAGACAAAAACAATTGATTCAGTCAGTCAAGCAAACAACATACAGACTATCCTTCAAGTGCTAAAAAAAAAAAGTGAAGATAAAACAATTCAAGTGACTAATTCAGTATTTGAATGTCCCATAAAAATTTAATAGGGGGGGGGGGGCTTGGGAAGGGACACCACATTTGACATCAGAAGGCATGCACTATAGTTCCCCTTTTTCTTTGTATTATAAATGTGGAAATGGTTCATCTTGTTCAAAATGCGACTATCTTGTTGCCATGTACTTTCTGTGTTCCCCATTCTTTTTGATCCACGTTGACTACAGCTTAAACATATTGAAAATGTATGTACCTATTCAAAAAGCGCGCTCAAAGTGTGACTCGAGTTTGCATCTGATGTACCGCATCATCGATTGTCCTTGAAATCAGTTGAGTTTGTTTTTAAACATGCCTTTTTATTTGAACACAAATTATTTTTTAAAACTCTTTATACCCAATACTCACCAGGGATAAAGTTCAGTTTCCAAGCTTTAAAATGGTATGTAGTATGTGTTTCCATGCTGACGTAAAGACTCGCACAAAAAATATTTTGGGACGCACTGTAGTTATGCAGGGCTCCAAATAAAAACCACTTTGACAAGAAAATGTACAGAAATGTAGTGAATACATACATATTTGGCAGGAGAATGTTCTTGGGGGGAGGGCATATAATGGTACATACATTGTATGTCTCTCTAGTGGATCGGAGTCCTCGTTCGGCAGATAAATGAAGATCTTCCACTGGGTGTGCACTCCATCAATACAAGCTGCAAAAAGAGCAAATTGAAAATATCCTAAAAGCCTTTTGACAACGGAGATAATATGAAGAGTTTATGTCCAAAAGTTAAATGCGATATATGCCATTTTGTTCACTTTTTGAATCCCACTCTGTCCAGTCTGCCCAAAGTAAATTTCGACAGTTGTTATATACTTGAACACTTCTTAAGCATACAATAAAGCAAAAAAATAAGTTTAGAAACAGGTGTTTTGTCATTTTTTATTTCTTAAAAGATTTGCAACTGTGAAAAAGTTTAACCTTTTTTAAATTGATATATCCCATTTTAGAAATAAACTCTTCATATACTCCATCATACCCACAAAAAGTGCAATACTGCATGCACGTAGTTACAAGTCTGTAAGGTCAAAATTTATCTAAACATATCAATGCATAAACACTGACTGCCCAAAATGTAACTTAATCGTGTACACAAGAACACAGTAGCGATATGCATGTATATAAACTTGAACCAAATGGCAGATTGATTCGTATACAAGTTTGTGAGCGTGAAGGTAACACAAGCTGTATATGTTCACAAAAAAGTAAACCTTTAGGGCTTTTCTTTGCTATGCAACAAAAGATCCAGGTTCTACGATTTTCAATGTATCAAGTACATTAATTTTTCATAAACCAAGTGTCACAGCGGATAAGTTTGTACAAAAGTCATTTGGAAGTATGGCAGCGTATGTGATAAAATAATGCTTGTAAAGAACCAACATCGTTAGGTTCAAAACTTTTTTATTTTTAATTAATTAATTTATTATTATAATTATTTTTTTAAAGGGGAGGGGGATATTGGAATGAAGCAAAATGATAAAAAGGCAGTATAGCGGATCCAGAGTGGGCACAGCCAGCAACCCCCTCTCCAATTATCACAGCTCTCTGTTTTTTGAAGAGGTAGGCCTACGTCTTTCCCAAATTTCTTGTACCGTCAAGTGGTTATTATCAATTCACTTCAAAGACAGAAATTTTCACCCACATAAGCAAATATATGCCGCACTTGTGTGTTTGAATTTCGCTTCCACTTTCTGTGCCCCACCTTCTGAATATGCTGGATCTGCCACTGAAGGGCACATATAAGTCCTTCCCGATTCATTTTTGTTGTTGAGAAAATGACCATCAGCTAAAGTGATATCAGTTAATATGTTATCAAAGCGAAGGAATGTACAAAAAATGATAAACAGCCACACATGATGAACACTGGGTAAGGCTTGTACAAGATTGCTGAAGCTTGAATACCGATTTAGTACAATTAAGTGTAATTATGAGGAAACATGTATGTCTACTGCAACGAAAGTCTTTGACTTTGGAGATAATTCTGTTCAGTTTCAAATTGTCAAAAAAAACAAAAACATCAATCCCTGAGCCAATACACATGTACCGGAACTTAAGGTTTTCTTTTGAGGATGGAACACATATTAGCATTTTAGTGTGCTTTTCCATTGCTATGTACTCAGCATAAATATACTGAATTCACCAGAGTTTGTCATTAAACTGCAGGTCTAAAACATCCACGTTCCTTGATATGAAGGCAAAGAGGAACACAGGAAAAAAAGAGAGAAGAAAGAAAAAAAAGAAACAAGTGAGAAAGCACCACAAGTGTCTCTCATGAAAAAAAAACATGAAAGTTGAGAAAAAATTGAAATGAACTAAGTTTGTACAGTTCAAAAAAGTGGTCAAGTCTACAGACTGTGATCATATTTATGGGGATGCAAGAAACAATTGCAAGGCAGACGTTTCATTTAGTAGCAATTACTAATCAACTGCACGGTTATTAAAGGACGAAAGACAAACTTTTACAAACTTGTCATTCCAAAAAGGATGAGAAGCCTCTTCCAAGGTAAATTGTCTATATAGGAAGAGCGTCCTGCAAATATGACATAGCCAAATGAGCAGGAACGTCTTCCATATACGTCATTGCCAAAGCAGGAGGAGCATCCTCTGCAAATTGCCAAAGGAGAATCATCATCTAGCAAATGGGTCTTCTATAAATTAGGGGTCCAATAGGAAATATTGTATTTTTTTTTAAATTTAACTAAATAGGAAATGTAAAATTCTCATATTTTTGGCTAAAAAGTGGGACAAAATGTACAGTCTTAAAATATTAACATTTTGCCTCCTCAAAAGGTAAAACTATGCCATTTTTCAGGTCAAAATGGTGGATGTGCCAACTCGGTTTCAACATGATATACAATTTTTAAAGAAATAAATGTTAAGATGTGATGAATGTTCCCCAATATTATGGTTTATTATGGTGACATTTTGTGTACATCCCCGTGGCCCTGTTACGTGTTAAACCAATTCTGCTGTGTGTAAATGTCTTCAATGGTCACATTGTTTACTTTTCCTTGGTATTTTAAAAATTCTGTCCAGTAAATGAAAGGATAAGAAAACAACAAGACAGCAATGCTGAGAAACAAAAAAATATATGACCATTTGTTATATTTCACACTTAAGATGGTGTCTTGTGGTGTCCCAGTTACGTGTGAAACCTAGTGTTATAAATTGTTATATTTTTCTCATCCACGAGATGCGCCATTCTGCAGAAGGAGCATCTTGCAAATGCAATTGCCAAAGGAGGAGCATCATGCAACTGACTCATTGCCAAAGGAGGACCGTCTTGCACCAGCAAGAAGATGTAAAGCATAGTCACTTGGTATATTTCTCTAGATAGCTAGAATAAGAGGTGTACTCATCCATGAGATGTGCCATGATGCAGGCGTCTTATTTAATACACCAGCGTAGGTCACTCATGAAACTAACTTCTATGATTTTGATAAAACTGTGATCCAATTACATGTATGGATTCTAATACTAAATACTAAATTCTAATACAATATTTCATTTTATATTTGCATATGTGATTGTACTAAACTGCACTCAACAGCAAAGCGACTCAAAGTTTAGTCACTTGTTATATTTGTCTCAACAGCCAGAATAAGAGATGAACTCATCCATGAGATGTGCCATTCTACAGATAGGAGGAGCATCTTGCAAATGCCATTGCCAAAGGAGGAGCATCTTGCAACTGACTCATTGCCAATGGAGGATCATCTTTCACCGGCAAGAAGATGCAAAGCGCAGTCACTTGGTATATTTCTCTCTCAACAGCTAGAATAAAGAGATGTGCTATTCTGCAGAAGGAGCATCTTGCAGTTGGGTCATTCTATAAATTTGGGGTCCACTTTTTCCCCGTCCCTGTTACATCTGACATCTATGATTGTATAATTCTGATGCACTCCTTAATGCAGTCATCCTCCAAGAGTGATTGTGAATAGCAAACTACCTACCCAACAAATAAACAATCACTTGAAGTCATTCTTAATGATGCTTGAATGGCAAATTACAAAGTACCAAGGTAACAGGGACGGGAAAATGTCACACTTTGGACCCCAAATTTATAGAATGACCCACTTGCCATTGCCAAAGGAGGAGCATTGCACAACTGACTCGTTGCCAAAGGAGGAGGACCGTCTTGCACCAGCAAGGAGATGCAAAGCGTAGTCACTTGGTATATTTCTCTCTCAACAGCTAGAATCAGAGATGTACTCATCCATGAGATGTGCCATTCTGCAAAAGGAGCATCTTGCAGATGCGATTGCCAAAGGAGCAGCATCGTGCAACTGACTCGTTGCCAAAGGAGGACCCTCTTTCACCAGCAATAGACGGAAAGTTTAGTCACTTATTACATTTCTCTCTCAACAGCTATAATAAGAGATGTACTCATCCATGAGATGTACCATTCTGCAAAAGGAGGAGCATCTTGCAAATGCCATTGCTAAAGGAGGAGCATCGTGCAACTACCTCATTGCCAAAGGAGGAGGGCCGTCTTTCAACAGCAAAGAGACCCAAAGCGTAGTCACTTCTTATAAACCGTATTTTAGTCACTTATTACATTTCCCTCTCAGCAGTTATAATAAGAGATGTACTCAGCCATGAGATGTGCCATTCTGCAAAAGGAGGAGCATCTTGAAAATGCCATTGCCAAAGGAGGAGCATCGTGCAACTACCTCATTGCCAAAGGAGGACCGTCTTTCACCAGCAAAAGACGAAAAGTATAGTCACTTATTACATTTCTCTCTCAACAGCTATAATAAGAGATGTACTCATCCATGAGATGTGCCATTCTGCAAAAGGAGGAGCATCTTGCAAATGCCATTGCCAAAGGAGGAGCATCGTGCAACTACCTCATTGCCAAAGGAGGACCGTCTTTCACCAGCAAAAGACGAAAAGTATAGTCACTTATTACATTTCTCTCTGAACAGCCAGAATAAGAGATGTACTCATCCATGAGATGTGCCATTCTGCCAAAGGAAGAGCATATCTTACAAATGCCACTGCCATTGCAAGTATCATGCAACAACCTCCTTGCCAAAGGAGGAGGACCGTCTTTCACCAGCAAAGAGACTCAAGTGTAGCGTAGTCACTTGTTATATTTCTCACTCAATCTTATCAAAACTTCCAGAGGCAAACATTGAACAACAGAGCTGCAAGTTGGCCAAGAAGTTATTTTGCATCTTCAACACACGTGTTTAAGAATAATGTAAGTACTGTGAGTTAAATTATCTGTGTCCAGCAAAACGTTGAAAGTAATTGCCTTCCCTGTGCTATTAATTTTCATCCTACTACTATAGGTTTTCTCGGTCAATTTCGGCAAATGAGCAGCCAATTTAACCACTACGCTATTCTATTTCGCGCGAAATCAAATGCTACTGAAAAGGGTCATTCGATTTCGTTTTATGACCAGTCAAATGTACTGTTGCGTCATTCGATTTAACAAAATAATCATGCAATTTAACAATTCAACAAAGCAGCATTCAAATTCGCAGGAGCTTTTTGAGGCGTGTGTTTAGTCATTCAAATTCATTTTTGGGCAGTCATTTCTGGAATTTGTGCAATCTAAAAAACGCTTTGTTAAATTTTTGTTCCCTTAAGAATGTTGCAGGCATAAATACGGTTCACTTTTGGCACTTGAGTCACTTTGCCGATGTACTTCGAAGACGAGCTTTCGCTACAGTTTTACACGCATATTTCTAGAAATGGCAGCTCGTGGTCGCTACGCTAGAGTGGCCCAGGTAGATCGAGAAAGGTTGATCGAGGCCTTCGAGGGAAACGAGCAAGACTACCTTGAGCTTGCGGTCAATTGGAACATCAACAAGTCCACAGCCAGATCAATTGTTGCAACATATTTGAGGACTGGAAGGCGAGAGACGCTGGCAAGAGGAGGAGTAACCCACAGCAAGATGGATGATGACATGCGAAACCATCTGCAAGGCATCCTTGACGCTAATCCCGTCTTGACACTTCAACAAATGAAGGCTAGTTTGAGTGAGCATCTGCCAGAGAAGCCCCAGGTTTCTACTGCCACCACAGCCAGGGCCTTGGATGGGATGATGATTACACTGAAACTAGTGGAGGACGTCCCTGATGCAAGAAATTCCCCTGAAGTTCTTGATCAACGCATCCAGTATGGTGAGTGGTTCCTGCAGCATGGTGTTCTGGCGCATCTAGTCTTCATTGACGAGACAGGTTATAACGTCTGGACTCGACGCTCCCAGGGTAGAGCTCCACGACGGATCGCTGCAAGACGAGTCGTCGACAGACAACGAGGGAGAAATTGCAATGTCACCTTCGCTGTTTCTAGTGAAGTAGGCTTGGTGCACCACCGAATCGCATTCGAAACTGTGACGCGAGAGAGATTCGAGGAGTTTCTTGCGGACACAATTCAAGAGTGTGATGCAGTTTTCCCAGACGACGAACCCATTTACCTCATATACGACAATGCGAGGCCTCACGTGCGAGCCAAACTCCCTGAAGGTGCCAACCCAATGATCCAGCTGAAGCGCCTCCCTCCCTACTCCCCATTCCTGAACAGCACGGAGATGGCACACTCTGCATTCAAGGCTGCAGTTAAACGCATCCTTGGGTTACCTGAGTGGCAACAACATGTCGGAGACAGACAGGCTGCCCAGCAAGCAGGAATGAACATGCAGCAGTGGAGGTGCGATCTCCTTCAACAAGCAGCCATCCAGAGCGTTGATGTCATCACCCAAGTGAAGTGCATGCAGTGGTACAACCATACCCAAACATATATGCCAAGATGTCTGGCACACCAACAGATTGATGGTTGAGGAAGAAACAACATAAACAATAAAAAACCAGGAAAAACATAAAGAAACACCCCATTCAAACACAATACAAAATTAGGTCTTGGTCAGTTAACCAATAAAGATCCCCCCCCCAAAAAAAAAGAATGAAGAAGAAAACAAAGAAGAAGAAAAAACCTCATTGGCCCCATGTAAAGTCTACTGGAAGCATAAATAAAGAAAACAAGGTTTGCCTGAATTAAAGTGAAGATACGAAACAGTTGCCTAGTACAGTTTATCTGTTTATTCGTATTTCTTTAGTCGTACTTATTTGAATTCTCTTTAAGCGAAATTGATTGCCTCTTTACGAAATTGAAAAAAAAATTAAATCAGTAAAATCTCCAGTCGAACCAGCTTTGCTAAATTGAATGATGATTGTGTGTCACGAAAAAGAATGACGATATGCTAAATTGAACACAGTGCTAAAGGAATTTGAATGCCTCAAAACGAAATTGAATGGCCGAATTCTGAATTTGAAACGCAGTAACAACTGGAGAGGCAAAATAGCTTCTATTCGAACGCACGAAAATTAAATTGGCTGCTCATTTGCCGGAATTGACCGAGAAAACCTATAAGGGCCTATTTTTCACTCAAACATGCAACGAGGAAGTATAATATACTTTTTTTCCAACTCAGCTACCAAAACTTCTCATGGGATTTACTGACATCGGATCACGTGAAGATGTATTATAAAGGTGCACCCCAGAGGCTCCAACAATGAGCAGAATAATATTGCTTTCAAAGGATTTCTGTGAAAGACCAGGTAAGCGCTGTACTAATTATTGTTCAAACAGCTGAGATCAGTGTTTGTTGTAGGATGGAGCTGATGCACGATACCTCCTACAGAACCTTGACCAAGACCATAAAATTTATGCAACAATCCAGGTAGAAACTTCATTTTTTGTCCCATATTTTATGACACCATGCATCCAAATACCGCCACCTTCCCAGCTGGATATGCCACCACATGGAAGTACAATATACATATATTTTTTTTCTTTGTCGAACTCAGCTACTAAAACTTCCCATGGAATTTGCTGACATCGGATCATGTGGGGGTACATTTAGGCGCACCCCAGAGGTTCCACTAATGAGCAGAGAATTACTTTCAAAGGATTTGTGTAACATACCAGGTAGGCGCTGTACTAAATATTGTTTAAACAGTTGAGATCATAATACCTCCTATGGAACCTTGACCAAGACCATAGATTTATGTAACAATCCAGGTAGAAATTTCATTTATTGTTATATTCCTTGTTATGTTATATCATAATTATTTTGCCAAATGAGGAGCCAACATTGCCAAAAGAGGAGGAGCCTGCAAATACACCATTGCCAAAAGAGGAGGAGCCTGCAAATACGCCATTGCCAAAAGAGGAGGAGCCTGCAAATACGCCATTGCCAAAGGAGGTGGAGCCTCCAAATACACCATTGCCAAAAGAGGTGGAGCCTGCAACTACGCCATTGCCAAAAGATGAGGAGCCTACAAACGTGTCATTTCCAAAAGGGGAGGCGCCTGCAAATACACCACTGCCAATAAAGGAGCATCTTGCAGCTAAATACAGCTTTGCAAAAAGAGGAGATATCATCTTGCAAATATGCATGATTGACAAAGGTGTGGACATCTTGCAAGCAGTCGCAAAGAATATAGCGTTCGATGAAAATTTTGAATTCCTTTTACATGTGTTTGTGCAATGATGCTTGGCCCCCAGCTGCATATACCTAGGGTGAGCCAAAGCAAGGCGTTCACTTTTCACAGTATGTCGCTTGGTGTAGCTAGGCCACCACGACGCCCATTCCCACAAGATTTTTCAGCATGGCTGCTGACTTAAATTCGTGTGGCATAAGGTTTACCTCATCACTCTTAGCCAAGTGTCTTCAGAAGTTTCTCATGAATGTTTTGCCAATAAAGTAATTAGGGCGTTTGAAATAGCTAGTGCTCAACACCCAGAATAATTAGAGATATTCTCATCCACGAGATGCATCATGCTGCATGCTGCTTAATCACCGATGTAAAGGAAGACCATGACATCATCTGCCAGATAATGTAGAGCAATCTAGAGAAATGATGGCTACATCAGACTGATGAGTGTAATCACTAATTATATTTCTCTCTCAATACCCAGAATAAGAGATATTCTCATCCACGAGATGTGTCATGCGGCATGCTGGTTAATCACCAATGTAAATGACTGCACTAGGAGTTCTAATATGAATATGTCAGAACTCCTAGTGCAGGCCGCTGACAGACCAGCATGGAGGAGGACTTTAGCTTCTTCTGCCCTCGGGTCCCCCCAACGACGGCAACAGTCAAGGGAAACGTAACGTAACGTAAATGAAGACCACGGTATCATGTGGCAGACAATCTAGAGAAATGATGGCTCCATCAGACCGATGAGTGTATTCACTTGTTATATTTCTCTCTCAACACCCAGAATAAGAGATGTTCTCATCCACGAGATGTGCCATGCCGCATGCTGGTTATTTACCGATGTAAATCAAGACCTTGGCATCATATAGAAGACAATCTAGAGAAATGATGGCTCCATCAGACCAATGAGTGTAATCACTTGTTATATTTCTCTCACAACACCCAGAATAAGAGATATTCTCATCCATGAGATGTGCCATGCCGCATGCTGGTTATTTACCGATGTCAATCAAGACCTTGGTATCATATAGCAGACAATCTAAAGAAATGATGGCTCCATCAGACCAATGAGTGTAATCACTTGTTATATTTCTCTCACAACACCCAGAATAAGAGATATTCTCATCCATGAGATGTGCCACGCCGCATGCTGGTTATTCACCAATGTAAATCAAGACCATGGCATCATCTGCCAGACAATCTAAAGAAATGATGGCTCCATCAGGCAGATGAGTGTAATCACTTGTATATTTCTCTCTCAACACCCAGAATCAGAGATATTCTCATCCACGAGATGTGCCATGCAGCATGCTGGTTATCATCACTGATGTAAATCAAGACTATGGCATCATCTGGCAGACAATCTAAAGAAATGATGGCTCCATCAGACCAATGAGTGTAATCACTCGTTATATTTCTCTCTCAACACCCAGAATCAGAGATATTCTCATCCACGAGATGTGTCATGCCGCATGCTGGTTATCATCACTGATGTAAATCAAGACCATGGCATCATCTGGCAGACAATCTAAAGAAATGATGGCTCCATCAGGCAGATGAGTGTAATCACTTGTATATTTCTCTCTCAACACCCAGAATAAGAGATATTCTCATCCACGAGATGTGCCACGCCGCATAATGGTTATTCACCGATGTAAATCAAGACCATGGCATTGTGAGGCAGACACTCTAGAGAACTGATGGCTCCATCGGACCAATGAGTGTAATCACTCGTTATATTTCTCTCTCAACACCCAGAATCAGAGATATTCTCATCCACGAGATGTGCCACGCCGCATGCTGGTTATTCACCGATGTAAATCAAGACCATGGCATTGTGAGGCAGACAATCTAGAGAACTGATGGCTCCATCGGACCAATGAGTGTAATCACTCGTTATATTTCTCTCTCAACACCCAGAATCAGAGATATTCTCATCCACGAGATGTGCCATGCCGCATGCTGGTTATTTACCGATGTAAATCAAGACCTTGGCATCATATAGCAGACAATCTAAAGAAATGATGGCTTCATCAGACCGATGGAGTAATCACTTGTTATATTTCTCTCTCAACACCCAGAATCAGAGATATTCTCATCCACGAGATGTGCCACGCCGCATGCTGGTTATTTACCGATGTCAATCAAGACCTTGGTATCATATAGCAGACAATCTAAAGAAATGATGGCTCCATCAGACCAATGAGTGTATCACTTGTTATATTTCTCTCTCAACACCCAGAATAAGAGATATTCCACACCGCATGCTGGTTAATCATCTTTGTAAATGAAGACCTTGGTATCATCTGGCAGACTATCTAAAGAAATGATGGCTTCATCAGACCGATGAGTGTAATCACTTGTTATATTTCTCTCTCAACACCCAGAATAAGAGATATTCTCATTCACGAGATGTGTCATGCTGCATGCTGGTTAATCACCGATGTAAAGGAAGACCATGGCATCATGTGGCAGATAATCTAGAGAAATGATGGCTCCATCAGACCGATGAGTGTAAACACTTGTTATATTTCTCTCTCAACACCCAAAATAAGAGATATTCTCATTCACGAGATGTGTCATGCTGCATGCTGGTTAATCACCGATGTAAAGGAAGACCATGGCATCATGTGGCAGATAATGTAGAGAAATGATTGCTCCATCAGACAGATGAGTGTAATCACTCATAATATTTCTCACCCAACACCCAGAATAAGAGATATTCTCATCCACGAGATGTGCCAGGCCACATGCTGGTTAATCACCAAAGTAAGTTTACCAATTGAGGATGGAAGCAAAAGCTTGTTTGAAACAATCATATGGTCTATTAATCCTATTTGGACATCAGAGTTTGCAGCAAGAGGTGTCGAAAGAGTTGTTATAGGGATAACTAGCTTGTGGCAGCTAAGCGTTCATTGCAACGTTGCTGTTGTTATCCTTCAAGGCATCATGAAGCAATTGAGGTGTTAAAAAGTAGTATCTCCAAGTCGTGCACTCTGGTTAGCCTTCCGTCCTGACTCTCTGTTGAGATCTTTATGAGTGAGTCTGTCTGTTTTTAATAACCAAATGCTTCATCGTCTAATTAGTAACGCAGCTGAATGGATCAATAAGAATACAACTTATAAACCCCAATATGACAACATGCTACAATGCTTGCATCCAAACAGATGAGAATATAATGCTTGTGACAATGTTTCTGAAACCGGGCAAAGTGATGGACTGCTTTGCAACAGAGAAATGATTTTTTATACCATAGAGGAACTAGAAAAAGTTCATTATGATTATTGTACTGACAGAATATGGTGAATACATTCGATTCTAAAATTACAGACCACCATATTCTACGGTTAGATACTCGTTTCCTTATGCTGCTTATCCGGTCTGGTTAGGTTATATTTCTCGAACTATATGAAATTCCCTTACACCTAATAAAGATAGCATTTTCATCAAGCTTTATGCAAAGTTGTACAAGCCTAATTAATAGAGCAGGTTTTATCTCAGCACAGAGATTCATTGTTAAAGTCAAAGGCCTGGCAGAAAAATGTCTGCGGCAATGATTTTTGAAAATAAATGTAGCTAAGGGTGGGGGGGGGGGGTTTACATTATTTCTTTTAATGAAGGACATTTTAAGATATTTCAGTTTGCTCTTTTTGCATGAGAAACATTCAAACATGGATTTCTCGGAAGAGAGAAACAGTCATGCTTTGCAGGCAAAATAGTTGGCTTACACAATTTAGGATCAAGAAATAACATAATAAAGGAATAAATACTGGCATCATGTAGCAGACAATCTAAAGAAATGATGGCTCAATCAGACCGATGAGTGTTATCACTCATTATATATATAATTCTCTCTCAACACCCAGAATAAAAGAGATATTCTCATCCACGAGATGTGTCATGCTGCATGCTGGTTAATCACCAATGTAAATGAAGACCACAGTATCATGTGGCAGACAATCTAGAGAAATGATGGCTCCATCAGACCGATGAACTCATAATATTTCTCACTCAACACCCAGAATAAGAGATATTCTCATCCATGAGATGTGCCAGGCCACATGCTGGTTAATCACCAAAGTAAGTTTATCAATTGAGGATGGAAGCTTCCCGGAGCAAAAGCTTGTTTTAAAACAATAATATGGTCTATCAGTCCTTTTTGGACACCAGAGTTTGCAGCAAGAGGTGTCGAAGAGTTGTTATAGGGATAACTAGCTTGTGGTAGCCAAGCGTTCATTGCAGCATTGCTGTTGTTATCCTTCAAGGCATCATGAAGCAATTGAGGTGTTAAAATGTGCACTCTGGTTAGCCTTCCGTCCTGGCTCTCTGTTGAGTTCTTTATGAGCGAGTCTGTCTGTTTTTAATGACCAAATGCTTCATCATCTAATTAATAACGCAGCTGAATAGATCTGTTTGAGTGAGTCTGTCTGTTTTAATAACCAAATACTTCATTGTCTAATAAGTAACGCAGCTGAATGGATCTGTATGAGTGAGTCTGTCTGTTTTTAATAACCAAATGCTTCATCGTCTAATTAGTAACGCAGCTGAATGAATCTGTATGAGTGAGTCTGTCTGTTTTTAATAACCAAATGCTTCATCATCTAATTAGTAACGCAGCTGAATGGATCTGTATGAGTGAGTCTGTCTGTTTTTAATAACCAAATGCTTCATCGTCTAATTAGTAACGCAGCTGAATAGATCTGTATGAGTGAGTCTGTCTGTTTTTAATAACCAAATGCTTCATTGTCTAATTAGTAACGAAGCTGAATAGATCTGTATGAGTGAGTCTGTCTGTTTTTAATAATCAAATGCTTCATTGCAAAAGCTTGTTTTAAAACAATAATATGGTCTATCAGTCCTTTTTGGACACCAGAGTTTGCAGCAAGAGGTGTCGAAGAGTTGTTATAGGGATAACTAGCTTGTGGTAGCCAAGCGTTCATTGCAGCATTGCTGTTGTTATCCTTCAAGGCATCATGAAGCAATTGAGGTGTTAAAAAGTGCACTCTGGTTAGCCTTCCGTCCTGGCTCTCTGTTGAGTTCTTCATAGGATCTGTATGAGTGAGTCTGTCTGTTTTTAATAACCAATGCTTCGTCTAATTAGTAACGCAGCTGAATGAATCTGTATGAGTGAGTCTGTCTGTTTTTAATAACCAAATGCTTCATCATCTAATTAGTAACGCAGCTGAATGGATCTGTATGAGTGAGTCTGTCTGTTTTTAATAACCAAATGCTTCATTGTCTAATTAGTAACGCAGCTGAATGGATCTGTATGAGTGAGTCTGTCTGTTTTTAATAACCAAATGCTTCATTGTCTAATTAGTAACGCAGCTGAATAGATCTGTATGAGTGAGTCTGTCTGTTTTTAATAACCAAATGCTTCATCGTCTAATTAGTAACGCAGCTGAATGGATCTGTATGAGTGAGTCTGTCTGTTTTTAATAACCAAATGCTTCATCGTCTAATTAGTAACGCAGCTGAATGGATCTGTATGAGTGAGTCTGTCTGTTTTTAATAACCAAATGCTTCATCGTCTAATTAGTAACGCAGCTGAATGGATCTGTATGAGTGAGTCTGTCTGTTTTTAATAACCAAATGCTTCGTCTAATTAGTAACGCAGCTGAATGGATCTGTATGAGTGAGTCTGTCTGTTTTTAATAACCAAATGCTTCATCTTCTAATTAATAACGCAGCTGAATGGATCTGTATGAGTGAGTCTGTCTGTTTTTAATAACCAAATGCTTCATCTTCTAATTAATAACGCAGCTGAATGGATCTGTATGAGTGAGTCTGTCTGTTTTTAATAACCAAATGCTTCATCATCTAATTAGTAACGCAGCTGAATGGATCTGTATGAGTGAGTCTGTCTGTTTTTTAATAACTAAATGCTTCATCGTCTAATTAGTAACGCAGCTGAATGGATCTGTATGAGCGAGTCTGTCTGTTTTTAATAACCAAATGCTTCATCATCTAATTAGTAACGCAGCTGAATGGATCTGTATGAGTGAGTCTGTCTGTTTTTAATAACCAATGCTTCATCGTTTAATTAGTAACGCAGCTGAATGGATCTGTATGAGTGAGTCTGTTTTTAATAACCAAATGCTTCATCATCTAATTAGTAACGCAGCTGAATGGATCTGTATGAGTGAGTCTGTCTGTTTTTAATAACCAAATGCTTCATCGTCTAATTAGTAACGCAGCTGAATGGATCTGTATGAGTGAGTCTGTCTGTTTTTAATAACCAAATGCTTCATCGTCTAATTAGTAACGCAGCTGAATGGATCTGTATGAGTGAGTCTGTCTGTTTTTAATAACCAAATGCTTCATCGTCTAATTAGTAACGCAGCTGAATGGATCTGTATGAGTGAGTCTGTCTGTTTTTAATAACCAAATGCTTCATCGTCTAATTAGTAACGCAGCTGAATGGATCTGTATGAGTGAGTCTGTCTGTTTTTAATAACCAAATGCTTCATCGTCTAATTAGTAACGCAGCTGAATGGATCTGTATGAGTGAGTCTGTCTGTTTTAATAACCAAATGCTTCATCATCTAATTAATAACGCAGCTGAATGGATCTGTATGAGTGAGTCTGTCTGTTTTTAATAACCAAATGCTTCATCGTCTAATTAGTAACGCAGCTGAATAGATCTGTATGAGTGAGTCTGTCTGTTTTTAATAACCAAATGCTTCATCGTCTAATTAGTAACGCAGCTGAATGGATCAACAAGAATACAACTTATAAACCTCAAAACGACAACAGGCTACAATGCTTGCATCCAAACAGATGA